>NC_053022.1:203902754-204229866 GCF_003073215.2 Triticum urartu | reverse complement strand
ACATTTTAGGAGATTTTGATCACTCCCATCCATTACATCATCCTCATACTTATGTGCACAATATGCTTCCCATGAATAAACAAGCTATTGATGTGCCATATACTTGTATGCTCAATTTGCATCCCCATCATGTTATACACAATAACTATTCTTTCATGATGGATGACATGTTCTTATACCATGCATCAAATTTCTTTGACGGATGCTTATCATGTGCTAACTCACACGTGCACATACACATCATGATGGATGATGTGTACATCTACCACGCACACAATTTCTTTGGTTTGTGTCTCTTTTGTGTAGGTACCCATGAATTCTTGTCAACCTCGCAATCCCACGAGTTGACAAAACGAGCTCTAGAGAGCAATGATGACTTGGGATCCCATGGATCGCATTTCCCGTCGCTCTCTTCATACAAAGTCTTCGCACATTTCTTCTACATGAACCTCACTTGGCTATGGGTTATTGTCCACTACATATTCTATGCCCATCTTGCCATGTTCACTTTACATGTTATGCTGATTACTATGCTTTTGCCATGCATTTGTGACCCATGCTTTGCATTACACATGATGATTGATTCTCATACTTGTATGTGTATTTGCAAGCTTGGTGGAGATATTGCTTGCTATTGCTATGTTTGCTTTGTACCCCATGCCTATGATGATACTTTCATCTTGCTTTGTGTTCGTGCTTGCGATATGTCATGTGCATTGCCTATGCCTATTATTTTCTCTCATGACATGATTGCCATGATTTCCTCTACTATGTTGCATCTTCGCACTACTAGCTTGCATGACTTGATTACTATGCTTGCTTATGTTGCATCCCCAATGATTCATACTTGCTCACTTCACGCGGTTGATGACAACCATCTACATGCTTTGCACATGATTATTATTGCTTCTTGTCATATCTTTCCATATGTTGCATCTCTCATGCTAGATGATTTGACATGTATTGAGTGCAACAATGCCCCTAATCTGGATAATGAGTTTGCCCCCATAGCATTCTCGCATATATTTGGAGATTTGGACATATTTTTTGTGAAGCATGCTTGTCTTACTTCTTTGCACCATATACCTAGTGCCATGAATATTGCCATTGTTGCATCATATTATTCACGCACTTGTGCTTCTAATGATTATGTGCAAGAGAAGAGAACCATCATGATGGATGATGTGTTTATATACCATGCGCATACGTTCTTTGTTTTGTTGTGTGCATGTGTAGGATACTTGGACCTTGTGTCAACTTCCACGTCACGAGAGTTGACAATCCGTGCTCTTGAGAGCGAACCACCTCCTACCACGACGACTCTACATCATACTTGCTTGTGCTTCGGCATTGTGAAGGACGCACAAGGACATGCTTTCAAGGTGATATCCTTCTCTTTCGAGAAACCCAAAACCATGAGCATGAATATTCTAGATCATACTACTTGTGTTGCTTACACCTTGAGACTTATTTGTCATCTTGGACCCCTTGATTGCGCACATGTTAGTGATGTTGCATTCATTCACAATCGCCACTTTACCATGTATCATGATATATATGCCTTGTGTGTTGCATCCAATTCTTGGATTAGTTGCCCCTATGATATGCTTGGTTGCAACAATGTCGTTTCTTCACATATGTCATGTCCCAATGATTGCTACATGCTTGCCTTGATTGCCTCACACTGATGAACAATTGCTCTTTCCATTATGTTGAGTGCCACACGATGTTCACTACACCCCATGCACATTATGCTTGGATTGTCTTGCACTTGTCCCATGTGTTTAGACACTTTATTTTACTCGGTGTTGTGAATGATTCATATGCCTACCATAGACCTTTCATTGAGCAATTTGTGAATGCTTGCTATGAACTTGAGGTAGATGCTTCTTCTCTTGTTACACATATATTCATCACTACCTCACATTTACATGCTTGTTTCCATTATGTCCTTCTTTGTGCTCAATTTATGTGCTTACATGCCATGTCACAATCCTTTGTCACACCATATGCTATGCTTGATGACTACACTTGTTTGGTGAATCACCTCTTGAATGCTTGGTTTTGCACTAACGCTAACGGCATTTGTTTTTCCAAGTGTTTTTTCTCCTTGCTCCTTTTGAAGGAATCACGAGACGGTGCGACATTGAAGAGTGCCCATTTCAAGCTTCAAAATGACGAGAACTTGGTGGTCGACCACTACTACACGGTGATGCCATCTCTTTCCCATGGTGATTTGGATTTCGATCCGAGGTCAGATCTTTCCCAAGGGGGAGGGGATGATGCGGAGCATCCTATGGACATCACCATGTCAAGAGTTCATTCGGCAAGTGACACGTGCGACATCTACTTCACATACATAAAGGTGAATCGTCTCCTTTACACGTGCTCCCTTGACCCCTTCGAGGATGGTATACTACTTGACCATCCATCGTGCATGCATAGGTACTGGTTGAGCTTCACGGATGACGAGGAGGAGTGCAAGCGCCAAGGATCACCTAAACCATCCGCGAGGGAAGCGTGGAAGAGAAGGAAGAAGAAGCCTGGACAAGCTTCTGGAAAGCGCGGAACTTCCGGCCACTGCCCGGAACTTCCGGCCACCGGAACCTCCGGCCATCCCGGAGCTTCCGGCCTTGCTGCACCGAAGTCGTCCGAGAGTGTGCCAACTCTCTGGATAGCCCGGACCCTGCCCGGATCTTCGCCCGGAACCTCCGGCGCCCGGACCTTCCGGCCGTCCCCGGAACTTCCAGCCCTGCCTGCGCGCAGACACTCGGGCCGAAGCCCATGTATCCTTTCGCCCCTCACTTACCCCTTTGTGGACCTAGACTATATATACTCCTCCACCTCCTCCTTTCTAGGGTAGCGTTGGTATAGCTCATACTCAGAGATAGAGCTTTGCTCATCCATATCGGATCTACTCCTTGAGAGAGACCGCGGCCCCTCTTCGAAGAAGATCCACCATGGATTCAAGACCCCTTTACAGGAAGATCCCCTTGTGGATTCAATACCTCCTCACGGAGAAGAACCGGTTACCCTATGTATCGTCCTTTGTTGGATTTGGATCGTGTATCTCTTTGTGTTTTGAGGATCTAGCACATGTGTGACTATTTCTTGTTGGTTGAATGATTCTCTCGTGTTTCCCTTCATGATTTCCCTCGTTTTCCCCCTCGTGTTCCTCGTGTTCTTCGCGGGATCCGCTCCTTTCATGAAAGATCGGGCCACTAGGGTTCTACCCTACATCACGAACTCAAAATCTCAAATGTCAAAATGGTGGTAGCGGGATGCGGTGGTGGACTATACACGGTGTCGGAGTTGGAAGCACGGTCCCTAAGTAGTCGAAACACCCTAGGAGACACAACTCACAGCACAAACAAAATTGGGTTAAGTTGGGGTGGTGGAAGTGTATAGTGGTCAACCCTATGCGGAAGTGGTGGTGGTGCCTAGACACCTTAGGAGACTCAAATCACTCCTGAAGCAACCACTAATGTGATGGGGAACAAAATTGGTTAGGTTGCGGAAGTCGGAGATGGTGTAGCGGATGATGTGGTGGATGCCCTAGGCAAAGATGCCAAAATTGTCAAAATTTCATGGAGTCAAGTGGTGATGGTAGTATTTTTGTGGGAAGGGGGATGCCTAGAGCTTTTCAACGAGCTAAAGGACGCGGAAATCGGACTTCGGATGAATTAGTTATGGCCGAAACAAAAATCAGCCAAAGTTGATATCTACAGGTAGCGGACGTCCGGAAAAAACGGTCGTCCGGTCGCCGGACGTCCGGTCGGGTCAGAAATCCGCTGATTCTGCTCGGGTCAGGGGGTTCCGGTCGTCCGGTAAGGTCGGACGTCCGGTGGTTCCTGCGGCTCCAGACGTCCGGTAAGGTGACGGTCGTCCGGTGTATCGGGGTCAACTCCAGAACCGAGATTCGGGACGCGATTTTGGGCGGAATTTGGGGATTTTGAAGTCAAAATTGATGAGATTTCGTGGATGAAAGATGGGGAAACTTGGGGAGATGCTAGATCCACTTGAAACCAAGCAAATCCATGGATCAAAATCAACGAAACATCATCAAACCAACAAATCACAAAAAACATTTGGGGCTATTTTTGGTGGGGATTTTCGAATTAAGGACGAAATCAAGCAAAAGAAGGCTAGAAAACGGTGGGGGAGGCTCTGAAATCGTGATCAACATGGCTCATTGATGTAGGGTGGAACCCTAATCGCCTGATCTTTCACGAAAGGAGCGGATCCCGCGAAGAACGCGAAGAACACGAGGAGGGAAACGAGGGAAAGCACAAGGGGAAACACAAGAGGAACACTCAAACTAACAAGAACAAGTCACACATGTGCTAGATCCTCGGGTACATAGAACGATACACAAATCCACGGACAACTAAGGACGATACAAGGGTAGCCGGTTCTTCTCCGTGAGGAGGTCTTGAATCCAGAAGGGGATCTTCCCGTAAAGGGGTCTTGAATCCACGGTGGATCTTCTCCGAAGAGGGACCGCGGTCTCTCTCAAGGAGTAGATCCGATATGGATGAGCGAAGCTCAATCTCTGAGTATGAGCTAAACCAACGCTAACCCTAGAAAGTCGTACGAGATAGAGTATATATAGTCTAGGTGACGAAAGGGTACACGGGCCTCGACCCAAGTGGCTGCGCGCAGGCAAGGCCGGAAGTTCCGGGCACCGGAGGTTCCGGGGAGGGTCCGACCTAATCAGAGAGTTGGCGTGGTGGAGATGTGCTGGCATCCGGGGGCCGGAAGGTCCGGGCAGGCCGGAGGTTCCGGCCGCCGGAAGGTCCGGGAAGGGGTCCGGGCTAACCCGAGAGTTGGCATGCCTGGGCTGGTCGAAGTCATCGGCGGCCGGAAGCTCCGGGGGCCGGAAGTTCAGGGCTCTGGCCGGAAGTTCCGGGCTGTCTTTTCTTCTATAGTCCTCGGCTCCGAGTCTTGAGCGTTGTACCTAATGACACATAGTATCTCGGACATAGGCAGTAACCATGTCTCACTTGATGATGCGGAGCATCCCACGACCATCCCCATGGATGCCACCTCAACTATCCAAGCTCCATGTGGACCAGTGACAAGGGCTAGGCATGTGCTATTCAATCCAAGGTGACATCACTCCTACTTGAGTTTTTCCCCTCTTCAAGTGAGACATGGCTACTGCCTAAGTCCGAGATACTATGTGTCATCAGCTACAACGCTCAAGACTCGGAGCCGAGGACTGTAGAAGAAGAGACAGGCGTCAACACTCTCGACAGCCCGGAACTTCCTGCCAGAGCCCGGAACTTCCGGCCGACCCGGAGCTTCCGGCCGCCGATGACTTGGACCAGCCCAGGCATGCCAACTCCCAGGTTATCCCAGACCCCGTCCCGGACCTTCCGGCGCCCGGAACCTCCGGCCTGCCCGGACCTTCCGGCCCCCGAATGCCAGCACATCTCCACCGCGCCAACTCTCTGGTTAGGCCGGACCCTGCCCGGAACCTCCGGTGCCCAGAACTTCCGGCCTAGCCTGGAACTTCCGGCCCTGCCTGCGCGCAGCCACTTGGGCCGAGGCCCGTGTACCCTTTCGTCACCTAGACTATATATACTCTATCCCGTACGACTTTCTAGGGTTAGTGTTGGTTTAGCTCATACTCAGAGATAGAGCTTCGCTCATCCATATCGAATCTACTCCTTGAGAGAGACCGCGGCCCCTCTTCGGAGAAGATCCACCATGGATTCAAGACCCCTTTACAGGAAGATCCCCTTGTGGATTCAAGACCTCCTCACGGAGAAGAACCGGCCACCCTTGTATCGTCCTTAGTTGTCCGTGGATTCATGTATCGTTCTATGTACCCGAGGATCTAGCACATGTGTGACTTGTTCTTGTTAGTTTGAGTGTTCCTCTTGTGTTTCCCCTTGTGTTTTCCCTCGTTTCCCTCCTCATGTTCTTTGCGTTCTTCGTGGGATACGCTCCTTTCGTGAAAGATCGGGCCGCTAGGGTTCTACCCTACATCATATTGGTATCTAGAGCAAGGTTGATCACGATTTCGGAGCCTCCCCGTTGTGTTTCTAGCCTAATTTTGTTGTTTTTCGTCCTAATCCGAAAATCCCCACCAAAAATAGCCCCAATTTTTTTTCTGATTTGTTCGTGTGTTGAGAATTTGTTGGCTTTGATCCGTGAATTTTGTGTGTGGCTGGTAGATCTAGCCTCCCCACCCTTGTTTTCCAACAATTTCTTCTTTTTCCCCTTCGGATTTGGGCTTTTCCCCCAAGTTTTTCCGCCCAAATCCACGATCCCGAAGTCTCTGTTCTTGGCAGAATCACGACCACCGGAACTTCCGGTCCAGCCTGGACATTCCGGGCCCCGGACTTTCCGGCCTTCCCCGGAACCTCCGGACCCCGGACCCTCTGTCTTGCCCGGAACTTCCGGCTTCGACAGAAAGTTCGCACTACTTCCACAACTCCACCCAAAATTCCACCAAATTTTGTTCCGGTGCTCACCATATACCATATATACTTCCGCATACCTCCACCACTTCCGCATAACCCAACTATTTTTAGACCATTTTGCTCTCCGACACAATTGCTACCTTGAGGTTTGAGAATTTGAGTTGCGGTACCGTATCCTTTTGTGTTTCGGCTATCTAGGTACGGTTCGACATCGACACCACTACTGCTCATCTTCGCCATGGACGCGTCATCAACAACGACCACCTCAACTACGACTTGGTATTCGTGCCACCATTTTGACACCATACGGGAAGCATGACCGGTAACCTAATCTTGGTATTGGACATATCATTCTTGCCATTACATTGATAGCCATCCTAGCCTTACTCCTTTGCATTTCTTACCCATCGAGACTAGCCATTGAGTATTGCCGGCAACGAGACTTGTGCACATTAGTGATCATACTTCCCATAGCATACATACATTATTGTTTCCTATATTGGTATCATCTCTTGTGTCATAAAGTTGTCATCGCATACTCACTTGCTATCTTGGTTCGTCAAGCATTGCATGAGAAAAGAGCTCAAACATCAAAGAGCCAACCAAGCTTTTAAGTAAAGAGGAAAGATAAGCAAAGAGCTTTTAAGCAAGAACCTTAGCATCATACAACATTAAGATTGTCATACTAGATCATCTTGGATCGTATCATAGCAACACCTTGCATACAAAGTATTTGGGATAGAAGTCGTTGCATTTTTGCTAAGTACATTGTGCACAAGTTCTTGTATCCGCCTATCGTGCAATCGTGCTAGCGTCTCTCTAGTGTTGTGCAACAAGAGCATTTTCGTCGATTCCACATTTTGGCTCACCCTTGGTTGCACAACCCCACTTATCTTTTTGCGTGTGTGTTTCCATGTACCTTATATGCTTGGTCTACTTGTTAGATTGCATCTTGCGAATCTTTTCCAACATTATTGAAGCTCACTTACAATTGCATCAAATTTTCTGCCACCATCCTAACCAAGCTCCACCAAAAGCTTTTACTTGTGTAGGTGTGAGAAACCAACAAGAACTCGTACCAATTGTGCTATTTCCTTGTCCTACATTGGAGTGATCCTCGATCCACTTTCAACTTCGGTCAAGGTACATTTGGTACTCGGTCTTCTCTTTCTACCACTCACATTTGTCTTGGAATGATGGATAGGCCAAGTACTTCTACCAACCCACTCTTCATGGAGCAAGACGACGACATGAACTCCTTCGTCACCAAGAGTCACCTCTTTGGTGCACAACGTGCTTTGCATCAAGAGCAACAAGCGATGAGTGAACGCATCGACAACCTTGCCGCCGACTTGCGACTTTCCGAGCAATGTACAAAGGACTACTTCGACCACAAGCTCGACGATCTCAAGCAAGAGAATGACGCAAGGATGGACGAAACTCGTGCTTTGTTGCTCAACCGCTCGTCTTCCACTTCAAGAAGGAGCCGTTCAAGCCGCCACTCCGACTTCACCCTCTCCGGCTCAAGTACAACGACATCGAACACTCTTCGTTGAGCCGCACGCGCCGACCGTCAAGCAAGCCTCAATCCCCTAAGAGACACCGACTCTCAAGAGCGCCGACAACGTCAAACTCAAGAAGCCTTTGCGCTTGCACGAGAACGGCAACGTCAACGCCAACATGAAGAGGAAGAGCGAGCCCGTCTACACCAAAATGCCCAAGATGCCGAGGCACAATGTCAAGCAAAACAACTCCGTGACGCTCAAGCACTTGCGGCGCAACAAGCTCTACGCGATTCGAGTCGAGCCATTTCCGGCCGAAGCCGACAAGCCCGTGAACAAGAAGAAGCACATCGCGAAGAAATTCAAGAACAAAGATTTCACGCTCGCGTGCATCGTCAAGTTCCTCTTCGAGCTCGTGAAGATCCTCCACAAGCTCGCCAACACCATAAAATTCATTGAGAGCATGAAGACAATGGAAATCCTCCACGATAAGAGCAACATGAGGATAACAACCCTCCGCACCAAGAGTTGAACAATCATCTACAACATGGACGTCATCTTCCCTGACCCCAAAACAATGAAGAGCAACGCTACGGCAAGCTCAAGTTCACCATGCCCAAGTTCAACGAAAGCAACGATCCCGAAGAGTACCTTTCATGGATATTTAAAATTGACAACATGTTCCGTTTGCACAATTATGAAGAAGAGAAGAAGATCGCGATGGCATCCCTTGAGTTCCAAGACTATGTGCTCATTTGGTGGGAACAAGTCATTGAGCGCCGAGAGGCAAGAGGTGAACCACCCATCACTACTTGGGCGCAAATGAAGCATGTCATGAGAGCACGCTTCGTACCTACCTACTACAACCGCAACCTCTTCAAGAAACTTCAACAACTCAAGCAAGGAACCAAGAGCGTTGAAGAGTACTACAAGGAGATGGAGATTGCCATGATACGATGATGTAGGGTAGGAACCCTATAGCCCGATCTTTCACGAAAGGAGTGGATCCTGTGAAGAATGCGAAGAACACGAGCAGGGAAACGAGGGGAAAATCACGAGGGGAACACAAAAGAACACTCAAACCAACAAGAATGATCACACATGCGCTAGATCCTCGAATACATAAAGTAAGATACACGATCCCTAATCAACTAAGGATGATACAAAGGTAGTCGGTTCTTCTCCGTGAGGAGGTCTTGTATCCACGAGGGGATCTTCTCTGCGAGGAGGTCTTGAATCCAAGTGGATCTTCTCCAAAGAGGCCGCGGTATCTCGCAAGGAGGAGATACGATATGGATGAGCGTAGCTCTATCTCTCAAATGAGCTATCACAATGCTACCCTAACTAGGAGGAGGTGTGGGAGTATATATAGTGCTAGCCCACTAAGGGGTAAGTGATAGGGGGATACATGGGCCCTTGGCCCGATTCTTTGCACGCACGCAGGCCGGAAGTTCCGGGCTCCGGAAGTTTCGGGAAGGTTCCGCCCGGGTTCCGGGCTATCCAGAGAGTTGGCGCACTTGGGGCTGGTCTGGACTCCGGGGCCGGAGGTTCCGGGAAGGTCGGAAGGTCCAGGGGCCGGATGTTCCAGGCGAAGGCCGGAAGTTTCGAGCTTTCCAGACTCTTGTCCTTGCTTCTTCTACCTTCTCCTCTTCCATGCTTGGCCTTGGTCCTTGGATCCTCCATGGTCATCTCGGCTGTACCTGAGTATATGCAAGGTCCATGCATGAGGTAGTAGCCATGTCTCATATGTGGAAAGTGACGGTTCGAAGAGGAGTGAGTTCACGTTGTGTCCAATGGCGTATGGTCGAGGTCTCATCGTATGTCCTCTTGGGGCTTGGGGAGTAGTCGAAGTGTACATGGGGATGATCGTAGGATGCTCCGCATCATCTCTCCTCCGTTGGGAAAGATCCAACATCGGATCGAAAACCTCATCACCATGGAAACGGTTGTCGTGGACAGACTTGTAGTTGGATGGAGTGGAAGACGTTGCGCAATCCAAGTACTCCAAGGTGTCGCCGGAGTGGTATACATGATAGAGGCAAAGGTGTCCCGATGTTTCGATGAGATGGTGGCTATCATTTTCTGTGGGAGTCGACCTTGACGATCCGACTACGAACGTGCGAGACGTCGCGCCGTAGCAATCGCTAAACTAATTTTTGAGGGTTATTGACCACGCCGGAGCACGATCAACCTGACCACGAGGGTCTGTTTCCTGCAAGCAAATGAAGAACAAGAAAGAAACTGAGATTGCAATCTGGATATTGCGAATATAAGATGAAAGCTTTATTGATCAAGGTGGGGTTCTATGACGCCTTGGTCTAGTCGTTGAACACAAACGAAGTACGCGAAGTTGCAGCTATGGCGAACTTTTAATCTAAACAAAACCCAAAGCCTAAACGATGCCCTAAGGGCTGTATATATGGAGGAGAGAGGGGAATTTCACGGCCCTTGGTGGAGGGGTCTGAAACCAACCCTAACTCTTGTTTCCCCACACATACGGACTCTAAAAACAGCCTATACTTAAGTACTTCAAAAATACATGGGCCTAGCCCAATAATAAGGTGACACAACACCTAAAATAGCGTCTGGACGAAATTTATGTAGTGGCATCTTGTATATTTCGTCCCATGCTTCATGCACTCATTATGGTGGCTTCAGAGTCCTGGAATCATCACTTGTAAGTACGTTCTTGTTCCCCTTGCGCATGCCATCATCTCCATGCTTGAACTTGCTCCAAGGTTCATCTTTCTTGTCCAAGCTAGGCCCTTCATTTGTAAGCAAAACAAATGTATCCAATTTAGGCAGCATCATATTCTCATGAACATTAGAATCGTTACCAAGAAACGAAAGTACCTGATATTTCAATTGGCGTGCGCGAGCTCTAGTAATCGGTCTAGTATGTATAGCAGCAGGGGCTGTGGGTGTAACAATGGTATTGATGTCCTCATCATCCTCCCCTTCTTGAAATGAAGTCGTCCTCGACGAAAGTTCATCGTCCTCACCCAAATAAGGCTTCGAATCTGCAATGTTGAAAGTGGGACTAACCCCAAAATCTACAGACAGCTCAAGTTTATATGCATTATCATTTATTTTCTCTAACACCTTAAAAGGACCATCAGCACGTGGCATTAGCTTTGATTTGCGCAAATTAGGAAATCTATCCTTACGCAAATGTAACCAAACAAGATCTCCAGGTGCAAGCACAACATGTTTTCTACCCTTATCTCCAGCAAGTTTATATTTAGCATTCATACGCTCAATGTTTTCCTTAGTTAACTCATGCATTTTTAAAATCAATTCAGCACGTTCTTTAGCATCCAAATTAACCTTCTCCAAAGATGGAAGAGGCAACAAATCAATAGGTGCACGAGGTAGGAAACCATACACAATTTCAAAAGGGCACATCTTAGTAGTAGAATGCAATGAACGATTATAAGCAAATTCAATATGAGGCAAACATTCTTCCCACATTTTCTTGTTATTCTTCAAAACCGCCCTAAGCATAGTAGACAATGTTCTATTGACTACTTCAGTTTGTCCATCAGTTTGGGGGTGACAAGTAGTACTAAAAAGCAGTTTAGTCCCCAACTTAGCCCATAAACATCTCCAAAAGTGGCTAAGAAATTTAGTATCACGATCTGAAACAATAGTATTTGGCACACCACGCAAGCGAATAACTTCACGAAAGAACAAATCAGCAACATTAACAGCATCATCGCTTTTATGACATGGTATAAAGTGTGCCATTTTCGAGATATATCCTCCCCTTCTTTGTTCGAGGTAAACCTAAAACAAAGTCTATAGATATATCCTCCCAAGGAACACTAGGTACAGGCAAAGGCATATATAAACCATGAGGATTGAGTCGTGACTTAGCTTATTGACTTGTAGTGCAGCGAGCAACAAAACGCTCAACATCCCGTCTCATCTTTGACCAAAAGAAATGTGTAGCAAGTATATCCTCCCTCTTCTTGACGCCAAAGTGTCCCATTAATCCTCCTCCATGCGCCTCCTACAACAACAAAAGACGAACAGAGCTAGCTAGAATGCATAGCTTGTTAGCACGAAACACAAATCCATCGTTAAGAACGAACTTGTTCCAAGTTCTCCCTTCCTTACAATTTTGCAATACATCTTTAAATTCAGGATCATGCACATATTGATATTTGATGGTCTCCAAACCAAATATTTTAAATTCAAGTTGTGAAAGCATAGTATAACGACGAGACAATGCATCAGCAATAACATTTTCTTTACCCTTGTGTTTAATGACATAAGGAAAAGTCTCAATGAATTCAACCCATTTAGCATGTCTATGGTTCAGTTTTGCTTGACTTTTAATGTGTTTCAAAGATTCATGATCAGAATGTATAACAAATTCCTTGGGCCATAAATAATGTTGCCATGTTTCTAAGGTCGGAACAAGAGCATATAATTCTTTGTCATAAGTAGAATAGTTCAGACTAGGCCCACTCAATTTTTCAGAAAAGTATGCAACATGTTTGCCATCTTGTAATAACACACCTCCTAATCCAATTCCACTAGCATCACATTCAAGCTCAAAAGTCTTATTAAAATCAGGAAGTTGGAGTGAAGGAGCATGTGTCAACTTATCTTTCATTACCGTGAAGGCTTCTTCCTATGCGGTACCCCAAACAAAAGGCACATCCTTCTTTGTAAGCTCGTTGAGAGGTGCAGCAATGGTGCTGAAATCTCTCACAAAACGCCTATAGAAACCAGCGAGGCCAAGGAAACTCCTCACTTGTGTGACCGTTTTGGGCTGCGGCCAACTCTCAATAGCTTCAATCTTGGCATTATCAACTTCAATACCCTGTGGAGTAACAACATAGCCAAGAAAAGATACTCGGTCGGTGCAAAAGGTGCACTTTCCAAGGTTACTAAACAAACGTGCATCACATAGAGCAGTAAAAACAACACGTATATGTTCCAAATGTTCCTCCAAAGATTTGCTATAAATCAATATGTCATCCAAGTAAACTACCACAAATCGTCCAATGAAAGCACGTAAAACTTTGTTCATTAACCTCATGAAAGTACTAGGTGCATTAGTTAACCCAAAAGGCATGACTAACCACTCATATAATCCAAACTTAGTTTGAAATGCTATTTTCCATTCATCCCCAGTTTCATACGAATTTGATGGTATCCACTACGCAAATCAACTTTGAAGAATATTGTAGAGCCACTCAATTCATCAAGCATATCATCTAGCCTAGGAATAGGATGACGATAACGAATAGTAATATTATTAATGCCTCTACAATCAACGCACATACGCGACGTACCATCCTTTTTCGGCACTAAAATGATAGGAACATCACAAGGACTAAGGGATTCGCGTATATAACCTTTGTCGAGCAGTTCTTGTACTTGCCGCATAATCTCCTTCGTCTCCGCTGGATTGGTACGGTATGGTGCACCGTTGGGTAATGATGCACCGGGAATTAAGTCAATTCGATGCTCAATCCCTTGAATAGGCAGTAATCCCGGTGGCACGTCTTCTGGAAAGACGTCAGCAAACTCCTTTAAAATGTTAGTGACAGCAGGAGGCAAAGAGGAAGGCATGTCCTCGAATGAAAATAATGCCTCTGTGCACACAAAAGCATAGCAAACAGATTTGCTGAAATCTAGATCATCAATATCAGATTTTGTGGCAAGTAAACATGCACTTTTCAATTTAATTTTAGAAGCAACACTAGATGGTTTATTATTAGGTTTCATTTGTTGCTCAAATTCTTTTGCCACAATCTGATTTTCACTATTATTTTTCTCTTGTTTTTCTTTATTAGCTCTATTAATATCATCTTTCAAAATGGAATCAGGAGTCATAGGAAGCAAAGTAATATTTTTATCCTTATGAACAAGAGTGTTGGGGATATTACTACTGGGCGTAAACCGGCCAGGACAGGCCGGGTTAACTTCATCAGTAGTTGAGTATGATAAAAGCCCATGAGGGCAGATGAGGGCTAAAGGCCCATAATCGGTTTAAGGCCTATAGCTATAAACCGGTGTCGGTATGTAACTTGTGTTATAAGTTAGGAATAGTGGAGACCGAACTGGACGCATATATGAGCCTGTATCGGGACTCTGTAAACCGACGAGCGGCACCCATGTATATAAGGGGACGACCCGGCGGCGGTTCAAGGACAGACAACAACTCGAGACATAGGCGAAGCTTATTTGCTCCCTAGTCATCGAAACACCCATCAATTCCATCACAACTAGACGTAGGCTTTCACCTTCATTGAAGGGGCCGAACTAGTATAAACTCTCTTGCGTCCTTGTGTCCGCTTTAACCCCTTCAAGCTAACCCGTAGCGATGGCTCCACGACTAAGTCCTTTCTCTAGGACATCTGCCGTGGCAAAACCACGACATTTGGCGCCCACCGTGGGGCTATCGCACGATGGTTTCCGGTTCTTGGAGGGCCGCTTTAAAGGACTCGAGGGCTACGCTGTAGGCCGGATGACTAAGAGTCGTCACGGCAAACTTTACATCGATGACGCAGGCTGGGGCCCCGAGGCCGGCTCAATTGAGTACGGGTACCGGGTCCCCTTTGGTAGCATACACGTTTTCATTGGCAAGATCGGTGAACCGGGCCCTAAGCCGGACATCTGCACCGACCTCGTCGAGACGGCTCAGCGTGCGTGATCCGCCCGGGTTAAACCGGCCATGAAGCATGCCTTCATGGGAATGATCCATGGAGGGAGTTATGAGGATGGATCGGAGCTTCGCGGGGAGACTGCCGTTCGTTCCGGTGACGAGTCTTCGACCGGAGAAACCGAATCTCTTTATCAGCTACAAGATGGCCGGATTGAGAGCTGTTCCGATGGCGACAGTATTCCGGACCCCTCTGATCTGCCTAACTGGGTTGGAATATTCATGACCGGAACGCAAGTAGCGCTTCACTCTTCGACAGCAGCGATCTCCGGTTCAGCAGCAGCAACGGTTGCCGGGGCGGGAGGCCCTATGCGCCCACCGGCTCAGGTTCTATCAGAACTATTTGATGCGTTGGTTGTTCTTATGGTAGAAGTTAATCCGCTAGATCAGGACGCTCACAACATGGAGATTGCGAAGGTAAAGGAACAAATCACCCAGGCCAAAACGGATCTGGCGGCTGAGGGCACCAGGATGGCCGTAGAGCGGGCCGCTTTAGACGCACAGGCCTACAGGCTTATGTTGGATCAGAGCGCGTTGCATGAAGTCATGAGGAGGCAGCACCGGTCCCGCTTACCCCCCCTTTTTTCAAGGCCAGAGACCTTTTCAACACTCCAGGACCAAGAGCCAGTAATCCGCTGGAGGGGAACCAGGCAGAAGCCCCTGGGACCGGTGCACCGGTTCAGCCCCGTCAAATGGACCCGCCTCGTCAAAACACCGTCATACCTCGGGATGCTTTAACACCTCCGGGTCACTACTCCAACCTAATGGACAATCTTGTTGCCGCTGCTGCACGACTGGAGGCCATTCCAGTGGAAGGTGACTCGCCGCAGGCAGTAGAGACGCGACGGGTCAAGGAACTTCTGAGGACAGCTTTGGCCCAACAGGAGGCGTACTCGTACAGCCGCGACCGGATCCACTCGACCCCCCGTCCAAGCCGGAGCTATAGCAGACATATGGATGAACCAGCAGTGTCGAGTAATGAACGACGTGGAGCACCCCGTGGTAACAACCCGATGGGTGGTGCTGATGACGCTCAGGAAGTGGTGAACCGGGCCCGAGCGCGTAGGGAGGCCGAGTTAGCCCCACATCATCAGGCTCGACAGCTCACGCCAGTTCGTCCAACCATTTCGATCGAACCTGGTGTTACTTCTAGTTCTTTGGGGGTGCCTTGCCTCGTCCCCGCTTTACTCAACGTGCGCCTGCCCAAGGATTTCAAAGGCCCACGCAAGGTACCAAATTATACGGTGGATCAACCACCAGAGACATGGGTAGAGAGCTATGAGATGGCCATGGAGATGCTTGATGTGGATGACACGGCGTGCGCGAAATACTTCACCATGATGCTTGAAGGAACGACCCATACTTGGTTAAAAAGCTTGCTCGCTAATTCTATCAGTTCATGGGCCCAATTACGAGCCCGGTTTATCAACAATTTCAAGGATACCTATAAACAGCCTATGTCGATAGTGGACTTAGCTGCATGTGTCCAGGAGGAAGGAGATACGCCGGGTTTCACAAGTGTTGCACTCCTCAGACCGCATCAACGCAGACACCGCAGTATTAGCCCTAGAAGGCAACTGCCGGTTTGGGCCCCTGAAGTTGAAATTGGGACGGATGAAGCGTCATTGCACCGACATGGGGACCCTCATGGCCGCTTTGTTAAAATATGCTGATTCTGATAGTACCAAGGATCCCGAATCTGATGATGACAAGACAGGGAAAGGGAAGAAGAACAGCAGCTCCAAAGGTCAGCAGCATCATTGGGTAGGCAATGGCGGAAGAGGCAAGCGTAAAGCGGATGGCAACATGGATTTTGTGGCTAATACCAATGTACAGGAGAACGGCCAGCGGCGCAAGGGTAGGCCGAAAAATTGTAGTGGAGCGCCCAACCCCAACCCAAACCGCCTGAACTATCTGCTAAGCCAGCCCTGTCCAAGACATGGGACGAAGGAGGAGCCAGCAAACCACCTTTGGAAGGATGGCTTTATTATGCAAGAGTTCAAGAATTCTAATAATTTCCGGTATGATCACGGATCTGGCGGTGGCTCCGGGTCCAGGCCGGGTTATGGTGGAGGAAGTTCCGGTTTAGGATTTAATGGTAATCCAGGCGGACATAATGGTCAAAATAGTCAGAACAACCAGGGTGGTTGCAACCAACAGCAGCATCAGTCAGGTTACCAAAGCAACCCAAAGAAGTTGAGTAATGGGCAGTACCATGTCTTTACCACTAGCTTGGACAAGCGAGACCGGAAGGTTCAGAGGCGGGGAGTCAACTCTGTTGAACCGGCCACACCCCGTTATCTACGTTGGTCTAAACAACCAATCATATGGAGCAGAGAGGATCTCCCACTCCAGGTTGATAATCCGGGTCAGTTGGCTCTGGTGGTGGCGCCTCAGGTGGGAGGTTATGAGTTCACCAAGGTGCTCATGGATGGAGGGAGTAGCATTAACATCCTATACTATGAGACCTTCCGTCGTATGGGACTAACAGATAAGAATCTCAAACCGTCCAATACAGTATTCCATGGTGTAGTGCCTGGTAGATCAGCATATCCCGTTGGTAAGATAGCTCTTGAAGTGGCCTTTGGGGATGATCATGATTCCAGGTCGGAGACATTAACGTTTGAAGTCGTGAAAATCCAAAGTCCATATCATGCCCTATTTGGGCGTCCGGCATACGCCAAGTTTATGGCTCGGCCCTGTTATGTGTATTTGCAGCTCAAGATGCTGGTCACAAGGGGACAATAACGGTTCACGGAAGCCGCAAAATCCCTTTGGAATGCGAGGAAGGAGATGCGGCTTATGCAGAGTCTGTTTGTGCCACCGAGGAGTTGAAGTACTATAAAGACAATGCTGATCCGGCGGACATGACTCCGTTGAAGAAGCCAACTACGGAGCATGATCCGGCCCTGAAGTTCAAATCGGCAGCAGAAACTAAGCTTGTTGACTTCGTACCTGGCGATTCGTCCAAGCAGTTCAGCATTAGTGCCAACTTGGATCCGAAATAGGAAAGCGCACTCATCGAGTTCATCCGTGAGAATCGGGACATTTTTGCATGGAAGCCCTCTGACATGCCAGGTGTACCGAGGCAACTTGCTGAGCACACACTTAATGTGGATCCTAAATACAAACCGGTGAAACAGTTCCTCCGCTGGTTTAATGAAGAAAGACGCAAGGCGATTGGAGAAGAGGTAGCCAGGCTCTTAGCAGGTGGTTTTATTGTTGAAGTTTTTCACCCTGAGTGGCTTGCCAATCCGGTGCTAGTCCTTAAGAAAAACGGCACCTGGCGTATGTGTGTGGATTACACAGATCTTAATAAGGCTTGTCCAGCAGATCCTTTTGCCCTCCCCCGTATTGATCAAATCATTGATGCTACGGCGGGTTGTGAGCGTTTAAGTTTTTTGGATGCATATTCTGGCTATCATCAGATCAAAATGGTAGTTAAGGACCAGGAGAAGACGGCATTCATAACTCCCTTTGGAGCCTTCTGCTATGTGTCTATGCCCTTTGGGCTCAAAAGTGCCCAGGCAACTTATCAACGGTGTGTACAAAATTGTCTTCACAAGCAGATTGGCCGTAATGTACATGCTTACGTGGATGATATCGTGGTTAAATCCATGGAGAAGGAGACTCTGGTTGATGATTTGAAGGAAACCTTTGATAAACTAAGGACGTACAAGATGATGCTTAATCCGGACAAGTGTGTCTTTGGTGTACCGGCGGGCAAGTTATTGGGTTTTTCTGGTGTCCAACAGGGGAATTGAGGCTAATCCGGAGAAGATCACAGCCATCACCTCCCTAGCTAAACCGAAGTGTATCAATGATGTTCAACCCCTGGCAGGCCGGATTGCCGCGTTAAGCCGGTTTATCAACCACCTTGGTGAGAAGGCGATCCCTTTGTATCAGATGTTGAAGAAGACGGATCAGTTCGTCTGGAGTTCTGTTGCTGATGAAGCATTTGAGGACTTAAGGCGGCAATTGGCCAATCCGCCTGTGCTCGCCGCTCCCATTGACAAGGAGCCGTTACTGCTATATGTTGCTGCTAATGCTCGTGCGGTCAGCGTGGCTATTGTGGTGGAACGAAAGGAGGCTGGTAAGGAGCATCCGGTTCAACGTCTAGTCTATTATATCAGCGAGGTACTCATTGAGTCCAAGCAAAGGTATCCGCACTGGCAGAAGCTGGTGTACAGAGTTTTTATGGCAAGCCGGAAGCTTAAGCAATACTTCCAAGGGCACCCAATTAAGGTGGTCAGTTCTGCTCCTTTGGGAGATATCATCCAGAACCTGTAAGCAACTGGCCGGATTGCAAAGTGGGCTATAGAGTTGGGGCCGTATGGTTTGAAATATGTGCCTCGGACAGCAATTAAGTCTCAAGCACTTGTTGATTTCATCAATGATTGGACGGAAATGCAAGAACCTAAAGAAAAGCCGGATCATACGTATTGGACCATCCATTTTGACGGATCCAGGCAGTTGGAAGGCTCGGGGGCTGGAGTCGTATTAACTTCCCCACGAGGTGATAAGTTTTGTTATGTTCTCCGTTTAATGTTCCCTTGTACTAACAATGCAGCTGAGTATGAAGCCTTGCTCCATGGTCTTCGGATGGCTAAGGAGATGAATCTGAGTCGAGTTAAGTACTTCGGTGATTCGGACCTTGTGGCTCAGCAAGTGTCTGGCACTTGGGACTCCAAGGACCCACTCATGGTAGCATATCGTCGTGAGGTGGATATTGTTGCAGGTTATTTCAGAGGCTATCAGGTGGACCACGTGGACCGGCGGAAAAATGAAGCGGCGGACGCTTTAAGCCGGCTGGCCTCTCAGCGCAAACCGGTCCCACCCAATGTTTTTCTGGATGTGCTGCACAACCCGTCGGTGAAGATCCCTGGTGAAGAGGATTTGGCCATTCCTGATCCGAAGGCTCAATTGGTGGCAGTTCTTCATGTTATTCCGGATTGGACGCTTCCTTACCTGGCGTACAAGAACCGGGGCAAGTTGCCAGAAGATGAGATTCTGGCCGGCAGATAATCCGGCGATCCAAGTCCATGGCTGTCATCAACGGTGAGTTGCATCATTGCAGTGTATCAGGAGCTTTTCAACATTGCATGTCTCCTAAAGAAGGCCGTGAAATTTTGCGTGAGATCCACGAAGGAGATTATGGTCACCACGCCGGTTCAAATTCTCTGGTGGCTAAAGCATTTCGCCATGGTTTCTATTGGTTAACTGCTCATGCTGATGCGAAGGATCTGGTCAGACGATGTGATGGTTGCCAAAGGTTTTCAAGACGTGCTCATGTACCGGCTCAAGAATTGAGGATGATTCCAATTACTTGGTCGTTTGCGACTTGGGGGCTGGATATGGTTGGGCCTTTCAAAAGGTCCAAAGATAAGAAGACCCACCTCCTGGTGGCGGTGGACAAGTTTACAAAGTGGGTGGAGGCAGAACCTGTTAGCAAGTGTGATGCGGCCACGGTGGTTCAGTTCATCAAAAAGGTGATTTTCCGGTTTGGCTTTCCGCACAGTATTATCAGAGATAATGGTACCAATTTGTCCAAAGGTGCTATGAAGGAGTTCTGCGAACGGGAGCACATCCGGCTCGACGTTTCATCAGTGGAACATCCACAGTCCAATGGTCAAGCAGAAAGAGCTAATCAAGAGATCTTGAGGGGCATCAAGCCCCGGCTCATGGTTCCTTTGCAGAGAACGCTGGGTTGTTGGGTAGAAGAATTACCATCTGTGTTATGGAGCATCAATACAACACCCAACAGATCAACAGGATACACACCGTTCTTCATGGTTTATGGAGTGGAGGCGGTTCTCCCCAGTGATATCCGTCATGACTCACCTCGTGTCACGGCTTATGTTGAAGCGGACAATGAGACGGCACGGCAAGATGCTTTGGACCGGTTGGATGAAGAGCGTGACATCGCAGCCGCCCGGTCGGCGATTTACCAGCAGGATCTTTGTCGTTATCACAGCCGCCGAGTCAGAACCAGAGCCTTCCAGGAAGGAGATTTGGTGCTTCGGCTCATCCAAGATCAGACTGATATGCATAAGCTATCCCCACCTTGGGAGGGGCCTTTCATGGTCAGCAAGAATCTGCACAACGGGTCGTACTATCTGATCGATATTCGAGAGCATAAGGACTCACGTACATCAGAGGAGGAGACTAACAGGCCGTGGAATATAGCTCATCTTCGGCCTTACTATACCTGAGCCATTGGCTATGCTTATGTACATACAATGTATATATTATGATTAAGTATAATAAACCGGAACCTCAGCTAAAGCGGGGTATCTGTTCTTTTACATCATGTGAGGTTACACGGAGTTGCTCTAAAGCGGCCTCCGGTTTACCCCTTGAGTTCGCTTTGCTAAAAGCATCGTGTTATATCACTTGGAGGATTGGTCGTGTCCGAACCAATACCATGCCTCTTGATCGGTCTAAGGCCACAGAATCACTTGGGGGCTTGGTCGAACCCGAACCATGACCACGCCATTTGGTCGACATAAATGCCACAAGAATCACTTGGGGACCTGGCTAACTAGAACCATAGTTACACCTAATGGGAGCTTGGTCGTGTTTGGCCATGGTTACACCATTTGATCAGCTTAAATAAATCTTTTTTGGCAAACGTTTTTTCATTACTTTTGCTTCATACCTTTCTTTGAAGGGGGGTTTTTGTTTTTTATTGTGTTCTTTAAACCGACAAAGTTTTTTAACCAATCAATTGACGGAACACAGTTCACGTCAATCCGGAGACTATTTGTCCGGTTTGATCCTTGTTGTTAACATCCTCTTATGGAGTAACACGGTGTTCATTATAACCCGACACGGTTTACATGGTAACTAGTGTCATATACATGACCAAGGTTGGTTTACAAGGAGTTGTTATTTCTTCCAACAATGTGGGTTTGCAAAAACTCCGCTTCAAGGTTGGCCAAGCCAACTTCACACTCAACGGTGGCAGAAAGTATTTTGGAAAGTTCATTACCATAGGAAGAACAAGTTATGCACGAAGGCATATCAACATCAAAGGTATCAGCTAGCCTATTACAAGGCAACATGGTGCCCATAATAACATAATTGTTTTTCACAAAGGAGAAACAGTTTTAAAACCGGCTTCCGGTTTAAGCTTGGCCACCAGCCTGGCCTAATGGTTGTGGGTCATCCTGCGCCTCTTCAGCTTCTGTTTCTCTACCAAGTGGCTGGAAATCCACAGTTGTCCAGTCGATTCCCATCAATGCTTGAAAAACAGCTTCGTCATGGATTAGCGAAGACAGGTCAATATCGGGAGTGTAAGTATGCTTACGGATTGGAGGGATCAGGTTTTCCGATTCATGGATTGGTGCAGCTATTCGCTTGTTCTAGCTGTCATATTGGGCTTGATAATGAGACAAATCTGCTTCCTCAGCCAGTTGACAAGCTAGCGGACGTACCTCCCGGTTTATGGCTCGCAGATCCGCTTCACCAAATTCTGACCCGTCTTCCTTCAAACTGGGATAACCCTGAGCCGCTTCAATAGGATCAAAATCCGGCACCCAGGCTTTTGCCCGGATTAAAGCATTGATTGCACTGGTTCGAGCAGCAGATTTCTTCAGCTCTTCAACCCGGGCAGGAAGCACTGACAGTTTCATCAAAGTATCTTGAATTAAAGTGGGCGCCGGTTTGTTATGAGACACGGTACAGATGATCCGCTGGGCACTAGTATGCAATTGTTCAACCAAGGTATAGGCAGCTTTCAATTTCTTCCGCACATCTGACCCCAAGTGACCAATACGTGTCCCTGAAATACCATAAAAGGTTAATAAACCGGTGACTCTGTAAGAAGGCAGAACCAATTCAGAAGGCAAGCTGGCTTACCAAAGATAGCAGTGGTCATGGCATGAACATGCCGCTTTGTGCTGGTCAGTTCATCCGTCACTGGTTTCAGTGCAGCCTCGGCATCCTCTGCTTGTTTGATCAAAGCGGATTTTTCAGTGGCCCAATCCGCCTGTTTCTTCTTGAAGTTCTCCCTAAGTTGTTCCATGGCACTTAAGGCACTGGCCAATTCATCTTTTTCCTTGGAGGTTTCAGCCTGTTGGGTTTTCAGGTTTTCTTGCAGACCGATGACTTGGCTTTCTTTCACCTTCAGCTCCGCCTGCAGGCATACAGATATATGTTCCAACAAATCGGTAGAAGGATTCAAGTACCAACCACATAACAAGTTATGCGCTTAGCACTTGGGGCTAATGCATATTCGATCTTCATCTTTCAATTGTTTACAAAGTCCCAAGCTCAATACAAGTATTCAACTTGGCACTTGGGGGCTAATGGTTATTTGATCATATGTATTCTGATGTGGCAGTTTCAATTTCTTAAAGTACCGGTTTAACTACGCTAAGTTGAACCGGCCCTTGGGGACTACATCAGCAAATTTCAAAGCATCAAGATTCATATTATTAAGTCCTGGTTTGAAAGAATATTTCAAATCGGCCCTTAGGGGCTAGGAGAGTCAGCAAGAATGAAAGCATACAAGCAGGAAGGAGCATATGGAAGTTACCTCATATTTATCCTTCATCATGTTAACCAGACCGGCTTCATAGTCACGGCTAGTATACAGCCGGTTCAGATAGCCGGAATGGATATCTTGGGCGTTCAGAGCAGCGTAAGCCATCAGATCAGCATTCCACTTGCCTTTGCCAAAAGCAGCTAATTCTTCCTTGGCAGAATGTTTGGATAAAGCAACAGGATTGCTTGGCTCAGTATGGCCAGTGCCAGTAATGACAACTTCATCATCATTGGTACCGCCGGTTTGCACTAGAACTGTTGGCTTGTTAGTAGGTTTTGCGGGACCGATGGAGCTTTCAACCCGGAGGGAACCTGTGGGCTGATGGATAGGACCTGAGGTATCAGTAGGTCTTTCCTCAGTAGTAAGATCATCATATGGCTGCGGTGGATCATTGGGAATATCCTCAGGAATAGCCGCTTCAAGATTGGGTGTGGTGCCTAGTTCAAGAATGACATCTTCTTCGGCCGCTTTATCTAGGCGGGCCTTCTTGCTCGGCCTAGGTTTGGCCCTGAGAAGAATAACAAAATTAAATACACCATATGTTCTAAGGCAATATACTACAAGCATCACAATAAATATAGCTTACCCAAGCACCGTTTTTAGCGGTGGGAGCTGAGTAGCCGACGACTCAATAGAAGATGAGTGGGAAATAACCTGATAATCGGGGTCAGACGAATTAAGAGGTTGACGATAGCAGCCCGCTTTAGGAGAAGCACTGACAAGCGAATTAGAGACCTCGGAATGACGTTTCCGAACCGGACTGTTCGGTAAACCGGCGGAGCTAACTACCTGGCCGCTGTGCCGGGTGGTGCGGCGAGCTTCGTGTTGTTGAGTCTTCATAAGAAGTTTAGGATCCAAATAAGCAAGAGGATGAGAAAATTTAACTTTCCGGTTTGCTTGACGGATTTTCTGTGAAGGCAAAGTTTCTGAATCAGAAGAGAGAATAATTACCTCTGCAACATCCGCATGGCTGGCTTCGGCATCATCCTGACAAATATCATCATCAATAAGATGCATGAAAAATAAACCAAGTGAGTCAAGCTCTACCTCAAAGTCCGGATTATCCACCTCATCATCAGGGGCCGGATTAGAAGATGCAGTGGTTCTTTTTCGGTGGGCAGTCTTCTTCACAGCTTTAGTTTTTTGCCGGGTTGCTCTTTCCGGTTTATCTGTTTTCTCTAGTTTCTCCTGCGACAGCTTTTTGCTCGAAAACGGATCATCGCCCTGATTATGCAGACACTGATATTAAAAACAATGACCAGACATATCAATACCAGATTCAGCAAAGAGAAAAATCAAAGTCTTACAGCTGGCGGTTTGTTGGTGGCACAGAAGGGAAGCAGGCCGGTTCTAGCGCAGATGTGCTCCGGTTCATTCAGTATCTTACGCATAGCTTCTGTGATTTCTTCACCGGAGAGCTGGAGTCTTGAATGTCGCAGTGGGTCATCCACAATATCAGTATATTCGCACATCAAACTGGAGCACTGACTAAGGGGCAGTATGCTCCATGATATCCAACAGCGAGCAAGGTCAACCCCTGTTAAACCGTTGGCCATAAAGGCTCTGAGCTTTGACAGCTGAGGAGCATATTTTCTTCTCTCCTGGGCACTCAATCGTTGAGGAAAAGGATGGGTATTGCTGAGCTGCTCCGGATGAAAGCCAGGCAAGGGATTCTCACCAGCAGGGGAGGTGTCTTTGCAGTAGAACCATGTCTGATTCCACTCCTTAGGGTGACTGTGCATCTTGGCGTGAGGGTATGTGACCTCTTTCCTTTTTTGAATCGCCATGCCACCCAACTCCGTATTAGAGCCATCAGTAAACTCAGTATGGCGGTTTAGATGGAAAAGATCTCTGAATAATTCCACTGTGGGCTCCTCTTGAAAGAACACCTCACAGAGCACTTGGAAGTGGCACATATTTGTAACAGAGTTGGGGCCAGTGTCTTGCGGATGGAGTTGGAAATCAGCTAGAACATCCCGGTAGAATTTAGAACCGGGCGGTTTAAAACCCCGGGCTAAGTGGTCTACGAAAACAACAACCTCTCCTTCTCGAGGTGTGGGGGGGGCATTCTTTGCCAGGAGCCCTCCAATGAACGGTGTCTTTGCTACCCAAGGCGCCAATCAGGACTAAATCGTCCAGTTGATCCTCTGTGACGCGAGAAGGGACCCAATTGCACTCATACACTTGCTTGGCCATGATGAAATCTACAAAGTACATTGATATGTGCAATGTTAAACCGGAAGCAGATCTATCTAAACCGGAGTTTATGAAGCAACAGCATCACGGCGGTTCAACAAGGGGACTAATGATATATGATAAGATTGCTTTTTCAAAGGTGAACCGCCTATGTGGTAAAGAGGATACAGATCTAAGGCAAGAATGACTAAGGAAGGTAAAAACAGATTTCATAAGGTCGCAGTGAAATTTTGGATCAACCGTAAGACAGGAAAATAAAAGGATTTAGACCTAAAAGGTTGATCTCAAAGCAATTCACAAGGGACCAGATCAATGTTTTATGCACATAAAGGTTTTCTTTGGTAACAGAAGATAAGCCATTACGGGGAATACATCAGGTCTGAAGTTTTATTCATGGGCTAAAGAAGAAACAAAGGAAGAAAAACGCCAGAGTCTCGATGAACTTCGACGAATGAGGAAACCATAGAACAGATCTGCGGGGGAAAGGAAAGAAGATTTACCAGAGCTGAGGAAGAAGCGGAAGGTCGCCGCGATGCTCTGGTGTGCTCAGGTTGAGGCAGCGGCCAAGGTTGATGCAGAGGTAGATGGTGGCGGCGGAGCTCCGAAGCTGGGCAACGCGAGGAAGATGAAGCATAAGGGGTCGGAGGGAAAGAGAAAGGAAATGACCCTTCGGTCCTATTTATAAAGAAAGGGATATGTCAGGCGCGAGAATCAAGGAGACGCGAGTTTGGAAACGAAGTTGCGGCCTTAATTGTCACAGGCTTGTTAACAGGATAAGGTTCTTTATAACCAGTGACGTCACACCGGTCTACCACGAGCAGAGAAGATGACATCACGGCGGTTCAACAAAATACAAGAAGATGTTGAAGATGAAGATTTTTGCTAAGGATTGACATGAACCTGTTCAAATCAATTTGGGGCCTAATGTTGGGGATATTACTACTGGGCATAAACCGGCCAGGACAGGCCGGGTTAACTTCATCAGTAATTGAGTATGATAAAAGCCCATGAGGGCAGATGAGGGCTAAAGGCCCATAATCGGTTTAAGGCCTATAGCTATAAACCGGCGTCGGTATGTAACTTGTGTTATAAGTTAGGAATAGTGGAGACCGAACCGGACGCATCTATGAGCCGGTATCGGGACTCTGTAAACCGACGGGCGTCACCCATGTATATAAGGGGACGACCCGGCGGCGGTTCAAGGACAGACAACAACTCGAGACATAGTGAAAGTGCAACTATCCCTAGGTGGTTTTGGTAATTCATAACAACATATAGCTCATTGAGCTAATGCTATTCCAAGATGACTATTTCAGGAAAGCTCAATGATTGGCATGGCATGGATGTGAAAGTGGAACCCTCAAAATGCTAAGGACAAAGGATTTTCTCAAGCTCAAAAGCTCAAGACTCTTCATTTTATATTTTAGTGATCCAAGATCACATTGAATCTTTAGGAAAAGCCAATACTATCAAGGAGGGATGAGGTGTTGCTTAATGAGCCTCTTGCTTCATGTGCTTAGTGATATGCTCCAAAACCCTCAACTACTTTCCCATATCCACATATGAACTAAACCCTAAGCCAAACTCGGTCCTACCGATTCTTTATATCCGGCGCCACCGAGTTTCACTTGTCATAAGCCACTGCCAAACCCTAGCAATTCGGTTCTACCGATAGGGATCTCGGTTGCACCGAGATGGGATTGCAAACTCTCTGTTTCCCTTTCGTAACTTTTCGGTCTCACCGAAAGAGCGAATCGGTACCACCGAGATTGCAGTGTAAACTCTCCGTTTCCTTTTTGTAACTTTTCGGTCTCACCGAAAGAGCAAATCGGTCCCACCGAGTTTACCTGACCAACTCTCTGGTTAGCTTATTACCAAACTCGGTCTCACCGAGTTTGTGTAATCGGTCTCACCGAGATTACTTTATGCCCAAACCCTAACCATATCGGTCCTACCGAGTTGCATGTCAGTCCCACCGAAAATCTCTAATGGTCACTAGGTTTACCTTTTCGGTCCGACCGAGTTTGTTGCTTCAGTCCCACCGAGATTGGAAAGCTGTGTGTAACGGTTGGATTTTGTGTGGAGGCTATATATACCCCTCCACCTCCTCTTCATTCGCAGAGAGAGCCATCAGAACACATACACAATTCCAACTCATATGTTCTGAGAGAGAACCACCTACTCATGTGTTGAGACCAAGATATTCCATTCCTACCATATGAATCTTGATCTCTAGCCTTCCCCAAGTTGCTTTCCACTCAAATCTTCTTTCCACAAAATCCAAATCCTAAGAGAGAGAGTTTAGTGTTGGGGAGACTATCATTTGAAGCACAAGAGCAAGGAGTTCATCATCAACACACCATTTGCTACTTCTTGGAGAGTGGTGTCTCCTAGATTGTCTAGGTGTCACTTGGGAGCCTCCGACAAGATTGTGGAGTTGAACCAAGGAGTTTGTAAGGGCAAGGAGATCGCCTACTTCATGAAGATCTACCGCTAGTGAGGCAAGTCCTTCGTGGGCGATGGCCATGGTGGGATAGACAAGGTTGCTACTTCGTGGACCCTTCGTGGGTGGAGCCCTCCGTGGACTCGCGCGACCGTTACCCTTCGTAGGTTGAAGTCTCTATCAACGTGGATGTAGGATAGCACCACCTATCCAAACCACGGGAAAAACATCCATGTCTCCAATTGCGTTTGAATTCTCTAAACCCTTCCCTTTACATTCTTGCAAGTTGCATGCTTTACTTTCCGCTGCCAATATACTCTTTGCATGCTTGCTTGAATTGTGTGATGATTGCTTAACTTGTCCTAATATAGCTAAAATCTGCCAAGAATTAAAATTGGGAAAAGGTTAAGTTTTTATTTGGTCAAGTAGTCTAATGACCCCCCTCTAGACATACTTTCGATCCTACAAGTGGTATCAGAGCTTTGGTCTCCATTTGCTTTGATCTGCATAGCTTTTGGTGGTCATAGCCTTGGTTTCACAACCTAGGAGAATATGGCGTCTAGCGAGGGAAATTATCACCGTAGAGGTCCTTACTTTGATGGTACTAATTTTGCTAGTTGGAAGCATAAAATGAAAATGCATATTCTTGGACATAACCCCGCCGTTTGGGCTATTGTGTGTGTTGGTTTGCAAGGTGACTTCTTTGATGGGAAAGAACCAAACCATGAAGCTACCGCGGATGAGTTGAAGATGTTGCAATACAATGCTCAAGCTTGTGATATTCTCTTCAACGGATTGTGCCCTGAAGAATTCAACAAAATCAGCCGTCTTGAGAATGCTAAGGAAATTTGGGACACTTTGATTGATATGCACGAAGGTACCGACTCCGTGAAGGAATCCAAGTTGGATGTGCTTCAAAGTCAACTTGACAAGTTCAAAATGAAGGATGGTGAAGGTGTCGCTGAAATGTACTCTAGGCTTGCTCTCATCACAAATGAGATTGCCGGCTTAGGAAGTGAAGAGATGACCGATAGATTCATCATCAAGAAGATTCTAAGAGCCTTGGATGGAAAATATGATACCGTGTGCACATTGATCCAAATGATGCCCAATTACAAAGATCTCAAGCCAACGGAGGTGATTGGAAGAAATGTTGCTCATGAGATGTCACTTAAGGATAAAGAGGAACTTCACAACAAATCAAGTGGTGCCTACAAAGCCTCATGTGAAGCCCCTACATCATCAAGTGAGAAACAAAACTTCAATGAAGAATTGAGCTTAATGGTGAAGAACTTCAACAAGTTCTACAAGAGTAGAAGCAAAGATAGAAGCTTCAAGTCATGGTCCTACAATGACAAAAGATCTTCTAGTCGAGAGCGAAACTGCTACAGTTGTGGAAGACCCGGACACTATTCCAATGAGTGTACGGCTCCCTACAAGAGAAGAGAAGATTCTCCAAAAAGAAGAAGCAAAGAATCACCACCAAGAGAGAGAAGGAGTAGAGATGATCGTTATGAACGAAGATACTCACGGAGAAGAAAGGATTCAGAAAGGAAGGAAAAATCATCAAGGAGCTACACAAAACGAAGACATCAAGCTCATGTTGGTGAATGGGTATCCGGCTCCGACTCCGACAGCCACTCCGAGAGAAGTTATCACTCCGACTCCGAAGATACTCAAGATGAAGGTGTTGCCGGTCTAGCACTTGTGTCAACCAACTCCTACGACATATTTGACTCACCAAATGAAGGAATTGGAAGATGCTTCATGGCCAAAGGTCCTAAGGTAACACACCACGAGTATGTTGATTTCAATAGTGATGAAGATGACTTGTTAGGTGATGATTTGCTTGTTGACAACTCTAGTGATGAATACTATGATGAAACGTCAATTAATCATGCTAATCAAGATAAAACGAATGACAATGATAAGGAGAAGATTGAGGCTCTAACTAAAGAACTAAACACTCTTAAGTTAGCTCATGAAACTATCTTCGAAGATCATCGAGAACTTTTAAGAGCTCATGAGAAATTACGCTGTGAAAAGCTCAATCTTGAGCAAAAGCATGAGTTCTTAAAAGCAATCAATGATGATCTCGGCAAGAAAAGTTCTTCTTACATTGCCAAGCGTTTACTCTTATCCACTTACATGCCTCAAGTCAAGTCTAGTAACAAGAACAAGAAAGATTCTTCCTCTAGAAGTAACAATGATCATGGTAAATCCAATATTGTTGCTTCTAGTAGTTCTCTTGATTCCACTAATGATTCTCTTAGCCAAGTTACACTTGAGCAAGAAAATAGCTTATTGAAGGGAATTATAGAGAAAGCAGTGTACAAAAGCCTTGCCGGGAGTAAGCAATTCGAGGAAATTATGCACAAGCAAGGAATGCACCGGAAGAATCAAGGGGTTGGTTTTGAATGAAAGTTCAATGCCAATGGAGTTGAGTGGGAAGAAGATCAATACCCCAAGACAAAGTTTGTTCCTCAACAAGAGAAGTATGATACTTCTTTCAAGGGGACACAAGCTCAAGATGATCTTCCACCACAAGACTACAAGCAAAAAGGCAAGGACAAGCTTCAAGAGGAAATTGATGCATTTGAAGAAGCTCCTAAGACCTTAGTCAAGTGGATTCCCAAGACTACTTCAAGATCCACTTCATCAAGTATGACTACAACTCCAAGGATTCCCATCAAGATGGTGCGGATCCAAAAGAAGAAGAACTAGAGAGTTCTTGAGGGTGACTCCGCCAACATACTTCGCTCTTATCATTTTGGCAAGAACAAGTGCAATCAACTTCCACATCTTGCACTAGTTCAAGGAGTCACAAACCTTCTTATTGGTAAGACAAGGGACAAGGTAACCTAAAAGTTTTCATGGACATCATCTTGTGTGTGCATCACTCTATGTCTATGGATATCCTTGTTTGTTCCTTGTGGGACTAACCCAGGTAGGTATTGAAAGTGCAATTCACTCAAATGGATAGCTCCAAGTGATCTACATCAACATTGAGCATCCACATCTTCAACATCTACATGAAGTCATCATCGACAAAACCCGAGGTTAGTTCATCCCTCTAAGGGGGGATATCACATCTAGGGGGAGCTTTACTCTAAGACTTGAGCTAAAGCAACTCTAAAGATGTGAACACAACAATGCTTTATGTAAAAGTGGTAACCCCACTTGAGCTTAAACGATGAGTATGACCTATGATCAAGTGTTCTCACTTGACTCCTAAGTCAATATACTCATATATAGATGACCTTGTCATCGCAAATTGCTTGATAGATGCTAGAATTGGTTGTGCATGCCTTGTCACATATTTCATTTGCCATCTTATTGTGTGAGCATGCTGGTTGCATATTTTAATCATTCGAGGACATCCACTTGTTGTTTTGATTGTTTGGTTTTATTTCCTTTTGCCAAGTGGATGGACAAGAATGCCTAAGAACCTCCTCTAGCTATCTATGCTTTTCTCATCTCAAACTCTATTCATGCTACATCACAAAATTTGATCAAGTCAGATTCGAACCACCCTGTGTGAGGAGCGCTCGGAGTCCCCGATTCGTCATAGACTTAAACTTCCAAAACCTCTTTATGATTCTCGGTCTGACCGATACCCTACTTTCGGTCCTACCGAGATCATTAAGTTGATCTAGGTTTTAGATCTCGGTGCAACCAATTTGAACCATTCGGTCACACCGAGTTGCAACAACTGTATACAGTTTTGCATCTCGGTGCCACCGAGTTGTTCCACTCGGTCACACCGACAGGGTCGGGCTATATATAGTCACGGGAAAAAATTTGGAAATTTCTCCGAACCCCTTCACCTGCGCGATAGCCTGCTCTGCCAACTTGGTCTCCGGATCGTCTCCTCGCCGCCAGCCGCCTCCAGTCGCTGATCTCCGTCGCCGTCAACGGAAATTCAACCTCGCCGTTGCCGCCGTAGTGAGTCTCCGCCGAACTAGGGTATGGACTCGATCTTTGTGCTATTCCCCAATCCGATTCTTAGCACATTGTGATCATCATGATTCTTGCCATGTTTATTAAACTTCTATCCAGTCAATGAACTCGTAGATTAGGTTTAATTCGAAAATTTTAGGGTTAGGTTTCCGCCGAAACCATCTCGGACCCACCGAGTTGAAAAACTCGGTCCCACCGATTTGGCTTATGCCATTGCACAAGTGAGACTCGGTCTGACCGAGAATTACTTATTGGTGTGACCGATTTTGGAACTCTGTGAAACCCTAGCAGTCTCGGTGCCACCGAACTATGACTCGGTCTGACCGAGTTCACTAGTTTAGGTGCCAAAACTGCTTCGGTATCACCGAGTTTAGAAATCAGTAGATCCGAGATGCTTTCAGTGGGAAACTAAAACTAAGTTTTTGAATTATTCTTTTGCAAAAATCTCTGCATTTTGTGATGCTTATCCACTCTATCTCATCTATAACCTATTCACAGGGTCAGCAGTCAGAGTTTGCATCATGTCAGACCAAAGTGATAGCCAGAACTTGGCAGAGCAGCAAGTGCAGATGAGTGAGGGCACTAGTCCCTCAAGTTCCTCAGATGAGCAGGAGCACCCCTAGCAATCTGCCTAAAGCTGCGACAAGACAGAGAAAGAAGAGAACCTCAGACTCAGAAGATGAGGATTATGTGGCAGAAGAGGAAGCAACTTCCAAGAGAGTTGAACCAGCACAGGGCATAAAACCAGGGATGAAGATCAAAAGGCCAGCAGCCAGGCAGCCTATGTCAAAGGCCAGAGCTTCAACTGAGAAGCCCACTCCCATTGAGCCAGTTGCTGCTGAAGGCAAGAAGAGGAAAGAAAGGGTGAAGAAAACTGTAGCTAGAGTGCTTGGCAAGGCTTCCATCATGGAAGATGAGGAGGAAGAAGAAGAGGTAGCTGCACCAGCACCTAAGGCACCCAAGCTGATGGGTGATGCCATAAGAACAGGGGCAGCTGCTTCCAAGGCCAAGCCAGCTCCAAAGCCAAAGCCAAAGAGGAACACAAGAAGCATTCCAGCTACTGAGAAGAACAAGGCCCCAGTGCCTGAAGCTGCAGAAGAAGAAGAAGAGAATGTTCTTAGAAAGCTCAAGCCCAAGATCCCAGACCACAACGATGCTCATCCTGTGGCTGAGGATATGAAACTTAGGAGAGATTCAGGGCTCCAGAAGTGGAGAGAAGGACTACAGTTGACTATCACTTATTACCTGTAGTCCTTTTTGTAACTTTTCGGTCTCACCAAGTTCTGGCAAGTTCTGGCTATCACTTTGGTCTGACATGTAGTCCTTTTTGTAACTTTTTCTCCTTGGTGTGAAACCTGTAGTCCTTTTTGTAACTTTTCAGTCTCACCGAAAGAGCAAATCGGTCCCACCGAGTTTACCTGACCAACTCTCTGGTTAGCTTATTACCAAACTCGGTCTCACCGAGTTTGTGTAATCGGTCTCACCGAGATTACGTTATGCCCAAACCCTAACCATATCGGTCCTACCGAGTTGCATGTCAGTCCCACCGAAAATCTCTAACGGTCACTAGGTTTACCTTTTCGGTCCGACTGAGTTTGTTGATTCGGTCCCACCGAGATTGGAAAGCTATGTGTAACGGTTGGATTTTGTGTGGAGGCTATATATACCCCTCCACCTCCTCTTCATTCGCAGAGAGAGCCATCAGAACACATACACAATTCCAACTCATATGTTCTGAGAGAGAACCACCTACTCATGTGTTGAGACCAAGATATTCCATTCCTACCATATGAATCTTGATCTCTATCCTTCCCCAAGTTGCTTTCCACTCAAATCTTCTTTCCACAAAATCCAAATCCTATGGGAGAGAGTTGAGTGTTGGGGAGACTATCATTTGAAGCACAAGAGCAAGGAGTTCATCATCAACACACCATTTGTGACTTCTTGGAGAGTGGTGTCTCCTAGATTGGCTAGGTGTCACTTGGGAGCCTCCGACAAGATTGTGGAGTTGAACCAAGGAGTTTTTAAGGGCAAGGAGATCGCCTACTTCATGAAGATCTACCGCTAGTAACGCAAGTCCTTCGTGGGCGATGGCCATGGTGGGATAGACAAGGTTGCTACTTCGTGGACCCTTTGTGGGTGGAGCCCTCCGTGGACTCGCGCGACCGTTACCCTTCGTGGGTTGAAGTCTCCATCAACGTGGATGTAGGATAGCACCACCTATCCGAACGACGGGAAAAACATCCGTGTCTCCAATTGCGATTGAATTCTCCAAACCCTTCCCTTTACATTCTTGCAAGTTGCATGCTTTACTTTCTGCTGCCAATATACTCTTTGCATGCTTGCTTGAATTGTGTGATGATTGCTTGACTTGTCCTACAATAGCTAAAATCTGCCAAGAATTAAAATTGGGAAAAGGTTAAGTTTTTATTTGGTCAAGTAGTCTAATCACCCCCCCTCTAGACATACTTTCGATCCTACACATAGGCGAAGCTTATTTGCTCCCTAGTCATCGAAACACCCATCAATTCCATCACAACTAGACGTAGGCTTTCACCTTCATTGAAGGGGCCGAACTAGTATAAACTCTCTTCCGTCCTTATGTCTGCTTTAACCCCTTTAAGCTAACCCGTAGTGATGGCTCCACGACTAAGTCCTTTCTCTAGGACATCTGCCGTGACAAAACCATGACAAAAAGAATATACTAATTGTTTCTACCATGGTGTACAAAATTTTTATCAAATTGCCATGGTCTACCAAGTAATAAGGAACATGCTTGCATAGGTACCACATCACAATCAACATAATTAGCATATGTAGAGATACTAAAATGCACACGAACAATACGTGTTACCTTAACCTTGCCGCTGTTGTTGAACCATTGGATGTAGTAAGGATGTGGATGTGGTCTTGTGGTGAGAGATAGCTTCTCCACCATCTCCATGCTAGCCAAGTTATTGCAGCTCCCTCCATCTATGATGACACGAACAGAACGTTCCTTCACAACTCCCTTTGTATGGAACAAATTATGCCTCTGATTTTGCTCAACTTCTGTGACCTGCACACTCAAAACACGTTGAGCAACTAAACATTCATACCTGTCAGCATCTTCAGGAGCCATGTATTGCGTCTCATGATCAGAATCATCTCCATCGTGTTCTTCACGTGTAATAAGAGCTAAAGTCTCCTCATCATAGTCACTAGCAGACTCATACCCACCATCCTCAGTAGCAATCATCACACGCTGAGATTGGCATTCTCTCACAAAATGTCCTCTTCCCTTACAACAACGACTAATAATATCACTTGTGTGCCCTGTTGATGCCATGGAAGAAGAAGAGCTCTGCGCAGGTCCGACAGGTATGCTCTTGGCAGATAGTGGTGGTTGTGCCTGCTTTCTTGTATCACGGCTGGAGGTGGCACCTGATGGAGGTGCTGGTGGAGTGGAAGTAGAGGATGCACGTGGTGTCCATGATGAAGATCGACCTGCAGAAAAGTTAGTTCGCGCCAATGCCTGTCGATCCTGCACTTCACGTTCAGCTTTACAAGCAAGATGGAATAAATGAGTGATATTAGTATACTCCTTACACTCTAGAATGGTCTGAATCTCTCTATTTAATCCACCCATAAAACGTGCAAGCATAGCTTCATTCTCCTCAACAATACCACATCTAATCATGCCAGTTTGTAATTCCTGATAATATTCTTCTACAAAAAAATTTCCTTGTCTTAAGCGCTGCAATTTTTGAAGTAATTCATGTTGATAATATGCTGGAACCCAACGAGTACGCTTAGCAGTTTTCAAAGCAGCCCAAGTAGCTGGAATAGGATATAATCTACAATGTTCAGACCACCAAACAGATGCAAAGCTAGTGAAAGCACAAACAGCAACAGGAACACGTCTCTCCTCAGGATATTGTAAACATGTACATCGTTATTCAGTTTCTAACTCCCAAGTAAGATATATATCAGGAACATATCTACCCTCTAATGGTGGAATATTCAATTTTAGTTTAGGGAGATGGTCATGATCTCGTACCTGAGGGTGAGCCCTACCATTGCCATTATTTGCATGTGGACGACCTAGTGGTTACTATGCTGGTGGTGGCACGTAGTTCTGATTTTGATCAACCTAATCCTCGTAATCTCCGGCAAAATAATCCTCCTCCGCATCAGCAGCAGGAGCCATAGAAGTATCAACAGCAGCACCAACAGTTTGGCCAGGTGCAAGAGGGAGACGGCTCTCTCGGTGGAGGGCTGTTTCACGATGTGTAGGTAGTCGTTGTTGTTGTTGTTGTTGTTGTAGAGTTGCGTTAGGTGCAGTCGGTGGTGGTGGTGGAAGACACGCGAGCAATTCATTAAACATGTTATCGAGCTTTATTTCGAACGTCTTCTCCATGCCATCTATCTTCTCCATGGCCTCTTCAAATCTGTTTAGCACATTTTGCACTTCTCCATTCATCATTTGCTAAAATTTATCATCCAACTCCTTATTCGTCATGTTCTCCCAGTCAGTCTCGTCGGCTTGTGATCCTGCCATGGTTAGCAACAATAGAAACACACAAGAATATGATCCTACAGACTACTAACAAGAGGTGGTGGTGGTGTCACAAACCCGTCAAGCAAATCTCAAATTCTTACCAGTTCTTACCCAGCAGTAGGCGGTGATCGGCAACCGTCGTAGTCAAAACTCTCAAAGCTTGGATAGAGCGATTACCAGGGAGAGTCAAACGCACGACGTAGATGTATGTGGAGCTGGGAAGGCTTATAATATGGTAGCAAAAAGGGTCAGCAATAATCAATTTAGAGATGCAAAGTTGAATAAACGCTCAACGACGGTACTGTGCTGGTCCTAGGCTAGATCGTGCTAGAGACGCGAGCCTAGAACACTAACAAAATCACGGCGCTGTACGTAAACAATGGAGGAGCACACTCTGAATTTTTTTCATTTTTTCACTTTTTTTCCTCTTTTATTTTGCTCTGCAACAATTTTTTTTCGAAAAAGTCTACAAATGGTCTAAAAACTGCCTAGCCATAATTTTCCAGACTTAGCTTTTTTTTGAGTTTGGAACTATTTTTCTTCTGCGGGTAGCACGGAATCTCAGGAGTCCTACTCTGTCATGGCTCGGAGTATGGCGTGATCTGGAACTCGAAAACAATGCAACAATTACTGGACTCGGACTGGTGGCGGAGATGAATCTGGTGGAATCTCGGACTGGTGGCGGCGATGAATCTGGTGGAAATCAGACTGGTGGCGGATATATGTTGCAGGTGAACTCGGATTGGCGTGATGGCGGCGGATATGTGGTGGCGTATATGGACTCGGATTGGTGGCGAATATGGCAGCGACGATGAAGTTGGTGTGGCGGTGGTATATGGCAGCAGCGATGATGATGATGCGGTGGTGATATATGGCAGCGGCGACGTGACAACCTGTGAACAGAACTCGAAACTCTAAAGGACTAGATGCTAAGACCAGCAACTTGACACGATGATGCAACCGCAAATTCAACAAAGCAAATACAAAAAAGATTATGCGAAGGCTCAGATTGGTTCGGATAGGATGAACTAACCCTATTTTTTTTGATTTTTCGTGGACTATAGGTACGAAGAATAGACTCGATCTAAACAATGAAAAACTGTAAAATCTCACCAAGCAACTTGAAAATCTGATACCACTTGATCTAGGCAAAGGTGTTCCGATGTTTTGATGAGATGGTGGCTATCATTTTCTGTGGGAGTCGACCTTGACGATCCGACTACGAACGTGCGAGACGTCGCGCCTTAGCAATCGCTAAACCAACTTCCGAGGGTTATTGACCATGCCGGAGCATGATCAACCTGACCACAAGGGTCTGTTTCCTGCAAGCAAACGAAGAACAAGCAAGAAACTGAGATTGCAATCCGGATATTGCGAATATAAGATGAAAGCTTTATTGATCAAGGTGGGGTTCTGTGATGCCTTAGTCTGGTCGTTGAACACAAACGAAGAACGCGAAGTTATACCTATGGCGAACTTTTAATCTAAACAAAACCCAAAGCCTAAACGATGCCCTAAGGGCTGTATATATGGAGGAGAGAGGGGAATTTCGTGGCCCTTGGTGGAGGGGTCCCAAACCAACCATAACTCTTGTTTCCCCACACATACGGACTCTAAAAACAGCCTATACTTAAGTACTTCGAAAATACATGGGCCTGGCCCAATAATAAGGTGACACAGCACCTAAAATAGCCTCTGGACGAAATTTATGAAGTGGCATCTTGTATATTTCGTCCCATGCTTCATGCACTCATTATGGTGGCTTCAGAGTCCTGGAATCATCACTTGTAAGTCTATTCTTGTTCCCCTTGCCCATGCCATCATCTATATGCTTGAACTTGCTCCAAGGTTCATCTTTCTTGTCCAAGCTAGGCCCTTCATTTGTAAGCAAAACAAATTTATCCAATTTAGGCAGCATCATATTCTCATGAACATTAGAATCGTTACCAAGAAACGAAAGTACCTGATAATTCAATTGGCGTGCGCGAGCTCTAGTAATCGGTCCAGTATGTATAGCAGCAGGGGATTTGGGTGTAACAATGATATTGATGTCCTCATCAATACATGCAAAAAGAGCAAACACAAACGACACTCAGAAATACAATGGTTAGAGCACACAAAGTGTCCATCATGTAAGAATGAGTCCGTGCAACAAGATTGAGCATGACAAGGTGCATGAAGCTTATCCAAAAGAGATGGAATGGTATGCAAAGCTCTCATGTGAGCAAAAACATTCATTATGCACACAATTGTGTTGTGAAAATGATAAATGCAACCACGGTGCAAAATGATGTCATAGAGAGACAGTGTATCAAAAGCATGAACATGGTAATTGGTCCTCAATGTGACTATGTGATCATGCAATTGATGGTGGTAAATATGATCATGATGTATGAATATGCCATCAAGAAAGAGCGCAACAAATTTGCTAAGGAAATTCACAAGCTCATATATCATCGATGACATGGAAAGAGATGCAACAAGGCAATCATAATGTGAGTCAATCCATGCATAAGATGCAAATTTGTTATGGGTGGTGTTGTAGCATAGCTCAATGTTGTGGTAGAAGTGGTGGTCCGATGGTGAATCCACTAAGTCCGAGCACTCCTCAACTTGAAGGTCCATAGGGCCAATCTCCCATGTCGCTCCTCCGTTCACGAGATGTATCATGTAGACAACAAGAAGAAGACAACAATGAAAGAGTGACCCATCCAATATGCGTAATTGAGGATGGCTCAAAGGGAAGGATTTCACCTTTAGGAGATTCTCGCAAATGTTGGTGTTGCACATCGTGTATGCCTTCACATGACCAAATTGTCTCATGACGGTACCGCCTTGTGAATCCTTCAAAATGAAAGAACATGACAAACACTCAGAAAAACAAATGAGGTTAGCGGAGATGTAAAACCTATCATTCGTGTGGTAAGTTACCCAACAAGTGGATGTATCATGCTCATCATAAGAAATGGCAAGGGAGCATTTCATAGTACGGAGGCATATTGTAAGTGCATCTAGTGCCACCCCTAGTTGGTTTTGGAGTATTGACGACAAACCTAGTTGAGGGACTAATGTGTTTGTGAGAATTGCAGGATAACACAGGTAGAAGTCCCTCATTGATTCGGTTTTCCTACCAGAGATGACCCCTAAAAATGTATGAAGACATTGAAGTCAAAGGTGGTATATGAAGATATTCACATTGAAGACTATGACAAGAGAGGACACCACATGAAGCCCATGGAGCTCGAAGACTTAGATATTTCGTAGTTCTTTTTCTTTTGTGTTGAGTCATAGGAACCACCGTACTGTTAAGTGGGGTCCAAGAGAACTAGTCAGAATGACTGAAGTGATGCCTAACCAAAAAACCTATGTCTTCGAGTGAAGACTATGAGAGCGAATCTTGTCCAGAGTCGGACAAGTCAGCTTTGCTTGTAGCCCAAGTAAAGTTGCCGTGTGAGTTTGAAATCTGACCGTTGGAACACGTATTAGTTCCTTAGTGACCCAGGGTCATTTCGGACAAATCAGGTCAGGTTGCCAAGTGGCTATAAATAGCCCACCCCCCACAACCATAAACGGTTGGCTGCTCAGATTGAGAGTATGGCTTTTGTCGTTTGAGAGCAACCCACCTCGAAGCCTTTGAGAGAGAATTCCTTGCGAGGATAAAGCCCTAACCACCCAGAGCCAGAGAGAGTTGGGCATCACTTAAGTCTTCTTGTCTGTGTGATCTGAAGACTTATTACACTTGAGGACTGTGCATCCTCCAGCCGGTTAGGTGTCGCGTTCTGAGCATCCAAGAGACATTGTGGATTTCCGGTGAACGAAGTCTGTGAAGGTTTGGGAGTCTACCTTGAAGACTTACCAGAGTGATTGGGCGAGGTCTGTGTGACCTTAGCTCAAGGGGAATACGGTGAGGACTGGGTGTCCTAAGCTGCGTGTTCAGGACTGGGTGTCCGGGACTGTGTGTCCTAAGGTTTAAATACCTAGCCGCCCCAACCAGACGTACAGTTGTTACAACAACTGGAACTGGTCCAACAAATCATTGTCTTCAACGAGTCACTAGTTTCATCTTCCCTTCCCTTTACTTACTGTTGCTCCTTGTGAAGTCATTGTATGTTTGCACTATCTTTTGTCTTCACTGAGTGACTGCATGCTCTGTATGGCTTCATAATATCTTCCTACCTGATCCTTACTACATTGCTGATATTAAGTCATTGTGCTTTCACTTCATTGAACACTTGACTATGGCTTGCCTAGTGTAGTCTACCTTCCGCTGCATGGTAATAGGTTTATTTCTATCGTTTGTCTTCATAACTTCCACGTTTTGAAGACTTTCATTAAAATCTCCTATTCACCCCCCCTCTAGTCGATATAACGCACTTTCAATTGGTATCAGAGCAAGGTGCTCCCTTGTTCTGTGTGATTCGGTTTAACCACCTGGAGATTTAGCTATGTCGACTGCAGGGATAATTAAAGTCTCCGCTGCGTGCCCCGTCTTCGATGGAACTGAATATCCCTACTGGAAGAATAAGATGTGCATGCATCTTGAAGCCATTGATGTCGACCTATGGTATGTCGTCGAAAACGGCGTTCCCAAGGCTGGAGAAGGTGTCACTGCTGCTGATGTCAAGAAATTTGTTCAACTGGACTCTACTGCCAAGAATATCATTTGTGGTCACCTGACCAAAGGACAATATGGCCGTGTGAGTGCTTTGAAGACATCTAAGATGGTCTGGGACTGGCTCTCTAAGGTCAATGAAGGCATCTCAACCCAGAGAGATCAGAGAATCAGTGTCCTTCGCAACCTCTTCAACCGCTTCAAGCGAAATGACAATGAGAATGTCCAGCACACTTTTGACCGACTCACTGACATCACAAATGAGCTTCAAGCCCTCGGCGCTACTGAGATCACCAAACATGAAGTCGTCAAGACACTACTGAGATCACTTGATAGTTCGTTTGACATCCTAGCCCTGATGATTCAAGAACGTCCTGATTTCAAGACACTCGATCCATCTGACATACTTGAGAGGCTCAACACACATGAGTTTCAGCTTTCTGAGAAAAGAGATATCTACGGTCCAAACTATGGGCGAACTCGTGCCTTGAAGGCAAAAGCTGTCTCCTCATCTGAAGAAGAATCTGATAGCAGTTCTGATGATCCTGAAGACATTGGAAGAGAACTTGCTATGCTTGTGAAGAAGTTCCAAAAATTCACCAAGAAGAAAGGCTTCAGAAAGTCTTCCCGATCAAGCTCAAGGAATGATGAAGCTTCTGCTCACGACTACAAGAACAAAACATGTCACAAGTGCAAGAAACCTAGCCACTTCATCTCTGAGTGTCCATAGTGGGACAATGAGAACAAAAAGAAGAAGAAGAGCAAGGAATATGACTCTGACGACAAGAAGAAGAAGAAATACTCAAAGTCTTCGTCCAAGTCTTCCTCAAAGTCTTCATCACACAAGAAGAGCTCATCTGGCAAGGCACGTGCGTTTGTTGGCAAGGAAATGGACTCAGAGGAGGAGTCCTCTTCTGAGGAGGCGGAGGTGGAGTCTGAGGAGGTGTCCGATTCAGGCGTCGCAAGTCTGGCTACAGCATGCGTTGCCAAGTCCATCTTCAATACTAAAGACAATGACCTCGTCACCGACACCGATGCAATTGACAAGGACTACTCCGCTTCTACCTACTGCTTCATGGCACGCGGTGCCAAGGTAAACACACGCACTACTCACTATCAAACATATTCAAAACCCAGCTACAAAACACTTGCTAAAATTGCAACTGAACAGCAGAAAGCTATGGAACATATTCAAAAACTGTTAGACAGAAGCGATGATCTGTTAGGTGCTGAAATGACTTGATCTGAATCCTTAATTGAAGACATAAAAAATATTCACGTTAAGTATCAGGAACTTGAAAGTCGTCATGAAACTCTCTCAACAACTCATGAAAAGCTTTCCTATGATTATCTTCAAAGGAAGCAAGATCTTGAGAAATTGAGAGCGGTTCATGAAGATCTTCAAAAGGAAAACGAGTCACTTCACTCCAAACAGATCAGTCCCGCTCAGGAAGGATTTGAACCACCATGTCTTAAATGCATTGAGCGTGATAATGCTACTTCTGTTGCTGAATGTTCTACTGCTACTACTATTGCAATATCTTCAATTGTTGATGTGGTAACTAACCCCTCTGATGAGGATACCACTGCTACTGCTGATGAGAATGCTAGGTTGAAGACATTGCTTGAAACAGGGATGTACAAAAGTCTTAAAGGGCATCAGACACTATGTGATGTCCTCGAAAAGCAGATACTGAACCGAAACCCAAGGAAAGAGGGTGTTGGGTTCGTAAGGAAAATGAATGCTGATGGCTCTTACTGGAACCTGAGCAGTACCCCAAAACCATGTGGGTTGCTGCAAAGGAACCTTCCGCAGACCCATCCAATATATCTGGCTTCACTTGTGCTAACCCCATTATCATTGATGAATCCTTTGATGCAAACTATATACTGTTTAAGGATCAGAATGGTGAAGTGTTTGCCAGGTACATTGGTACTAACTGCAGGAATGGACCGCCTATGAAGAAGATCTGGGTTCCGAAAAGGTGTCTGGAGAATCTTCCTGTGAATGTCATCATGACACCTCACATGAAGAAGACAAACCTCAGACCAAAGGCTTCATACAGACAGAGGACTCACCTGAGTCGCACTAACGCAAATGTTTTGCAGGGAAACCATACTCAGGCATATGAATATGAGAGCGGTTCATCAAACCGCCATGTTCATAAGACCAAGAACTATTCTGCTTATTCTTATGAGTACTATTGTCCGCCTGCAAGACTGTTTGCTAGGGCTCCAAAGCCAAAATTCTCAGATGCTGCACTTAGACTTATTGCTTCTCAGGCACCCTTGAAGATGGGTGGCTAAGAAAGCTTAACTCTCTTTTGCAGGGAAAGGTCTCCAGCAGAAAACCAAAATCGTCTGACGCCATTGCTGGGGACCTTAAACATCTTGTAGGGCGCAAGATCAAATGCCCGGATGGTCTTACTATGTACTTCATTCCTGAATCGCTTGCTACTCTCCCTATTAGTCCTAATCTGGATCTAAGCTTTCATAACCCATTGGTTCGTCAAATGTTTTTGCTTCACAATGCTCTTGGTGAAGCCTATCCCCCTAACTGCACTATAGGGTACGACACCAGCGTCTTCAGAATGGATTATTGATAGTGGGTGTACAAATCACATGACTGGCAAAAGAAGTCTTCTTATGGACTCAACCTTACGTCCATCCGACAAGAGCCACATCACATTTGCTGACACTGGTAAAAGTAAGGTATTGGGTCTAGGTAGAGTTGCAATCTCAAGGGATCAACACATGGACAAATTCATGCTTGTTGAATCCCTTAGCTTCAACTTAATGTCTGTCTCAATGCTTTGCGATTTGAACATGATCGTAATATTTGGAAAATATCGTTGCCTTGTACTAATGGAATCTGACAAGTCTCTAGTGTTTGAAGGGTATCGAAAAGATGATCTGTATGTAGTAGATTTCTCAGCAGGACCACAGCTTGCCGTATGTCTTCTAGCAAATGCTTCAGAATGCTGGCTCTGGCATCGGAGGCTTGGGCATGCTAGCATGAGGAACCTCCACACCCTTGCGAAGAAGAAGCATGTCATAGGCGTCGAGGGCGTCAAGTTCAAGAAAGACCACTTATGCGGTGCCTGTGAAGCAGGGAAGATGACGAGGGCCAAACATCCTTCGAAGACAATCATGACCACTACTCGACCCTTCGAACTGCTTCACATGGATCTTTTTGGTCCCACTCATTACTCAACTCTTACTACTACTACATGCCTCTATGGCTTCGTTATTGTTGATGATTACTCTAGATACACTTGGGTGCACAAAATCCTTTACAAGACTGAAGTGCAGGATGTCTTCAGACGCTTCGCCAATCGAGCTATGAACAATTATGGCACCAAGATAAAGCACATTAGAAGTGACAATGGCACTGAATTCAAGAACACTATCCTTGATACATATCTTGATTCCTTGGGCATCACGCATAAATTCTCAGCCTCGTACACGTCACAGCAGAATGGTGTCGTCGAACGCAAGAACAGAACACTCATTGAGATGGCCAGAACGATGCTAGATGAATACAAGACCCCAAGAAAATTCTGGCCTGAAGCCATTGATACTGCATGCCCTACAATCAATCGTGTTTATCTTCACAAGCTTCTGAACAAGACATCCTATGAGCTCCTTACTGGCAAGAAGCCAAATGTCAGTTACTTCAGAGTATTTGGTGCAAGGTGCTGGATCAAGGACCCACATCACACCTCAAAGTTTGCACCAAAAGCATATGAGGGTTTTATGCTTGGACATGGAAAGGATTCGCACTCCTACAGAGTCTTCAATCTCTTTCATTACAAAGTGGTTGAAACAGTGGATGTGCGGTTCGATGAGACCAATGGTTCACAAAGAGAGCAACTGCCAAATATGCTAGATGAAGTTCCATCCAGTGAATCAATCAAGCTAATGGGAACTGGAGAAATTATACCTTCTGAAGCTCATCCTGAAGAAGAACTTATCATCTCAGCACCTGATCAACATGAAGACAATGCTCAGCCTAAAGACATTCCTTCTAACAACGACAATGATCAGCAAGAGCAACGTCTTCGCCCTGTACATCCTCGCGTTGCCAATGAAGTGCAGATTGAAAGAATAATTGATAGAATCAATGCACCCGGTCCACTCACTCGTTCAAGGGCAACTCAGCTAGCAAATTTCTGTGGGCACTTCGCATTCGTCTCAATAACAGAACCCAAGAAAGTTGAAGAAGCCTTCATGGAACCTGAATGGATTCAAGCTATGCAAGAAGAGCTTCAATAGTTTGAGCTGAATAATGTATGGGAACTAGTTAAGCGTCTTGATCCACGGAAGCACAATATAATAGGCACCAAATGGATATACCGCAACAAGCAAGATGAGCATGGTCAAGTTGTCAAAAACAAAGCTCGCCTCGTTGCTCAAGGATATACTCAAGTGGAAGGCATTGACTTCGATGAAACATTTGCTCCTGTGGCTAGACTTGAAGCCATACGCATACTGCTGGCCTATGCAAATCATCACAACATACTTCTATATCAAATGGATGTGAAGAGTGCTTTTCTCAATGGCAAGGTTGAAGAAGAAGTGTATGTTGCACAACCGCCTGGCTTTGAAGATCGAAAACATCCTGACATGGTATACAAGCTCAACAAGGCACTGTATGGCCTCAAACAAGCCCCTCGGGCCTGGTATGACACACTCAAATACTTCCTGAAGAGCAAAGGCTTCATACCTGATTCGCTAGACCCCACTCTCTTCACGAAGACATATGATGGTGAACTGTTTCTGTGCCAAATATATGTGGATGACATTATCTTCGGCTGCACCAATCAGAAGTACAGTGAAGAGTTTGGATATATGATGCAAGAGCAATATCAGATGTCCATGATGGGAGAGCTGAAGTTCTTCCTCGGTCTTCAAATACGACAACAACGCAACGGCATCTTCATATCTCAAGAGAAGTATCTCAAAGATTTCCTGAAGAAGTTCGGTATGCAAGACTGCAAAGGCTTCACAACACCAATGCCAGCCAAACATCATCTGGGTCCCGACGACAATGGTAAAGAGTTCGATCAAAAGCTATACCGCTCCATGATTGGTTCTTCACTTTATCTATGTGCATCTAGGCCAGATATTATGCTTTGCGTTTGCATGTGTGCTCGATTTCAAGCGGCACCAAAGGAGTCGCATCACTTAGCTGTGAAGCGAATTCTTCGATATTTGGCTCACACCCCAACTCTAGGATTATGGTATCCAAAGGGCTCAAAGTTTGATCTGGTTGGATTCTCGGATGCTGATTATGCTGGTGACAAAGTTGATCGCAAGTCTACATTAGGCACATGTCACTTTCTGGGACGATCACTTGTATGTTGGTCTTCAAAGAAGCAGAACTGTGTATCTCTCTCCACTGCTGAATCTGAATACATTGGTGCTGGATCTTGCTGCGCTCAGCTTCTGTGGATGAAGCAAACACTCAAGGACTATGGCATTCATCTGAAGCAAGTGCCACTTTACCGCGACAACGAAAGCGCCATCAAGATCGCCAACAACCCAGTTCAGCACTTGAAGACAAAGCACATTGAAATTCATCATCACTTTCTCAGAGATCATGTTGTGAAGGAAGATATTGATATCATACACATCAACACTGAAGAGCAATTGGCAGATATCTTCACCAAGCCCTTTGATGAGAAGAGATTTTGCAAGTTACGGTGTGAGCTAAATATCCTGGAATCCTCAAATGTCCTGTGATCAGGCACACATCCTAACCCTTATGCATATTGATGACTTAGATGTGCAACACACGAAGTAAAGTATATCTTCAATCAATGAAGACATACATTCTAAGTGTGAATACATTAATGTGGAATTTGACTTTGGAGCGCCACGATAATTGTGCGCCGTGTCTGGGTCTAATACTTCCTATACGGTGGGTAACGCCACCACCAAATGTTCTATTCTGAAATGTTTCACTCATGGCGTTACCTTGCAATGTCTTCACATTTGGTTTGGCTTCGATCTCAACATATCTTGATGATTATCTTCACTATGTTGATTATATATATATATATTAGTGTTCTGTCCTCTACAACATTCAGTTATAGCTATGTCTTCATTGTTGAATCTTTTGAACTAAGTGAATGTGATCGGACCCTAACCTCTCTATGCTTTCTATCTCAAATTCTATCTCTCCAAATCATATGCATTCTATTGAAACTGTCGAATGTCTTCTCTGCGTCCTTCAGCAGAAGATACAGAGACAACCATTAAGTCCGTTTTCAATGCTCATTCCTCCACATGAAACCCGAAGAAGTAGGAACGACCACCCGACAATCCAGCCGTGCGTGGGACGTGGAACAAACCCCAAAATTCTGCATAATGGCCACGTGTTCCTCAGATGCGAATCGCCAGGGGCACCTGTGTAATAGCGCAGTGCCGCCCATGTACCTATAAATACACACTTCACAGCGGTCATTATCTCTTCATCCACTCTCGCATGAACCCTAGCGCCACCGCTAGCCCTTGACGACGCCGGCGACGAAGCGCTTCGCTGCCGCAACCTCTCCGACGCCGTCTTCACGCCGACCGCGGACATCGTCCTCTCCGCCGTCACCGTAGGTGTCCTCCGTCGCCAAGTTAGGGCACGGAAGATCGAACTGCTCGGCCTCATCTTCCACTTCGTCTAGCAGTTCAGAGTGTGGTAAATAAAACTTCCTTTTTACAGCACCGTTGATCCTATGGATTTGTCACTTTCTACCACAAGCAGTTTATATTCACACAAGTTAGATCTCTCTCATACTGCATCTCATAACATGCCTAGTATATTCACTTATGCTTCACAAAGTAGTTAGATTCCTCACTTGTACTGATCTGTGGATTCATACAAATCTGGAACCAACTCCTTATCTATGAGTGAATGTCTTCGCAAAATGAGGTCAATGTCTTCTAAACTGATTTATCTTCAAAATCTTCTGAGAATGCATATGACCTCTTCCCCTTCCCTCGCACCTTAATGCTGTCACAGGTACATGTCCGTGGGAGAATCCTTTGGTTCTCATAGTCTGCATTCATTTGCAGAATTCTTACAGCATCACATTAATTCTCCCGAAGCCAGTTCCTGTTGGTCCAGCAAGCAAAAACCTTTGAAGCCTTTGAACGTGTTGAAGCCTTTCAAGTTAAAGTTTATGGCTTCAGAGAAAGCAGCAAGGAAGGGTGGCAGAAAGCGTCATGGAGAAACATCCAGAGATCTGCCAGATGAACTCTCAGAACTGTACAAGACAGATCCTGAAGAGGATTACAATCAGCGCAAGACCCGAATCCAATGGATTCGAAGATATTGGGCAGAACAATGGTTCAAATACCGATTTGTAACCCAAGAATATGCTGAGAAAAATGCTATCAAGAGACCATGGGGAGACATCCAATACAAGAATCTTCTACCCAGGTCCAGAGATGAAGCCATTGCTCAAGGCTTCTATCCCTGCATGGTTCGTGGGCCACAGCCAGCTGATGCACACCCATCGTCACTACTATGGTGTCATGACGACAATCTGTTCAAGCGCAACTTCCAGTTTGCCCAGAACTCAGCAAAGCGGAACAAGAAGACTTTGGGGTTAGACTTCAACCCTGGTCCCTTAGCACCAAGGGCAGATGGCACACGAGATGCAGAACCCAATGTCATCGGTCCTTTCAACAACCTTGAAGGCCTCATCACCCGCATCTTAGTTCAAGGAACTGCAGTGAATGAGCCTGCAGCTGATGCTGAATCAGAAGAAGCTCCTGCAGCGCCGAAAACAAAGAAGATGAAGAAGCCTAAAGCTTCAAAGCCTGCCCCCTCACCAAAAATCTCAAGGGCGAAGCCACTGGCAACTGCACCTCCTGAAGACAGTGTGCAGTCCGAAGACTTATCTCGCATCTCCAAACCCAGAAAGTCAAGATGCCTCTGCCTCACACTGGACAAGAGCTAACTGCTGCTGCCATTCTGCGCAATGACGACATTGATCTGTCAAGTGATGAAGATCTAGCAGATGACGCTCTTGAGCAACTCATCAAGAGCAAAGGAGAAGCAAAAATCTTCAATGATCTGCCTCTCTTTGATGTGACCATCATCCACAACTTCATTGACGAGTGGTTTGACACGCCAAACATCAGCTTTGAAGATCTGCAGCTACCAATTGGCCTCAGTGTCGCCTTCCAAGGTGCCATTGCTTCAGAACTCGCTATTGCCCAGCGCATTGTTGAACTGAAGCAAAAGATTGACTATGAAAAGGCTCAGTTCAAGAAGCATATGGCCAAGCTCAGCGTGCAGGAAGTGAAGAACTTCAAGAGTATGATGCACGAGCTCAAGGAAGCCTTTGTAAAGAAACGTGCAGAAGCTCAGGGTTCGCGTGAGTGCATGAAGACTCTGGCTGACAGATGTGTGGAAGCCTACAATGAGGCTGAGAAGCGCAAGGCCCTTGGGCATCCTGGCATCGACCCTAGGATGGCCGCAAAGAATAAGAAGAAGCCTGCTACGGCTGAACCTGACGCACCAAGGCAGGAAGCAGTTCCTATTGCCTTCCCAACTAAAATGACTAGCTCAAAGCCAAAAAGCCGGTCAACAGCTTCAGAGCTCAAGAAGACAAGGACTGCTGAGGCTGAAGCCAGGAAGAGGAAACATTCTGAAGCCTCTCCAACTGCCGCCTCCAAGAAGAAGAGGAAGACCAAGAAAGATCGGGCTGCTTCCACAGAGCCCTTGATAGTTGAACCCATTTCTATGGTCTATCCTGAAGCTGAACGCCAATTGACCATCCATGAGCCTGCTTCCACAGAGCCTCATGAAGCTGAAGACTTTCCAGCAGCTGATCCCATCGCTGCTGAAGACATTGGTCAACATGACAATGTAGAAGATGGTGTAGTCCTTCCTCAGAACAGCGAACTCATCAGCATTGGTCGTCCACTGACGCCAATTGCACAGGATGCTTCATGGGCGGACCGCCCACAAGAGGAAGAAGACTTTGATGCCCAGCCCACTCCAACTCCATAGGCGTCGCCCGCGTTGCGCAGGCTTCGCAAAGGTCCAAGGCCTCAAGTCTCTGCAGACAATCCGGCTACATCAGCCGCGGAAGAAGAAGTCCCACAAGTTCCCACTCCCCTGTCCCAACAAGAAGCAGTTCACAAGGAGAACGTGCCTGTGACCGACCCTCCAGCTCGTCAAGTGGAGGATGAAAATCTTGCGGCTGCCACAACCACCACTGAAGCTAATGTGGAGCCCTCCCCAACGGAAGAAGAAGACAGCGAAGCCACTGATCCCGTCACTTCTGTTCCTGAGTCTGCTGCCGGTCCCCAGTTCGACTATCATGTTGAGCATAGGCCTCAGGTACAGAAGCCAATCCCAAGATTGACAAGGTTCCCATGTCCTGCATCAGCACCTGGCTCCTTCAATATCAATGGCTTCAGGGCAGAGAACACATTCTTCGATAGCTCCAGGAACCCCTACTCAAGGGAAAGGATATCATCTGATCAGTTCTGGAGCTATCCTCAGCGAAGCTATTACTCATGCATTCTTTACAACCAAGGTCGCATCTTCCCACACAAGCGCCTTGACATTGAAGCCATAGCTGGTCTACCCTCTCTGTAAGAAGCTTTGGATTGCTTCAAGGAAGTTGGACTACTGCCGTTCGTTAATGACCAAGAGTATTGGAATGAAGAGTTGCTGCTCCAATTCTATGCCACACTTCACATCCGCGGGTACAGCAGAGATCCGAAGACTTGGGTCCTGGAGTGGATGACCGGAAATGTTCATCACGAAGCCAATGCATTTGACATCATTGAGCTCACTAGTTTGCCCACTCCTAGCGATCTCTACGAGCACGGCTATCAGCTGCATAGTGAAGCTATTGAGAGCATCTTTAAGTGGCCGGAACCTGATATGAGTCAGATGCTCAGCATGATGAAGCCATTGCCCCAAGATGTTGCTTATCCAACAGAGTTCTTCGTTGAAGACCTTGAGTATCTGCCATGAACCATCTATCACATCATCAGGCGAACTCTCTGGCCCATCAAAGGGCACTCTCCAAATGCCAAGCTTGAGGGTGCAATGAAGACTTTGGTCTTCTATATTCTTCATGGAAAATGCTTCAATGCACAGGACTTATTCATCCGCCAACTTGCTGCATCGGGCTCTGATCTGTTTGGCTTGAAGTTCTACGCCCCATGGGTAATGCGGCTAATTAAACTTCACTCCGATATCTCATATCAGCCATTTGCTCGCAATCATAGGATTTTTTTGCCTGATGTGGATATCTCTATTGAAGCCATCTATCATGAGCCTGCAAAGGAACCTCTAAGTCTTCAGAATGCAGAGCATCAGAGTTTCTCACAGAACATTGAAGGAGTTGAAGCAGTCACTCGGGTGTATCCTTTGGCTGGCACTACACGTGCACCACACCCTGCGTCTACTGAAGCCACTGATAGTACAACTGCTCCAAGACCCAAGAAGTGCACTCGTGTTCAACAGGATAGGCATCATGACTGGCTGAAGCGTCAGATGAAAAGCCTTTTGGTGGAAGTTAATCGCATTCGCAATCTTGCCACCAAGAATGCTTTCGTTGCCCATGAAACCTGTCGCCGTACATGGAAAGGGCTAACGATGATGTGTTCTGAAGATGATCTCCAAGAGGATGGCTTCACTGAGCGATTCAAGTTTGACTCCACACCTCCTCGAAGAGCTGTGCTTCTAGGAACTCCACCCCTTGAAGACTCTGAGTTTTCTTCATCTGCTGCAACAGTGACTGCCAGAGTTATCGAGGATGAAGATGATGCTACTTCCACACCACCTCCTTCAGCACGCGTCAACTCTGCTCCAAGCTCTTCAGCACCGCCAAACACCAACAACGACCCTGCTACTTCACCTACTCCGCATTCGAACGAGTAGATGCTCTATGTCTTCAAACCTTTTTGGTCCTTACTGACAAAAGGGGGAGAAGCATATGAGGTTGATAGTCTTCAAACGGGTCCATATGGGTGGGTGCTTTATATTTTGCTTCGTGCTTACAACTCTCGTTTTGCTACATTTGGTTCTTTGAGTTGTAACACATAGACTCGATGGTCGTCTGCTACTTATCTGCCACTTTGTTTTGCGATGATAAATTCCGCATGTGCGACGATAAATTCCGCACTTAGATCATTTTGCAGACGTCCATTTTCCATTATGCATGTCATTATCTTCATATACTTTCACATGCATAGTGGATTGTCATCATAAGTTGAAGTGGATCTCCACAAGTACAACCTGCCATGTGCATTTGCATTCCAAAAGCAAATTACCTATATGCACATCTTCAGGGGGAGCCCTTGCAACTTATGAAGATAATTCCTTATCCTTTACAATTTCACAGATTATATTCCCCGTTGAAAACTTCAACAAGTTTGTCATCAATCACCAAAAAGGAGAAGATTGTAAGTGCATCTAGTTCCACCCCTAGTTGGTTTTGGAGTATTGACGACAAACCTAGTTGAGGGACTAATGTGTTTGTGAGAATTGCAGGATAACACAGGTAGAAGTCCCTCATTGATTTGGTTTTCCTAACAGAGATGACCCCTAAAAATGTATGAAGACATTGAAGTCAAAGGTGGTATATGAAGATATTCACATTGAAGACTATGACAAGAGAAGACACCACATGAAGCCTATGGAGCTCGAAGACTTAGATCTTTCGTAGTTCTTTTTCTTTTGTGTTGAGTCATAGGAACCACCGTACTGTTAAGTGGGGTCCAAGAGAACCAGTCAGAATAACTGAAGTGATGCCTAACCAAAAAACCTATGTCTTCGAGTGAAGACTATGAGAGCGGATCTTGTCCAGAGTCGGACAAGTCGGCTTTGCTTGTAGCCCAAGTAAAGTTGCCATGTGAGTTTGAAATCTGACCGTTGGAACACGTGTTAGTTCCTTAGTGACCCAGGGTCATTTTGGACAAATCAGGTCGGGTTGCCAAGTGGCTATAAATAGTCCACCCCCCACAACCATAAACGGTTGGCTGCTCAGATTGAGAGTACGGCTTTTGTCGTTTGAGAGCAACCCACCTCGAAGCCTTTGAGAGAGAATTCCTTGCGAGGATAAAGCCCTAACCACCTAGAGCCAGAGAGAATTGGGCATCACTTAAGTCTTCTTGTCCGTGTGATCTGAAGACTTATTACACTTGAGGACTGTGCATCCTCCAGCCGGTTAGCCGTCGCGTTCTGAGCATCCAAGAGACATTGTGGATTGCCGGTGAACGAAGTCTGTGAAGGTTTGGGAGACTACCTTGAAGACTTACTAGAGTGATTGGGCGAGGTCTATGTGACCTTAGCTCAAGGGGAATACGGTGAGCACTGGGTGTCCTGAGCTGCGTGTTCAGGACTGGGTGTTCGGGACTGTGTGTCCTAAGGTTTAAATACCTAGCCGCCCCAACCAGACGTACAGTTGTCACAGCAACTGGAACTGGTCCAACAAATCATTGTCTTCAACGAGTCACTTGTTTCATCTTCCCTTTCCTTTACTTACTGTTGCTCCTTGTGAAGTCATTGTATGTTTGCACTATCTTTTGTCTTCACTGAGTGACTGCATGCTCTGTATGGCTTCATAATATCTTCCTACCTGATCCTTACTACATTGCTGCTATTAAGTCATTGTGCTTTCACTTCATTGAACACTTGACTATGGCTTGCCTAGTGTAGTCTACCTTCCGCTGCATGGTAATAGGTTTATTTCTATCGTTTGTCTTCATAACTTCCATGTTTTGAAGACTTTCATAAAAATCGCCTATTCACCCCCCCCTCTAGTCGATATAACGCACTTTCACATATGATGTGAGAACAACCAAATAGAATAGGGGCAATCAAGCAAGCATGCATCACAAGTAAAGTGTCCAAGTCTCCAAGATCAATAATCATAGATGCAACAATTAGAGGCAAGTGACAATGAACAAAATATATCATGTGAGAGGCATGAATATATACGTCATCAACACAAGAAAGCAAGTAACAATGGAACATGGGTGATGCGACAAACCAAGCAATCATATGAATCAAGGCAAGCAAGCTAGTAGTGCGAAGATGCAACATACTAGAAGGAATCATCTCAAGTATGTCATGTGTGCAAATGGTAGTCATGAATAATGCACAAGACACAGCACAAGCATGAACGCAAGATATGAGCAAAATAGCATCAATAGCATGAGGCACATGATAAACATGGCAATAGCAACACGGATCTCCACCAAGCATGCAAATACACATAGGAGTAACATAATGATGAATCATGGGTAGATGCAAGCAAGGGTCGAAATTGCATGGCAAAGGCATAGAAGCAAGCATAGCATGCAAAGTGAACACGGTAAATGAGCAAGAAGCGAGAAGCGGTATATAGCCCATAGCCGTGTGAGAGCCGAGTGAAAGAGATGCACGTAGTTGTTGTGCGAAGAGAGTGGTGGAAAGGATATTTAACGGGATCCCAAGTCATCTATGCTCTCAAGAGCTCGTTTCGTCAACACTTGGGATTGAGAGGTTGACGAGTATACGTGAGTACCTACACAAAACAAAGACAAAGGGAAAATTGATGTAGGGTGAAACCCTAGATGGCCGATCTTTCATGAAAGGAGCAGATCCCAAGGATGAACACGAAGAACACGAGGGGAAAACGGGGGAAAACATGAGACAAATCACTCAACCAACAAGAAATAGATCACACATGCGCTTGATCGATGAACACAAAGGAAGATACATTGATCCAAAGTCAACAACGGACGATACACGGTAACCGGTTCTTCTCCGTGAGGAGGTCTTGATGGGGCCACCCAAGAGGGGGTCTTGAATCCAAGGGGATCTTCTCCGTAGAGGGGCCGCAGTCTCTCTCGTGGAGTAGATCCGTAATGGATGAGCGTAGCTCTATCTCTCAAATGAGCTATCACAACGCTAACCTTCAAAGGGAGGAGGTGGAGGAGTATATATAGTCTAGGGCCACAAAGGGGTAAGTGAAGGGGTACATGGGCCTCAGCCCGCAACTGGACACAGCCAGGTACCGGACGTCCGCTGGGGACCGGTCGTCCGGTGAATCATTGGCGGCCGGACGTCCGGCAGGGGCCGGTCGTCCGCTCATTCTGGCTCGGATGCTGGTGTAGCGGATTTCCGGTCTGGACCTGTCATCCGGTCGCCGGTCGTCCGGTGGCGTCGAACGTACGCTCGTTTGGCTCGGGTGCAGGGACACCGGTCATCTGGTCTGGACCGGTCGTCCGATGGATCTTCAGGCGCTGGACGTCCGGACCCGACCGGTCGTCCGGTGGCTGGAGCTTCTTCGACAGCTCTTCTTCTTGTGTCTTCTCTTCCAGGCTTCCCTCGCGGATGGTGTAGGTGATCCTTGGCGCTTGCACTCCTCCTCGTCATCCGTGGAGCTCCGACAATACCTATGCATGCACGATGGAGGGTCAAGTAGTATACCATCCTCGAAGGGGTCAAGTGAGCACGTGTAAAGGAGAGGATTCACCTTTATGTATGTGAAGTAGATGTCGCACGTGTCACTTGCCGAATGAACTCTTGACATGGTGATGTCCATAGGATGCTCCGCATCATCCCCTCCCCCTTGGGAAAGATCCGACCTTGGATAGAAATCCAAATCACCATGGGAAAGAGAAGGCATCGCCGTGTAGCAGTGGTCGATCACCAAGTTCTTGTCATCTTGAAGCTTGAAATGGGCACTCTTCAATGTCGCACCATCTTGTGAGTCCTTCAAAAGGATCAAGGAGAACAAACACTTGGAAAAACAAATGCGGTTAGCATTAGTGCAAAACCAAGCATTCAAGAGGTGATTCACCCAACAAGTGTTGTCATCAAGCATAGCATATGGTGTGACAAAGGATTGTGACATGGCATGTAAGCACATAAATTGAGCACAAAGAAGGACATCATGGAAGCAAGCATGTGAATGTGAGGTAGTGATGCAAATATGTGTGACCAGAGAAGAAGCATCTACCTCAAGTTCATAGCAAGCATTCGCAAATTGCTCAATGTAAGGTCGATGGTAGGCATATGAATCATTCACAACGCCAAGTAAAATGAAGTGTCTAAACATATGGGTCAAGTGCAAGACAATCCAAGCATAATGTGCATGGGGTGTAGTGAATATAGTGTGGCACTTAACAAAATAGAAAGAGCAATTGTTCATCATGTGTGAGGTAATCAAGTCAAGCATAGTAATCAGGTCGTGCAAGCTAGTAGTGCGAAGATGCAACATACTAGAGTAAATCATGCCAATCATGTCATGAGAGAAAATAATAGGCATAGGCAATGCACATGACATATCGCAAGCACGAACACAAAGCAAGATGAAATTATCATCATAGGCATGGGGTACAAAGCAAACATAGCAATAGCAAGCAATATCTCCACCAAGCTTGCAAATACACATACAAATATGAGAATCAATCATCATGTGTAATGCAAAGCATGGGTCACGAATGCATGACAAAAGCATACTAATGAGCATAACATGCAAAGTGAACATGGCAAGATGGGCATAGAATATGTAGTGGATAATAACCCTTAACCAAGTGAGGGTCATGTAGAAGAAATGTGCAAAGACTTCGCTTGAAGAGCGCGGTTGGAAAGGAAATCCATGGGATCCCAAGTCATCATTGCTCTCTAGAGCTCGTTTTGTCAACTCGTGGGATTGAGAGGTTGACAAGAATTCATGGGTACCTACACAAAAGAGACACAAACCAAAGAAATTGTGCGCGTGGTAAATGTACACATCATCCATCATGATGTGTATTTGCACGTGTGAGTTAGTACAAGATAAGCATCGCCCAAAGAAATTTGTTGCATGGTATAAGAACATGTCATCCATCATGAAAGGATAGTTATTGTGTATAAAATGATGGGGATGCAAATTGAGCATACAAGTATATGGCACATCAATAGCTTGTTTATTCATGGGAAGCATATTGTGCACATAAGTATGAGGATGATGTAATGGATGGGAGTGATCAAAATCTCCTAAAATGTATGAGGAAACTATGGGGGTCTCCTCATGAGCAATATTGGAAACATCATATGGAGAAAATGGGTAACACCCAAAACAATGCATATCCGAAGCTAGGTGGTCATGGCATGGCATATGACATAAATGATGCAAGGGAAGCATATCAATATCATCACAAGAAAAACAAATGCCGATAACCATGGGCTTGTCATCTATGCCATATGTGCAAATTGGGTTCATTTTTATAGCATATGCATAGCCACTATGAAGAGATTGCAAATATGACATGTGGTCGATATCATGCATAGCTTACGACAAGTCAAGCGGATTAGCAAACATGATGTGACCGAGAGAATTAGCACAAGAAATCCTATGTAACATGGCATCACAACTAATAGACTCCACATGGCAATCATCATAGTCATCACAAATGGGTAAATCATCGCATGGGGAAGTCACACTGGCATGAAGCATGGAAATAGGTTGATCAACATCATGCAAGCAATCAATGTCATGATAGTCCACTAGTTGGACAAGAGCATCACCTTCACCTATGTTACCTTTGTCATTCCACTCATGTGGTGCATGTGAGGTGGGTATGACCGAATGGTGGTCAAGATCATCATTGTGATGGAACCATGTGGGGGTGCATCATATTCCACCATGGCCATCGTCTTGTCCAAAGGTAGGACGAAGTCGTCGAGAATCGGCGCGTCATCATATAAGGGACCTAGCACCAAATGAGAAGACACAATAGAGGTAGAGATCAAGTAGTTAGTGTTAAAAGTGGCCTCACATGACCTATCAACTATCTCACTCTCTCTATGTGGTGGTTCACTCACTCCCTCAAAATAGGTGCACTCAAACTCACATATGGTGGAGTCACTCGTCTCACTAAAGAGGTGGGGGTTGTGGCTCTCCTCACATGGGAATAGTGGAAACACATCATATATGGGGCTAGTGGTGAAATAACTCTCACTCTCAATATGGTGGCTAAATTCACTCAAGTCATCACCGGTCGCCGTGGTCGAAGGGAAAATCCCCTGCTCAACCGTCTCATAGTCGTCATCATGGATGAAGGCCGAAGATGGCACAATATCACTCTCGCCGTGGATGAAGGCCGAAGATGGCACACCATCACACTCACCTCCTAAGATGGAAGCATCATCCTTGCTCGCCACCGTGTCGCTCGCCTCCAAAGCTTGGTCCTTGAGGGTCTTCGTAGTCGTACTCGTCGCCGTACCGTCTTGAAAAAGAGTCATGGAGGACTCGGCATCGTCAATGCCACAAAGAGGGATGGCGTCGGACTTGGGAGTATCGTGTTGGAGCTCGTTGGGATTGGACATCATGGTGGTACTATCCTCATGCTCGTTCTCATGGAGCTTGGTCGTCGCGAAGTGAGCTTGGGGTAGAGAAACTTTGGCCTTCATGAGTTCTTGTTCCGCCTTGAGAGCACCAATGTAGTTGTCGTCAAGGGACTTGTAGTTCTTGAGGAAGATCGTCTTGGAGATGTCGTTGTGCAATCCCATCATGAAGTGGAACTTCATCGAAATGGGGTCGTCTACGCCGGCTCGTCGCAAGGCAATCTTCTTCTCCTTGAAGTACTCGTCGATGGACTTGGATCCTTGGATAGTGTTCTCCAATTGGCGTTGAAGTTGTTCCGTGTAGGTTGGAGGCACAAACTCTCGCCACAAAGCTCTCTTCGTCTTGGGCCAACTCATGTCGTAGCTCTCCGAAGGTGTGTGAAGCCACCATGTGGACACGTAGTCGTGGAATTTCCTTGTGGCGCACTTCACTTGATCCTCGGGAGGGACTTGATGTAGCTTGAGGTAGTTGTCCATCAAACGCTCCCACTTGAGATACTCCTCGGGTTCTTGAGTCCCATAGAAAGGAATCGCGCGGTCGATGTCGAGGTCGTAGTAGCTCGTGGAAGTCGCGGACTTGAGCTTGGGGAGCTTCTCTTGAGCATAGTATTGAGGTGCTTGTTGGCGAAGATGCCATATATCCGAAGGAGAAGATGCCTTGAAGTCACTTGGCGAAGATGCCAAAGTGGTTGGTGTAGCCATAGCTCCGTCTTTGTGGTGCTTGTCTCGCGGTCTTCTCTTGTGGTCATGAAGTTTGGACTTGGCGTGAAGTAGGGCTTGTTGCGACTTGTAGGTAGGCACTTGTGGAGCATCATCATGATGATGTTGTCGTTGTCGTGCTTGAGCTCGATGTAGATGTCATTCGTCGTTGTCGTGCACATGTTGCTTGGAGATGACTTGCCCTTCATGATGAGGTGGATCACAAACGTGATGGTGGTCGCCATGGAGACGTGGACGAGGACGACTTGCTCTTGCATCATTTTTGCGCTCCGAAGACTTGTGACTTGAACGTCACCGCCTTGAGGATGATGAAGGGGAAGAACGGTTGATCAACAATGTCCAAATCTCCTCCATCCTTGCATCTTGCTCCTCCTTTTGTGCGGAAAGCTTGTTGTTGATGTAGTTGTACACGCCGTCGTTGTTGTGGAAGACCGGAGATGGAATGCCTTGCCTATCCATCACAAGATTCGAGCCAATATGAGTGGAGAAAGAGAAGAACGAATACCAAATGTACCTTGACCGAAGTTGAAAGTGGATCAATGATCACTCCAATGTGGAACAAGGAAATAGCACAATTGGTAGCAATTCTTGTTGGTTTCTCACACCTACACAAATAAGGCTTATGGTGGAGCTCGGTGAGGATAGTGGCACAAAAATTTAATGCAAAATGTTAGCAAGAGTCAATAATGTTGAAAGAGATTCACAAATTCGCAAGTGTAACAAGTGGACCAATAGCAATATGTGGCACACGGAAACACACACACGGATAGATAAATGGGGTCGTGCAACCAAGGATGAGCACAAAATGTGGAATCCACGGAAAACGCTCGTGTTGCACAACTCAAGAGAGATGCCAGCACGATTGCTCTATTGGCGGATACGACACTTGTGCACAACCTATAAGATGCAAAATGGATAAATTTCTATCCCATGTATGCTATGTATGTATGGTTCCCGGTGTTTGATCCAAGATGATCGGATATGACAATCTTATGCAATGTGGTGGATGCTATGGCTATTGCTTACAAGCTTCTTTGCTCTTTCTCTTTTGCTTAAAAGCTTATTCTCTTATTTTTTGTATGGCCACTCTGAGAAATGCACCAACCAAGGTAGCAATTGTATATATGCGGGAACAAACTTGAGGCACATGAGATGATATGTTGATAGCAATATGATATGGTATGTATGCAATGTATGGTGTAGATCACTAATGTGCACAAGTAACGTTGTCGACAATACTCAAATGGCTAGTCTCGATAGGCAAGTAACGCAAAATGGGCTAGTGGTTATCAATGCAATGGCAAGGGAATATACAATGGAGGGATACCATGATACCATGATGATATGGAGGTTACCGTCCGCGGTGATGATGAGTGGCGGTGATCTTGATGGAGATACCAAGATGATGGTGACTCGTCCCTAAGTAGCCGAAACACCTTAGGAAACGGAAAAACCGCGAACTCAAAATCTCAAGTGTCAAATGGTGGTAGCGGAATGCGGTGTGTTGCACTAGGCAATGCGGAAGTGGAGGTTATGGTGGTGGACTATACACGGTGTCGGAGTTGAAAGCACAGTCCCTAAGTAGCCGAAACACCTTAGGAGATACAACTCACAACACAACCAAAATTGGGTTAAGTTGGGGGGGCGGAAGTGTATAGTGGTCAAGCCTATGCGGAAGTGGTGGTGGTGGTTGATGAAAAAGCAACCGTCCCTAAGTAGCCTACACACCTTAGGAGACTCAAATCACTCCTCAAGCAACCACTAATGTGATGGGGAACAAAATTGGTTAGGTTGCGGAAGTCGGAGATGGTGTAGCGGATGATGTGGTGGAAGCCCTAGGCAAAGATGCCAAAATTGTCAAAATTTGATAGAGTCAAAGGATGCTGGTGGTATTTTTGTGGGAAGGAGGATGTCAAGAGCTTCAAAATGAGCTAAAGAACGTCAAAATCAGAGTTCAGATGAATCAGTTATGGCCGAAACAAAAATCAGCCGAAGTCAGTTTTTACAGGTAGCGGACGTCCGCTAATGGACGGATGTCCGGTGGCCGGACGTCCGGTGAGCTCGGAAATCCGCTAATTTCCATCCGGGTTAGGGGTTCCGGTCGTCCGGTGGATGACGGACGTCCGGTCGTTCCAGGGGCTCCGAACGTCCGGTAAAGTGACGGTCGTCCGGTGGTCGGGGTCAACTCCAGATCCGAGATTCGGGACGCGATTTTGGGCAGAATTTGGGGATTTTGGGGTCAAAATTGATGAGATTTCGTTGATGGAAAGTGGGGAAAATTGGGGAAATGCTAGATCCACTCAAAACCGAGCAATCCATGGACAAAAATGATGCGAAGCATCCCAAGGTCATCCCCATGGACCTACCATCATCTCATCAAGTGCCTACTGGACCCATGACCCGATCACGTGCGAGAGCCTTTGAAACCGAGGTGACATCTCTCCTCTCACAATTCCACTTCGATGCGCATGAAGCATGGCTACTACCTCATATGGATACTTTGTGCATACTCAGGTACAATGGAGAAGCTAAGGAGCAAGGACAAGAAGAAGAGGAAGATGGACGAGAAGACGGAGAAGAAGAAGAGACAGGCGTCAACTCTCTGCACAGCCCGGAACTTCCGGCCCCCGGACCATCCGGCCGACCCGGAGCTTCCGGCCTCCGACGACTCCCACCAGCCCAGGCGTGCCAACTCTCGGGTTAGCCCGGACACCGCCCCGGACCTTCCGGCCCCCCGGATGGCAGCACAGCTCCACCGCGCCATCTCTCTGGTTAGGTCGGACCCTCCCCGGAACCTCCGGCGCCCGAAACTTCTGGCCTAGCCCGAAACTTCTGGCCCTGCCTACGCGTAGCCACTTGGGCCCGAGGCCCATGTACCCCTTTGCTTTGTCCCCCTTTTTGCACATAGACTATAAATAGACTCCCCATTCATCCTAGCTACGGTTAGCGTTGTGATAGCTCATACTTCGAGATAGAGCTTCGCTCATCCATACAGATCTACTCCTCAAGAGAGACCGCGGCCCCTCTTCGAAGAAGATCAACTTGGAATCAAGACCCCCCTCTAGGGCGGCCCAAACAAGACCTCCTTCTAGGAGAAGAACCGGTTACTTGTATCGTCCTTTGTTGACCTTGGATCATCGTGTACCTCTTTGTGTTTCTAGGATCTAGCGCATGTGTAATCGAATCTTGTTGGTTCGAGTGATTCTTTTGTGTTTTCCCTCGTGAATCCCCCTCGTGTTCTTCGTGTTTCTCTTTTGGATCCGCTCCTTAAAAGATCAGCCATCTAGGGTTCCAGCCTACATCACAAAATCAACAAAACATCATCAAACCAACAAATTACAAAAAAAATTTGGGGCTATTTTTGGTGGGATTTTCGAATTTGGGGAAGAACACAGCAAAAATAGGCTAGAAAACACAACGGGGAGGCTCCAAATTCATGATAAACCTAAGCTCTGATACCAAGATGATGTAGGGTGAAACCCTACATGGCTGATCTTTCACGAAAGGAGCGGATCCCAAGGATGAACACGAAGAACACGAGGGGAAAATGGGGAAAACACGAGAGAAATCACTCAACCAACAAGAAATAGATCACACATGCGCTAGATCGATGAACACAAAGGAAGATACATTGATCCAAAGTCAACAACGGACGATACACGGTAACCAGTTCTTCTCTGTGAGGAGGTCTTGATGGGGCCTCCAAAGAGGGGGTCTTGAATCCAAGGGGATCTTCTCCGTAGAGGGGCCGCGGTCTCTCTCGTGGAGTAGATCAGTAATGGATGAGCGTAGCTCTATCTCTCAAATGAGCTATCACAACGCTAACCTTCAAATCGAGGAGGTGGAGGAATATATATATTCTAGGGCCACGAAGGGGTAAGTGAAGGGGTACATGGGCCTCAGCCCGTAACTGGACACAGCCAGGTACCGGACGTCCGCTGGGGACCGGTCGTCCGGTGGCTCGTTGGCGACCGGACGTCCGGTACGGGCCGGTCGTCCACTCATTCTGGCTCGGATGCTGGTGTAGCGGATTTCTGGTCTGGACCGGTCGTCCGGTCGCCGGTCGTCCGGTGGCGTCGGACGTCCGCTCGTTTGGCTCAGGAGCAGGGACACCGGTCGTCCGGTCTGGACCGGTCGTCCGGTGGATCTTCAGGCGCCGGACGTCCGGACCCGACCGGTCGTCTGGTGGCTGGAGCTTCTTCGACAGCTCCTCTTCTTGCGTCTTCTCTTCCAGGCTTCCCTCGCGGATGGTGTAGGTGATCCTTGGCGCTTGCACTCCTCCCCGTCATCCGTCAAGCTCCGACAATACCTATGCATGCACGATGGAGGGTCAAGTAGTATACCATCCTCGAAGGGGTCAAGTGAGCACGTGTAAAGGAGAGGATTCACCTTTATGTATGTGAAGTAGATGTCGCACGTGTCACTTGTCGATTGAACTCTTGACATGGTGATGTCCATAGGATGCTCCGCATCAAAAATTGTGTGTGCGTGGTAGATGTACACATCATCCATCATGATGAGCACGTGCTTGTGTTGGTTAGCACAAAATAGCCAATGCTCAAATAAATGAGATGCGTGATATAGAAACATGTCATCCATCATGATAGGTTTGTTGTTATGTATATCATAGTGGAGACTCAAATTGTGTAATGCATCACAAGAAATATGTAGAGCATTGTTATTCATGGAATGCATATGGTGCAAGCAATTATTAGAATCATGCAATGTATGGAATGCATCAAAATCTCCTAATATGTATGAGGAAACTATGGGAGTATCCTCATGATCTTTAATGGAAACATCACACGGAGAATATTGACAACATCCAAAACAATGCATATTTGGAACAATGTGATCATGGCAAGGAATAGTAGATGAATTGCACAAATAATGTAAAGGAAGCATGGCAATATCATCACATGAAAAACAAAAGCCAATGACCATCATCTCGTCATCTATGTAGTAAGTGCAAATGGGATTCATGTGAATGGGGCATGCATAGTCACTATGTTGAGATTGAAAAGATGCAATATGGGATATCTCACTCATAGCATATGACAAGGTTAATGGATTGTCAAACATGATGTGACCAAAAGAATTTTCACATGATATCCTATGGAGCATAGCATCACAACTAGGCAAATCAACATGCTCATTATCATATTTATCATAAATAGGTAAGTCCTGACATGAAGAAGTCGCACTAGCATGAAGCATGGGTATAGGTGTGTCAACATCATGCAAGCAATCATTCGTAAAATAGTCCACTAGTGGGACAAGAGAAGCACCATCACCTATGTTACCTTTGGAGCATCGCTCATGTGTTGTAGGTGAGGTGTCGAAGACCGAGTCGTGGTCATCTTCATCTTGATGGAACCATGTGGGCGGTGCATCATCGTCCACCATGGCCATCATTGTCTCCATTGGAGGTATGGACTCGTCGAGGGGAGGCATGTCGTCATGTAGGAGACCTAGCACCAAAGAAGAAAACACACTAGGAGTAGAGGTTAAGTCGTTAGAAATCAAAATGGTCTCACATGCCGTGTCAACTACCTCACTCACTAAGTGTTGTGGCTCACTCACTCCCTCTCGGATGCTCTCACTCATATGGTTGGTGGAGTCACTCAAATGGCTCTCAACCTTACATAGGATGTGTGGCATGCTCTCAAGTGTGGGGCTAGTGGTGGTCACACTCATCCTCTCATAGGAAATGCTCTCAATGTCACGTGTGGTGGAGTCACTCATGTCACTTATGTGGTGGTGGCTCTCCTCACATGGCAATTGGGGCATCTCGTCACATGTCGTTGTCAGAGAGATGTTGGTGCAAATGTCTCCATGCTCAATCATGTCGTGGTCGTAGCCGTGGATGAAGGCCGAAGATGGCACATCATCACTCTCCTCGAAGACCAAAGATAAGGTCTCATGAGCAGTCTCGTAGCTTGACTCGGAGTATGAGTCCAATATGGGCGCCGTCTTCATGTTGTTGAAGAGGTTCGTGCTCGTCGTCGTGGTCGAAGGGGATGGCCCTAGGTCGACCTTCTTGTCGCCGTCTTGTTGTAGGAGGTCCATATGATGTGGCACCTCATAGCTCCTCTCCATGATCGAAGGGAAATTCCCATGCTCGGCCATCTTCCTTGAGGGGCTTCCGAAGATGGAAGTGTCGCCCTAACTTGTAGGTTGTCTCCATGGACTTGATGAAGTCAATGTAGGCGTACTCGTGGGAAGTAGGCGAAGATGTCGTACGTCCAAAGGCGAAGATGCCTTGATAGCACTTGGCAAAGATGCCGAAGTGGTTGTTGTAGCTGTAGCATGCTCTTGGTGGTGCTTGTCTCGCGGTCTTCTCTTGTGGTCATGAAGTTTGGACTTGGCGTGAAGTAGGGCTTGTTGGGACGTGTAGGTAGGCGCATCTCGATCATCTTCATGTTGATGGTGGCGTTGTCGCACTTGAGCTCGTAGTAGATGTCGTTCGTCGTCGTCGTGCACATGTTGCTTGGAGGTGACATGCCCTTCATGATGAGATGGATCACGAACGTGATGGTGGTCGCCATGGAGTTATGGACGTGGACGACTTGCGCTTGTGTCGCTTGGGCGCTCCGAAGAGGATCGATGTGCTTGTTGCCGCCTTGAAGATGACGAAGGGGAAGTAGACTTGATCAAGGCCCGAATCTCCTCCATCCTTGCATCTTGCTCCTCCTTTTGTGCGGAAAGCTTGTTGTCGATGTAGTCCCTTTTCCTCACTTCGGAGTGGCGAATGTCAATGGAGAGGTTCTTGATGCCCTCTCGCAATCTTGATTGTGTGCCTTCCATTTGTCGTTGTAGATCAAAGATTGACGCTTGGTGATGTTGTTGTTCACGCCGTCGTTGTTGTCAAAGACCGGAGATGAAATGCCTTGCCTATCCATCACTCCAAGAGAAAAGTGTGAGTGGTAGAAAGAGAAGAACGAATACCAAATGTACCTTGACCAAAGTTGAAAGTGGATCAATGATCACTCCAATGTGGACAAGAAAATAGCACAATTGGTACCAATTCTTGTCAGTTTCTCACACCTACACGACTAAGGCTTATGGTGGAGCTCGGTGAGGATAGTGGCACAAATGTTTTTATGAAAAATGTTAGCAAGAGTCAATAATGTTGAAAGAGATTCACAAATTCACAAGTGAAACAAGTAGAACAATAGCAATATGTGGCACACGGAAACACACACACAGATAGATAAATGGGGTCGTGCAACCAAGGATGAGCACAAAATGTGGAATCCACGGAAAACGCTCGTGTTGCACAACTCAAGAGAGACGCTAGCATGATTGCTCAATAGGCGGATATGACACTTGTGCACAACCTATAAGATGCAAAATGTATGAACTTTCTATCCCAGGTATGCTATGTATGTATTGCTCCCGGTGTTATGATCCAAGATGATCTTATATGACAATGTGGTATGATGCTATGGCACTTGCTGGCAAGCTTCTTTGCTCTTTCTCTTTTGCTTAAAAGCTTTATTCTTTTTTTTTATATTGCCACTTCGCGAAATGCACAAACCAAGATAGCAATTGGGTATATACCGAAACAATCTTGAGGCACACAAGATGATATGATACCAATATGATATGGTATGTATGCAATGGGAGATGTAGCTCGATGATCACTAAGGTGCACAAGTAACGTTGCCAGCAATACTCAAATGGCTAGTCTCGATAGGCAAGTGACGCAAAATGGGCTAGGGGTTATCAATGCAATGGCAAGGGAATGTACAATCGAGGGATACCACGATACCAAGATGATATGGAGGTTACCGTCCGTATCGATGATGAGTGGCGGAGATCTTGATGGAGATAACAAGATGATGGAGACTCGTCCCTATGTAGCCGAAACACCTTAGGAAACGGAAAAACCGCGAACTCAAAATCTCAAATGTCAAAATGGTAGTAATGGGATGCGGTGGTGGTGTTGCGGAAGCTCAATGGGATTCCGACAACACAATGATGGGTTATGCGAGTAGGCAATGCGGAAGTGGAGGGTTATTGGGTTATGTGAGTCGGAGTTGGAAGCACGGTCCCTAAGTAGCCGAAACACCTTAGGAGACACAACTCACAAAACAAACAAAATTGGGTTAGCTTGGGGTGGAAGAAGTGTATGATTGGTAAGCCTATGTGGAAGTTATGGTGGTGGTGGTGGTTGATGAAGAAGCAACCATCCCTAAGTATCCTAGACACCTTAGGAGACTCAAATCACTCCTCAAATAACCACAGATGTGATGGGGAACAAAATTGGTTAGGTTGCGGAAGTCGGTGATGGTGTAGTGCATGATATGGTGGAAGGCCTAGGCAAAGATGCCAAATTTCCAAGAAAATTATGGGCTCAAATGGTGGTGAAACCAAGGTGGGGTTCTCGGGCACGTCGATAGCTTCAAAATGAGCCAAAGAACACTCAAATCGGAGTTCGGAGTGAAAAGTTGTGATGAAAACGGTGAAGAAGGCTGATGCTGAAATTCTGTGCAATGTTTTGGGTTAGGCCGGAAGTTCCGGGCCTAGGGCCCGAAGTTCCGGGCTCCGGAAGATCCGGGGGGTGGCCGGAAGTTCCGGGGGTCGCGGAAAAAGTCTCGGGGAAGCCGAGGGATTTTGGGTAAACTCTCTGTTTAGCCCGGAAGTTCCGGGGCTGGGACGGAAGTTCCGGGGGAGTCCGGAAGTTCCGGGGGTCGTGGAATTTCTTCCGGGATGAACCCTAAATTCCAGATCTGAGAATGGTGGCGGAAAAACTCGATTTCCAAGGTCAAAATTGGGAAGATTTCATGGATAGAAATGAGGGAAAAGATGGGGAATGCTAGATCCACTTGAGACACAACGAATCCATGGATCAAAATCAACAAAACATCATCAAAACCAACAAATCACAAAACAATTTGGGGCTATTTTTGGTGGGGATTTTCAAAATTGGGGAAGAACATAACAAAATTAGGCTAGAAAACGAAGAGGGGAGGCTCCGAAATCATGATCAACGTGGCTCTAGATTCCAAGATGATGTAGGGTAGGAACCCTATAGCCCGATCTTTCACGAAAGGAGCGGATCCCGCGAAGAACGCGAAGAACACGAGGAGGGAAACGAGGGGAAAATAACGAGGGGAACACAAAAGAACACTCAAACCAACAAGAATGATCACACATGCGCTAGATCCTCGAATACATAAAGTAAGATACACGATCCACAATCAACTAAGGACGATACAAAGGTAGCCGGTTCTTCTCCGTGCGGAGGTCTTGTATCCACGAGGGGATCTTCTCCGCGAGGAGGTATTGAATCCAAGTGGATCTTCTCCGAAGAGGCCGCGGTCTCTCGCAAGGAGGAGATCCGATATGGATGAGCGTAGCTCTATCTCTCAAATGAGCTATCACAACGCTACCCTAACTAGGAGGAGGTGGGGGAGTATATATAGTGCTAGCCCACGAAGGGGTAAGTGATAGGGGGATACATGGGCCCTTGGCCTGAGTCTTTGCACGTAGGCAGGCCGGAAGTTTCGGGTGGGGCCGGAAGTTCCGGGCTCCGGAAGTTCCGGGAAGGTTCCGGCCGGGTTCCGGGCTATCCAGAGAGTTGGCGCGCTTGGGGCTGGTTTGGACTCCGGGGCCGGAGGTTCTGGGAAGGTCGGAAGTTCCGGGCGGAGGCCGGAAGTTCCGGGATTTCCAGAAGCTTGTCCTTGCTTCTTCTTCCTTCTCCTCTTCCATGCTTGGCCTTGTTCCTTGGATCCTCCATGGTCGTCTCGGTTGTACCTGAGTATATGCAAGGTCCATGCATGAGGTAGTAGCCATGTCTCATATGTGGAAAGTGACGGTTCGAAGAGGAGTGAGTTCACCTTGTGTCCAATGACGTATGGTCGAGGTCTCATCGTATGTCCTCTTGGGGCTTGGGGAGTAGACGAAGTGTACATGGGGATGATCGTAGGATGCTCCGCATCATACGAGCCAATATCATGGAAGATGATGAGCAAACAATGGCACGTTTCTTGAATGGACTCAATCATCCTATCAAGAAGATCGCCGACTTCCAACCATACTCAAATCTCATTGAGCTAGTGCACCAAGCTACCAAGCCGGAATGCCAAGTGCAAGATGATTTCAAGTATGCCAAGTTCTCATCCAAGTCCTATGGCTTCTCCAATAACCAAGCTTCAACGACTCCAACACCGACTACAAGACTTTCTACTTCCAACATCGACAAGTCGACTTCCAAGAAAGTTTCGTCAACTACAAGCCATCCTCCTACGAGCAACATCAAGCCGAGAGCTTCATCCTCATCAACCCCAACCGATGAGACCATCAAGACGAGTTCCTTCAAGTGTTTCACTTGCGGAGGCCGAGGCCACAAGTCCTACGAGTGCACCAACAAGTGAACCATGGTCTTCAACGACGATGGCATGTATGACTCCATGAGCGACGACGAAATGGAAGCCCTCGAGCACGTCGCCATGCACCACCAAGTGAACAACGAAGAAGAACAAGTCTTTTGTGATGAAGACTCGAGTCCCGCACTTGTTGTCTCCAAAGTCTTGACTCTCCAACATCACCAATAAGAAGACCAACGATGCCACATATTCCACACCAAGGCCGGCATCAATGGACGATCCGTCAAGGTCATAATCGATGGAGGGAGTTGTCACAATCTCGCAAGTGAAGAACTTTGCTCCAAGCTCCAATTACCCAAGACGAGGCATCCACATCCATACAAAGTGCAATGGCTTAGTGACTCCGGCACTATCCAAGTCGAGCACCGAGTACAAGTCTCCTTCAAGATCGGCGCCTACGAAGACACCTTGGAGTGCGACGTCGTTCCAATGACTGTTTGTCATCTTCTCCTTGGACGGCCATGGCAATTCGATAGAGGAGTCGTCCACAACGGCCGAACGAACCACTACATCTTCGAGATGAAGGGAAAGGAGTACATCCTCCATCCAATGTCGCCAAGTCAAGTGATCGCCGACAAGCAAGCCCCCCATCATGGAGATCATAGTGAGAGAGCGAGCCATCAAAACAAGAGTGAGCGCCACAAGCCAAAATCGAGTGCCTCCACGATGAGCAAAAACAAGAACCTAGTTCTATTTGCCACCAAACGTGAGATGAGAGAAGTGTGTGAGAACACATCTAGTGTCCTACACTACGTCCTCGTGTGCAAGGACAATGCACCACAAACTAACACCTCTCACACTCTTCCTCTAGTGTTGTCTTCTCTTCTGCAGGAATTTCAAGATGTTTTCCCCGATGAGCTACCTCCGGGACTACCTCCACTTCAAGGCATTGAGCATCACATCGACCTCATCCCCGGAGCGCCACTTCCAAACAAAGCTCCCTACTGCATCAACCCCGACCAAAAAAAAGAAATACAAAGGCAAGTAAAGCATCTCATAGACCATGGACATGTGCATGAAAGTTTGAGCCCTTGTGCCGTTCCGTTCATTCTTGTGCCAAAACGTGACGGTAGCTTTCGCATGTGCTCCGATTGTAGACCTATCAATACTATCACCGTTTGCTATAGGTACCCCATTCCACGCCTAGATGATATGCTTTATGAGCTTAGCGGTGCCACTATATTTTCCAAAATTGATCTTAAGAGTTGTTACTATCAAATCAACATACAAGAGCGTAATGAATGGAAAACTTCCTTCAAAACCAAGTTTGGTTTGTATGAGTGGTTAGTCATGCCTATGGGTCTCTCGGAAGCACCGGGCACTTTTATGCTCCTTATGAATCATGTCTTTCACCCTTACATTGGTATACTTGTTGTGGTTTACTTCGATGACATTCTTGTGCTTAGCAAATCTATTATGGAGCATGTCACCCATGTACGCACCGTTTTGCAAACTCTTAGAAAAGAGCGACTCTATGCTAATATGGAGAAATGCCTTTTTCATGTTGATAAGCTCGTTTTCTTAGGTTTTGTTGTTTCTTCTAAGGGTGTTCATGTTGATGAGTCCAAGATTAATGCTATTAATACTTGGCCGCAACCAACCAACTTGCATCAAGTGCGTAGTTTTCTTGGCCTTGCGGGTTTCTATCGTCGCTTTGTAAAGGATTTTAGCACCATTGCTTCACATTTGCATGCTTTGAGCAAGAAGAATGCGCCCTTTGTTTGGGGACCATCCCAAGATATCGCTTTCAATGAGCTTAAGAATTTGCTTACTCATGCTCCCGTGCTTGCCTTACCCAACTTCGACAAGCCTTTTGAAATTCATTGCGATGCTAGTGGTAATGGCATAGGAGGTGTGTTAACGCAAGAGAAGCGCCCTGTAGCTTACTTTAGTGAGAAACTTTCCGGAGCGCAACTCAATTATTCCATCTATGACAAAGAGCTATATGCTTTAGTCCACGTTTTGCATGAATGGGAACACTACCTTCGTCCCCATGAGTTTATCATTCATACCGATCATGAGACTCTCAAGTATCTCAAGGGACAAACTAAGTTGAACAAGCGTCAAGCTAAATGGAGTGAATTTATTGAGTCTTTTCCCTATGTCATCAAGTACATCAAGGGTAAAGAAAACATAGTAGTAGATGCTCTTTCCCGCATTTGCATGCTTGTCACGCAACTTGAGTTAGATGTCATTAGCTTCGAGCATATCAAAGACTTATATGAGCATGATGCAACTTTTGCCATTCCTTATGCCAAGTGTTTGTCGAATACATCTTGCGAACGCTATTACATCAAAGATGGCTACCTTATGAGAGCTAACAAACTTTGTATTCCCGAGTCCTCTCTTCGTTTGTTGCTTTTGCAGGAATCTCATGGAGGTGGCTTAATGGGACGATAGAAACCCGCAAGGCCAAGAAAACTATGCACTTGATGCAAGTTGGTTGGTTGCGGCCAAGTCTTAATAGCATTAATCTTGGACTCATCAACATGAACACCCTTTTAAGAAACAACAAAACCCAAGAAAACGAGCTTATCAACACCAAAAAGGCCTTTCTCCATATTAGCATAGAGGCGCTCTTTTCTAAGAGTTTGCAAAATGGTGCGGACATGGGTGACATGCTCTATAATAGATTTGCTAAACACAAGAATGTCATCGAAGTAAACCACAACAAATATACCAATGTAAGGGAGAAATACATGATTCATAAGGCGCATAAAAGTGCCCCGGTGCTTCCGAGAGACCCATAGGCATGACTAACCACTCATACAAACCAAACTTGGTTTTGAAGGCGGTTTTCCATTCATCACCCTCTTATATGCGGATTTGATAGTAACCACTTTTAAGATCAATTTTAGAAAATATAGTGGCACCGCTAAGCTCATCAAGCATATCATCTAGGCATGGAATGGGATACCTATAGCGACCGGTGATAGCATTGATAGGTCTAAAATCGGAGCACATGCGAAAACTACCATCACGTTTTGGCACAAGAATGACCGAAATGGCACAAGGGCTCAAACTTTCATGCACATGTCCATGGTCTAGGAGATGCTTTACTTGCCTTTGTATTTCTTTTGTTTCGTCGGGGTTGACGCGGTAGGGAGCTTTGTTTGGAAGTGGCGCTCCGGGGATGGGGTCGATGCGGTGCTCAATGCCTCGAAGTGGAGGTAGTCCCGGAGGTAGCTCATCGGGGAAAACATCTTGAAATTCCTGCAAAAGAGAAGACAACACTAGAGGAAGAGTGTGAGAGGTGTTAGTTTGTGGTGCATTGTCCTTGCACACGAGGACGTAGTGTAGGACACTAGATGGGTTCTCACACACTTCTCTCGTCTCACGTTTGGTGGCAAATAGAACTAGGTTCTTGTTTTCGCTCATCGTGGAGGCACTCGATTTTGGCTTGTGGCGCTCACTCTCGTTTTGGTGGCTCGCTCTCTCACAATGATCTCCACAATGGGGGGCTTACTTGTCGGCGATCACTTGACTTGGCGACATTGGACGGAGGATGTACTCCTTGCCCTTCATCTTGAAGATGTAGTGGTTCGTTCGGCCGTTGTGGACGACTCCTCTATCGAATTGCCATGGCTGTCCAAGGAGAAGATGACAAACGTTCATTGGAACGAGGTCGCACTCCAAGGTGTCTTCGTAGGCGCCGATCTTGAAGGAGACTTGTACTCGGTGCTCGACTTGGATAGTGCCGGAATCACTAAGCCATTGCACTTTGTATGGATGTGGATGCTTCGTCTTGGGTAATTGGAGCTTGGAGCAAAGTTCTTCACTGGCGAGATTGTGACAACTCCCTCCATCAATGATGACCTTGACGGATCGTCCATTGATGCCGGCCTTGGTGTGGAATATGTGGCATCGTTGGTCTTCTTCTTGGTGATGTTGGAGAGTCAAGACTTTGGAGACAACAAGTGCGGGACTCTAGTCTTCATCACAAAATACTTGTTCTTCTTCGTTGTTCACTTGGCGGTGCATGGCGACGTGCTCGAGGGCTTCCATTTCACCGTCGCTCATGGAGTCATACGTGCCATCGTCGTTGAAGACCATGGTTCGCTTGTTGGTGCACTCGTAGGACTTGTGGCCTCGGCCTCCGCAAGTGAAACACTTGAAGGAACTCGTCTTGATGGTCTCATCGGTTGGGGTTGATAATGAAGAAGCTCTCAGCTTGAAGTTGCTCGTAGTAGGGTTGCTTGCAGTTGGCGAAGCTTTCTTGGAAGTCGACTTGTCGATGGTGGAAGTAGAAGGTCTTGTAGTCGCTGTTGGAGTCGTTGAAGCTTGGTTATTGGAGAAGCCGTAGGACTTGGATGAGAACTTGGCATACTTGAAATCATCTTGCACTTGGCGTTCCGCTTTGGTAGCTTGGTGCACTAGCTCGATGAGATTTGAGTATGGTTGGAAGTCGACGATCTTCTTTATAGGATGATTGAGTCCATTCAAGAAACGTGCCATTGTTTGCTCATCATCTTCCGTGACATTGGCTCGTATTATGGCAATCTCCATCTCCTTGTAGTTCTCTTCAACGCTCTTGGTTCCTTGCTTGAGTTGTTGGACTTTCTTGAAGAGATCGCGGTTCTAGTAGGTAGGTACGAAGCATGCTCTCATGACATCCTTCATTTGCGCCCAAGTAGTGATGGGTGGTTCACCTCTTGCCTCTCGGCGCTCAATGACTTGTTCCCACCAAATGAGCACATAGTCTTGGAACTCAAGGGATGCCATTGTGATCTTCTTCTCTTCGACATAATTGTGCGAACGGAAATTCTTGTCAACTTTCAATGCCCATGAAAGGTACTCTTCGGGATCATTGCTTCCATTGAACTTGGGCATGGTGAACTTGAGCTTGCCATAGCATTTCTCTTCATTGTGTTGGGGTCGGGGATGATGACGCCCATGTTGTAGATGATTGTTCAACTCGTGGTACTCTTGACACGGAGGGTTGTTATCCTCATGTTGCTCTTGTCGTGGAGGATTTCCATTGTCTTCATGCTCTCAATGAACTTGATGGTGTTGGCGAGCTTGTGGAGGATCTTCGCGAGCTCGAAGAGGAACTTGATGATGCACGCGAGTGTGAAATCTTTGTTCTTGAATTTCTTCGCGATGTGCTTCTTCTTGTTCACGGTCTTGTCGGCTTCGTCAGCAATGGCTCGACTCGAATCGCGTAGAGCTTGTTGCTCCGCAAGTGCTTGAGTGTCACGGAGTTGTTGTGCTTGATGTTGTGCCTCAGCATCTTGGGCATTTTGGTGTAGACGCGCTCGCTCTTCCTCTTCATTTTGGCGTTGACGTTGCCATTCTCGTGCAAGCGCAAAGGCTTCTTGAGTTTGACATTGTAGGTGCTCTTGGGAGTCGGTGTCTCTTAGGGGATTGAGGCTTGCTTGATGGTCGGCGCGCGCGGCTTGTGTTCGATGTCGGTGTACTTGAGCCGGAGAGGGTGAAGTCGGAGTGGCGGCTTGAACGGATCCTTCTTGAAGTGGAAGACGAGCTGTTGAACAACAAAGCACGAATTTCGTCCATCCTTGCGTCATTCTCTTGCTTGTGATCGTCGAGCTTGTGGTCGAAGTAGTCCTTTGTACGTTGCTCGGAAAGACGCAAGTCGGCGGCAAGGTTGTCGATGCGTTCACTCATCGCTTGTTGCTCTTGATGCAAAGCACGTTGTGCACCAAAGAGGTGACTCTTGGTGACGAAGGAGTTCATGTCGTCATCTTGCTCCATGAAGAGTGGGTTGGTAGAAGTACTTGGCCTATCCATCATTCCAAGACAAATGTGAGTGGTAGAAAGAGAGGAACGAGTACCAAATGTACCTTGACCGAAGTTGAAAGTTGATCGAGGATCACTCCAATGTAGGACAAGGAAATAGCACAATTGGTACGAGTTCTTGTCAGTTTCTCACACCTACATAAGTAAAAGCTTTTGGTGGAGCTTGGTTAGGATGGTGGCAGAAAATTTGATGCAATTGTAAGTGAGCTTTCAATAATGTTGGAAAAGATTCGCAAGATGCAATGTAACAAGTAGACCAAGCATATAAGGTACACGGAAACACACGTGCAAAGAGATAAGTGGGGTTGTGCAACCAAGGGTGAGCCAAAATGTGGAATCCACAAAAATGCTCTTGTTGCACAACACTAGAGAGATGCTAGCACGATTGCACCATAGGCGGATACAAGAACTTGTGCACAACCTACTTAGCAAAAATGCAACGACTTCCATCCCAAATACTTTGTATGCAAGGTGTTGCTATGATATGATCCAAGATGATCGAGTATGACAATCTTAATGTTGTATGATGCTATGGTTCTTGCTTAAAAGCTCTGGACTTATCTTTCCTCTTTGATTAAAAGCTTGTTTGGCTCTTTGATGTTTGAGCTCTTTTCTTATCCAATGCTTGACGAACCAAGAGAGCAAATGAGTATGCGATGACAACTTTGTGACACAAGAGATGATACCAAGATATGCAACAATGATGTATGTATGCTATGGGAAGTATGATCAATAATGTGCAGAAGTCTCGTTGCCGGCAATACTCAATGGCTAGTCTCGATGGGTAAGCAATGCAAAGGAGTAAGGCTATGATGGCTATCAATGTAATGGCAAGAATGATATGTCCAATACCAGTATTAGGTTACTGGTCTTGCTTCCGTTATGGTGTCAAAATGGTGGCACGAATACCAAGTTGTAGTCGAGGTAGTCGTTGTTGATGACGCGTCTGTGGCGAAGATGAGCAGCGGTGATGTCGATGTCGAACCGTACCTAGATAGCCGAAACACAAAAGGATACAGTACCGCAACTCAAATTCTCAAACCTCAAAGTAGCAATTGTGTCGGAGAGTGAAACGGTCCAAAAATAGTTGGGTTACGCAGAAGGAGTGGAGGTATGCGGAAGTATATATGGTATATGGTGAGCACCGGAACAAAATTTGGTGGAAAATTGGGTGGAGTTGTGGAAGTAGTGCGAACTTTCTGTCAAAGCCGAAGTTCCGGGCAAGACGGAGGGTCTGGGGTCCGGAGGTTCCGGGGAAGGCCGGAAGGTCCGGGGGCCGGAATGTCCGGGCTGGACCGGAAGTTCCGGTGGTCGTGATTCTGCCAAGAACAGAGACGTCGGGATCATGGATTTGGGCGGAAAAACTTGGGGAAAAGCCCAAATCCGAAGGGGAAAAAAGAAGAAGTTGGAGGAAAAGAAGGGTGGGGAGGCTAGATCTACGAGCCACACCCAAAATTCAGGATCAAAACCAACAAAATCTCAACACATGAACAAATCAGAAAAAAAATTTGGGGCTATTTTTGGTGGGGATTTTTGGATTAGGACAAAAAACAACAAAATTAGGCTAGAAACACAACGGGGAGGCTCCGAAATCGTGATCAACCTTGCTCTAGATACCAAGATGATGTAGGGTGGAAACCTAATCGCCCGATCTTTCACGAATGGAGCGGATCCCGCGAAGAACACGAGGAGGGAAACGAGGGAAAACAAAAGGGGAAACACAAGAGGAACACTCAAACTAACAAGAACAAGTCACACATGTGCTAGATCCTCGGGTACATAGAACGATACATGAATCCACGGACAACTAAGGACGATACAAGGGTAGCCATTTCTTCTCCGTGAGGAGGTCTTGAATCCACAAGGGGATCTTCCCGCAAAGGGGTCTTGAATCCACGGTGGATCTTCTCCGAAGAGGGGTCGCGGTCTCTCTCAAGGAGTAGATCCGATATGGATGAGCGAAGCTCTATCTCTGAGTATGAGCTAAACCAACGCTAACCCTAGAAAGTCATACGTGATAGAGTATATATAGTCTAGGTGACGAAAGGGTACACGGGCCTCGGCCCAAGTGGCTGCGCGCAGGCAGGGCCGGAAGTTCTAGGCTAGGCCGGAAGTTCCGGGCAGTGGAGGTTCCGGGGAGGGTCCGGCGTAACCAGAGAGTTGGCGCGGTGGAGATGTGCTGGCATCCAGGGGCCGGAAGGTCCAGGCAGGCCAGAGGTTCCGGGCGCTGGAAGGTCTGGGACAGGGTCCGGTCTAACCCGAGAGTTGGCACGCCTGGGCTGGTCGAAGTCATCGGCCGCCGGAAGCTCCGGGTCGGCCGGAAGGTCCGGGGCCAGAAGTTTCGGGCTGTCCAGAGTGTTGACGCATGTCTCTTCTTCTACAGTCCTCGGCTCTAAGTCTTGAGCATTGTACCTGATGACACATAGTATCTCGGACTTAGGCAGTAGCCATGTGTCACTTGAAGAGGGGGAAAACTCAAGTAGGAGTGATGTCACCTCGGATTGAATAGCACGTGCCCTAGCCCTTGTTATTTGTCCACTTGCAGCTTGGATAGTTGAGGTGGCATCCATGGGGATGGTCGTGGGATGCTCCGCATCACTCATGATACCAAGATGCTGTAGGCTAGAAACCTAGTGGCCCGATCTTTCACGAAAGGAGCGGATCCTGCGAAGAACGTGAAGAACACGAGGAGGAAAACGAGGGGAAAATCACGAGGGGAACACAAGAGAACGCTCAAACCAACAAGAACAATCACACATGCGCTAGATCCTCGAATACATAAGAGGAGATACACGATCCACGGACAACTAAGGACGATACAAGGGTAGCCGGTCTTCTCCGTGAGGAGGTCTTGAATCCACGGGGGGATCTTCCCTTAGAAAGGGGGCTTGAATCCACATCGGATCTACTCCTCGTGAGAGACTGCGGCCTCTTCGGAGAAAATCCCTTTGGATTCAGGACCTCCTTTTGGAGAAGAACTTCAAGACCTCCTCACGGAGAAGACCGGTTACCGTGTATCATCCCTAGTTGATCATGGATCATGTATCTTACTTTATGTACTCGAGGATCTAGCACATGTGTGACTATTTCTTGTTAGTTGAGTGATTCTCTCGTGTTTCCCCTCGTGATTTCCCTCGTTTTCCCCTCGTGTTCTTCGCGGGATCCGCTCCTTTCGTGAAAGATCGGGCGATTAGGGTTCTACCCTACATCACTTTGTTTTGATGCGGAGCATCCCACGACCATCGCCATGGACACCACGTCAACTATCCAAGCTCCAAGTGCACCAATGACAAGGGCTAGGACACGTGCTATTCAATCCGAGGTGACGTCACTCCTACTTGAGTTTTCCCCCTCTTCAAGTGAGACATGGCTACTGCCAAAGTCCGAGATACTATGTGTCATCACGTACACCGCTCAAGACTCGGAGCCAAGGACGGTAGAAAAAGAGACATGCGTCAACACTCTGGACAGCCCGGAACCTCCGGCTAGAGCCCGGAACTTCCGGCCCCCGGACCTTTCGGCCGACCCGGAGCTTCCGGCCGCCGATGACTTCGACCAGCCTAGGCGTGCCAACTCTCGGGTTAGCCCGGACCCCGTCCCGGACCTTCCGGCGCCCGGAACCTCCGGCCTGCTTGGACCTTCCGGCCCCGAATGCCAACACATCTCCACCGCGCCAACTCTATGGTTAGACCGGACCCTCCCCGGAACCTCCGGTGCCTGGAACTTCCGGCCCTGCCTGCGCGCAGCCACTTGGGCCGAGGCCCGTGTACCCTTTCGTCACCTAGACTATATATATTATAAGCCTTCCCAGCTCCACATACATCTACGTCGTGCGTTTGACTCTCCCTGGTAATCGCTCTATCCAAGCTTTGAGAGTTTTGACTATGACGGTTGCCGATCACCGCCTGCTGCTGGGTAAGAACTAGTAAGAATTTGAGATTTGCTTGACGGATTTGTGACACCACCACCACCTCTTGTAAGTAGTCTGTAGGATCATATTCTTGTGTGTTTCTATTGTTGCTAACCATGGCAGGATCACAAGCCGACGAGACTGCCTGGGAGAACATGACGAATAAGGAGTTGCATGATAAATTTCAGCAAATGATGAGTGGACAGGTGCAAGATGTGCTAAACAGATTTGAAGAGGCCATGGAGAAGATAGATGGCATGGAGAAGACGTTCGAGACAAAGCTCGATAACAGGTTTAATGAATTGCTCGCGCGTCTTCCACCACCACCACCGGCTGCACCTAACGCACCTCTACAACAACAACAACAACAACGACTACCTACACATCGTGAAACAGCCCTCCGCCGAGCGAGCCATCTCCCTCTTGCACCTGGCCAAACTGTTGGTGCTGCTGTTGATACTTCTGTGGCTCCTGCTGCTGATGCGGAGGAGGATGATTTTGCCGGAGATTACGAGGATGAGGTTGATCAAAATCAGAACTACGTGCCACCACCAGCACAGCAACCACCAGGTCGTCCACATGCAAATAATGGCAATGGTAGGGCTCACCCTCAGGTACGAGATCATGACCATCTCCCTAAACTAAAATTGAATATTCCACCATTTGAGGGTAGATATGTTCCTGATATATATCTTACTTGGGAGTTAGAAACTGAACAATGATTTACATGTTTACAATATCCCGAGGAGAGACGTGTTCCTGCTGCTGTTTGTGCATTCACTAGTTTTGCATGTGTTTGGTGATCTGAGCATTGTAGATTATACCCTATTCCAGCTACTTGGGCTGCTTTGAAAACTGCTATGCGTACTCGTTGGGTTCCACCATATTATCAATGTGAATTACTTCAAAAATTGCAGCGTTTAAGACAAGGAAATTTTTTTGTAGAATAATATTATCAGGAATTACAAACTGGCATGATTAGATGTGGTATTATTGAGGAGAATGAAGCTATGCTTGCACGTTTTATGGGTGGATTAAATAGAGAGATTCAGACCATCCTAGAGTATAAGGAGTATAATAATATCACTCATTTATTCCATCTTGCTTGTAAAGCTGAACGTGAAGTGCAGGATCGACAGGCATTGGCGCGAACTAACTTTTTTGCAGGTCGATCTTCATCATGGACACCACGTGCATCCTCTACTTCCACTCCACCAGCACCTCCATCAGGTGCCACCTCCAGCCGTGATACAAGAAAGCAGGCACAACCACCACTATCTGCCAAGAGCACACCTGTTGGACCTGCGCAGAGCTCTTCTTCTTCCATGGCATCAATAGGGCACACAAGTGATATTATTTTTCGTCGTTGTAAGGGAAGAGGACATTTGGTGAGAGAATGCCAATCTCAGCGTGTGATGATTGCTACTGAGGATGGTGGGTATGAGTCCGCTAGTGACTATGATGAGGAGACTTTGGCTCTTATTACACGTGATGAACACGGTGGAGATGATTCTGATCATTAGACGCAATACATGGCTGCTAAAGATGCTGACAGGTATGAATGTTTAGTTGCTCAACGTGTTTTGAGTGTGCAGTTTACACAAGCTGAGCAAAATCAGAGGCATAATTTGTTCCATACAAAGGGAGTTGTGAAGGAACGTTCAGTTCGCGTCATCATAGATGGAGGGAGCTGCAATAACTTGGCTAGCATGGAGATGGTGGAGAAGCTATCTCTCACCACAAGACCACATCCACATCCTTACTACATCCAATGGTTCAACAACAGCGGCAAGGTTAAGGTAACACGTATTGTTCGTGTGCATTTTAGTATCTCTACATATGTTGATTATGTTGATTGTGATGTGGTACCTATGCAAGCATGTTCCTTATTACTTGGTCGACCATGGCAATTTGATAAAAATTCTGTACACCATGGTAGAAACAATCAGTATACTGTTGTTCATAAGGATAAAAATATTACTTTGCTTCCTATGACTCCTGATTCCATTTTGAAAGATGATATTAATAGAGCAAGTAAAGCAAAACAGGAGAAAAATAAGAGTGAAAATCAGATTGTGGCAATAGAATTTGAGCAACAAATGCAGCCTAATTATAAACAATCTAGTGTTGCTTCTGAAATTAAATTGGAAAGTGCATGTTTACTTGCCACCGAATCTGATATTGATGATCCAGATTTTAGCAAATCTGTTTGCTATGCTTTTGTGTGCAAAGAGGCATTATTTTCATTCGAGGACGTGCCTTCCTCTTTCCTCCTGCTGTCACTAACATTTTGCAGGAGTTCGCTGACGTCTTTCCACAAGACGTGCCACCGGGATTACCACCTATTCGATGGATTGAGCATCAAATTGACTTAATACCCGGTGCATCATTACCCAACCGTGCACCATACCGTACCAATCCAGAGGAGACGAAGGAGATTATGCGTCAAGTACAAGAACTGCTCGACAAAGGTTATATACGCGAATCCCTTAGTCCTTGTGCTGTTCCTATCATTTTAGTGCCGAAAAAGGATGGTACGTCGCGTATGTGCGTTGATTGTAGAGGCATTAATAATATTACTATTCGTTATCGTTATCCTATTCCTAGGCTAGATGATATGCTTGATGAATTGAGTGGCTCTACAATATTCTCCAAAGTTGATTTGCGTAGTGGATACCATCAACATTTAAAACTAAGTTTGGATTATATGAGTGGTTAGTCATGCCTTTTGGGTTAACTAATGCACCTAGTACTTTCATGAGGTTAATGAACGAAGTTTTACGTGCTTTCATTGGACGATTTGTGGTAGTTTACTTTGATGACATATTGATTTATAGCAAATCTTTGGAGGTACATTTGGAACATGATGCGGAGCATCCCAAGGTCATCCCCATGGACCTACCATCTTCTCATCAAGTGCCTACCGGACCCATGACTCGATCACGTGCAAGAGCCCTTGAAACCGAGGTGACATCTCTCCTCTCACAATTCCACTTCGATGTGCAGGAAGCATGGCTACGACCTCATATGGATACTTTGTGCATACTCAGGTACAATGGAGAAGCTAAGGAGCAAGGACAAGAAGAGGAGGAAGATGGACGAGAAGACGGAGAAGAAGAAGGGATGCAGGAAAAGTCCCAGCCACCGGACGACTGGCCGGGACCGGACGTCCGGCGCCTGAAGCCTCAGCCGAACCCCAGCGAGCGGATGTCCGGCCCAGACCGGACGACCAGTGCCCCTGCACCCGAAGCGAACAAGCGGGCGTCCGGTCCGAACCGGACGATCGGCGCACCAGCACCCGAGCCAACATCAGCGGAAGTCCGGAGCTACCGGACGTCCCGCACCCCCATCACAGAGCAGAACCAACAGACGACCGGAGGACACCGGACGTCCGGCAGCTCCTGAGACACCGGACGACCGGTCCCCAGCGGACGTCCGGTACCTGGCTGCGCCCAGATTCGGGCCCGAGGCCCATGTACCCTTTCACTTCGGCCCCCTTTTGCACTTAGACTATAAATAGACCCCCCATTCATCCTAGCTAGGGCTAGCGTTGGTTTAGCTCATACTTCGAGATAGAGCTTCGCTCATCCATACCGATCTCCTCCTCAAGAGAGACTGCGGCCCCTCTTCGGAGAAGATCAACTTGGATTCAAGACCCCCCTCTTGGGCCGCCCCATCAAGACCTCCTTCTAGGAGAAGAACCGGTTACTTTGTATCATCCTTTGTTGACCTTGGATCATCGTGTATCTCTCTGTGTTTCGAGGATCTAGCACATGTGTGATCTATTTCTTGTTGGTTGAGTGTTTCTCTTGTGTTTTCCCCCTCGTGTTCTTTGTGTTCCTCGTAGGGATCCGCTCCTTTCATGAAAGATCAGCCATCTAGGGTTCCACCCTACATCATCTTGGTATCTAGATCCACGTTGATCATGATTTCGGAGCCTCCCCGTTGTGTTGCTAGCCTAATTTTTTTGTTTTTCGTCCTAATCCGGAAATCCCCACCAAAAATAGCCCCAAATTTTTCTTGTGTTTTGTGAGTTGTGATGATGTTTTGTTGGTTTTGATCCATGAATTTGTTGTGTTGCAAGTAGAACTAGCCCTCCCCCACCACCTCCACCTCGAAATCCCTCCCAAATTCCCCATATTCCCCCCAAAATCACCTCCCGGATCTAAAATCTCGCGTTGACCCCAACCACCGGACGACCGTCACATCACCGGACGTCCGGCGACCCAGGAAGCACCGGACGTCCGACGTTACCGGACGACCGGCGACCGGACATCCATCCGCGCCCAGAAGACCGCTACTTCCACAACATCATCCGCTACACCACCTCCAACTTCGCAAAACCGTCCCAATATCCCTACCCACACCACCATCTAACCGCCACCTACTCCGACGATTTTGGTCGCCTTTGGTTTTCAGAATTTGAGTTGCGGTACCGTATCCTTTTGTGTTTCGGCTATCTAGGTACGGTTCGACATCGACACCACCTCCACTCATTTTCGCCACGGATGCGTCATCAACACCGGTCATCAACAACGACCACCTCGACTACGACTTGGTATTCGTGCCACCATTTTGACACCATACCGGAAGCAAGATCGGTAACCTCATCTTGGTATTGGACATATCACTCTTGCCATCACATTGTTAGCCATCATTGCCTTACTCCTTTGCGTTGCTTACCCATCGAGACTAGCCATTGAGTATTGCCGGCAATGAAACTTGTGCACATTAGTGATCATACTTCCCATAGCATACATACATACATCATTGTTGCCTATATTGGTATCATCTCTTGTGTCACAAAGCTTTCATCGCATACTCACTTGCTATATTGGTTCGTCAAGCATTGCATGAGAAAAGAGCTCAAACATCAAAGAGCCAAACAAGCTTTTAAGCAAAGAGGAAAGATAAACAAAGAGCTTTTAAGCAAGAACCATAGCATCATACAACATTAAGATTGTCATACTCGATCATCATGGATCATATCATAGCAACACCGTGCATAAAACATATTTGGGATAGAAGTCGTTGCATTTTTGCTAAGTAGGTTGTGCACAAGTTCTTGTATCCGCCTATCGTGCAATCGTGCTAGCGTCTCTCTAGTTTTGTGCAACAAGAGCATTTTTGTGGATTCCACATTTTGGCTCACCCTTGGTTGCACAACCCCACTTATATTTTTGCGTGTGTGTTTCCGTGTACCGTATATGCTTGGTCTACTTGTTACATTGCATCTTGCGAATCTTCTCCAACACTATTGAATCTTGCTTACATTCACATTAAAAATTGTGCCACCATCCTAACCAAGCTCCACCATAAGCTTTTACTTGTGTAGGTGTGAGAAATCGACAAGAATTGGTACCAATTGTTCTATTTCCTTGTTACACATTGGAGTCATCTTTGATCCATGGTCAACATCGGTCAAGGTACATTTGATATTGGTTCTTCCCTTTCTTCCACTCACACTTGTCTTGGAATGATGGATAGGCCAAGTACTTCTACCAACCTGCTCTTCATGGAGCAAGACGACGACATGAACTCCTTCATCACCAAGAGTCACCTCTTTGGTGCACAGCGTGCTTTGCATCAAGAGCAACAAGCTATGAGTGAACGCATCGACAACGTTGCCGCCGACTTACGACTTTCCGAGCAACGTACAAGGGACTACTTTGACAACAAGCTCGATGATCACAAGCAAGAGAACGACGCAAGGATGGACGAGATTAGCGCTTTGTTGCTCAACCGCTCTTCTTCCACTTCATGCAGGAGCCGTTCAAGTCGACACTCTGACGACACCATCTCCGGTTCAAGTACACCGTCATCGAACACTCTCCGTCGAGCCGCGCGCAACGAGCGTCAAGCAAACCTCAATACACTTTGAGACACCGACTCGCAAGAACATCAACGACGTCAAGCCGAAGAAGCCTTTGCGCTAGCTCGGGAACGGCAACGCCAACATCAACACAAACAAGAGGAGCGAGCGCGACAACATCAAGATGGACAAGACGCCGAGGCGGAACGCCAAGAACAACAACTACGTGAAGCTCAAGCACTTGAAGCGCAACGTGCCCTTCATGAATCAAGTCGTGCCGTAGCCGACCGATGCCAACAAGCTCGACTACATCAAGAAGCCCTTCGCGATGAAGCTCAAGAAAGAATTTATCAAAGACGTGTGCATCAACAAGCTCCTCGTCCAGATAGACAAGCGCCTCGTCAAGATAGACAAGCTCCCCCTCAAGTCCATCGAGAACAAGAAGAAAATGGACCCAATCCTCGCCAAGAGCAACATGAGGAAGACTTCCAACTTCGTCAAGAGCACCACGAGTTGGACAATCATCTACAACATGGGCGTCATCATCTCCGACCCCGACACAATGAAGAGCAACGCTACGGCAAGCTCAAGTTCACCATGCCCAAGTTTAACGGAAGCAACGATCCCGAAGAATACCTTTCATGGGCACTGAAAGTTGACTAGATCTTCCGTTTGCACAATTATGAAGAAGAGAAGAAGATTGCGATGGCATCCCTTGAGTTCCAAGACTATGTCCTCATTTGGTGGGAACAAGTCATTGAGCACCGCGAGGCAAGAGGTGAACCACCCATCACTACTTGGGCACAAATTAAGGATGTCATGAGAGCACGATTCGTGCCAAACTACTACAACCGCGACCTCTTCAAGAAACTTCAACAACTAAAGCAAGGCACCAAGAGCGTTGAAGAGTACTACAAGGAAATGGAGATTGCCATGATATGAGCCAATGTCAAAGAAGATGATGAGCAAACTATGAAAGGTTCTTGAATGGACTCAATCATCCTATCAAGAAGATCGCCGACTTCCAACCATACTCGAACCTCATCGAGCTAGTGCATCAAGCTACCAAAGCGGAACGGCAAGTACAAGATGACTTCAAGTATGCCAAGTTCTCATCCAAGTCCTATGGCCTCTCCAACAATCAAGCTTCGATGACTCCAACACCTTCTACCTCAACCAAGCCTTCTATAAGCAACGGCGACAAGTCAAGCTACAAGAAAGCTTCGACAAGCTCAAGTCGTCCTCCTACTACAAACAACTTCAAGGAAGCTCCATCATCATTTACTCCACCCAATGAGACCATCAAGACAAGTTCTATCAAATGCTTCACATGCGGCGGCCGAGGCCACAAGTCCTTCGAGTGCACAAACAAGCGCACCATGATCCTCAATGAGGACGGAACCTATGACTCCATGAGTGAAGGAGAAATGGAAGCTCTTGAGCAAGTGGCCTTGCACCGACAAGTGAACAATGAAGATGAAGATGATCAAGTTTTTTGCGATGAAGATTCAAGCCCCGCTCTTCTTGTCTCCAAGGTCTTGACTCTTCAACATCAACAAGACGAAGATCAAAGATGCCATATCTTTCACAACAAGGCCGGCATCAATGGACGATCCGTCAAGGTCATCATCGATGGAGGGAGTTGCCACAACTTAGCAAGTGAAGAACTATGCTCCAAGCTCCAATTGGTCAAGATGAAGCACCCTCACCCCTACAAGGTTCAATGGCTAAGCGACACCGGCACCATACAAGTCGAGCATAGAGTACAAGTCTCTTTCAAGATCGGCGCCTATGAAGACACATTGGAATGTGATGTCCTTCCAATGACCGTTTGCCACCTCCTCCTTGGACGGCCATGGCAATTTGACCGAGGTGTCATTCACAATGGGCGTACAAATCACTATAGCTTCAAGATGAAAGGGAAAGAGTTCGTGCTACGTCCTATGTCTCCAAGCCAAGTGCTCGCCGACAAGCAAGCCACCCATCGTGGAGAAAATAGAGAGAGAGCGATCCACCAAAAAGAGAGTGAGCGCCACAAGCCCAAATTGAGTGACTCCACGATGAGAGACAAGAAAAACTTAGTTCTCTTTGCCACCAAACGTGAGATGAGAGAAGTGTGTGAGAACCCATCAAGTGTCCTACACTATGTCCTATTGTGCAAGGACGAGGTCACACAAACTAACAACTCTCACGATCTACCTTTGGTGTTATCTTCTCTATTGCAGGAATTCCAAGATGTTTTCCCCGATGAGCTACCTCCGGGTCTACCTCCACTACGAGGCATTGAGCACCGAATTGATCTCATCCCCGGAGTGCCGCTTCCCAACAAAGCTCCATACCGCGTCAACCCCGAAGAAACCAAAGAAATACAAAGGCAAGTAAAGCATCTCATAGACCATGGACATGTGCGTGAAAGTTTGAGTCCTTGTGCCATACCGGTCATTCTTGTGCCAAAACGTGACGGTAGCTTTCGCATGTGCTCCGATTGTAGACCTATCAATGCTATCACCGTTAGATATAGGTACCCCATTCCTTGCCTAGATGATATGCTAGATGAGCTTAGTGGTGCCACTATATTTTCCAAAATCGATCTTAAGAGTGGTTACTATCAAATCCGCATACAAGAGGGTGATGAATGGAAAACCGCATTCAAAACCAAGTTTGGTTTGTAAGAGTGGTTAGTCATGCCTATGGGTCTCTTGGAAGCACCGGGCACTTTTATGCGCCTTATGAATCATGTCTTTCGCCCTTACATTGGTATATTTGTTGTGGTTTACTTCGATGACATTCTTGTGTTTAGCAAATCTATCCAAGAACATGTCACCCATGTCCGCACCGTTTTGCAAACTCTTAGAAAAGAGCGTCTCTATGCTAATATGGACAAATGCCTATTTGGTGTTGATAAGCTCGTTTTCTTGGGTTTTGTGGTCTCTTCTAAGGGTGTTCATGTAGATGAGTCCAAGATCAATGCTATTAAAACTTGGCCCCAACCAACTAATTTGCAACAAGTGCGTAGTTTTCTTGGTTTAGACGGTTTCTACTGTAGATTTGTGAAGGATTTTAGCACCATTGCTTCACCTTTGCATTCTTTGAGCAAGAAGAACGCGCCTTTTGTTTGGGTACCATCTCAAGATATTGCTTTCAATGAGCTTAAGAATTTGCTTACTCATGCTCCCGTGCTTGCTTTACCCAACTTCGACAAGCCTTTTGAGATTCATTGCGATGCTAGCGGTAATGGCATAGGAGGTGTGTTAATGCAAGAGAAGCGCCCCATAGCTTACTTTAGTGAGAAACTTTCCGGAGCGCAACTCAACTATCCCATCTATGACAAAGAGCTATATGCTTTAGTCCGCGTTTTACATGAATGGGAACATTACCTTCGTCCCCATGAGTTTATCATTCATACCGATCATGAGACCCTCAAGTATCTCATGGGTCAAACTAAGTTGAACAAGCGTCATGCTAAATGGAGTGAATTCATTGAGTCTTTTCCATATGTCATCAAGTACATCAAGGGTAAACAAAACATCGTCGCGGATGCTCTTTCCCACATATGCATGCTAGTCACGCAACTCGAGTTAGATGTCATTGGCTTCGAGCATATCAAAGATTTGTATGCGCATGATGAAACTTTTGCCACCCCTTATGCCAAGAGTTTGTCGAATACATCATGGGAGTGCTATTACATCAAAGACGGCTACCTTATGTGAGCTAACAAACTTTGCATCCCCAAGTCGTCCCTTCGTTCATTGCTTTTGCAGGAATCGCATGGAGGAGGATTAATGGGACACTTTGGACGCGATAAGACGTTCGCCACGCTCTCGAAGAGCTACTTTTGGCCAAAGATGTTTCGGGACGTCAATCGTTTCACCAACCGATGTTCGACATGCCGCAAAGCTAAGTCCAAAGCTCAATCTCATGGCCTCTATATGCCTCTACCGATTCCATACCAACCATGGGAAGATATTAGCATGGACTTTGTGCTTGGTTTGCCTAGAACTCGAAATAGCAAGGATTCTGTTTTTGTTGTCGTGGACCGTTTCTCCAAAATGTCTCATTTCATTCCTTGCAACAAGATAGACCATGCTTCACATATTGCAAATTTGTTTTGTAGGGAAATCTTGCGCCTTCATGGAGTGCCAAATACTATCGTCTCGGACCGTGACATCAAGTTCCTTAGCTACTTTTGGAAGATTCTATGCGCCAAGCTCGGAATCAAGCTACTCTTCTCCACGGCATACCATCCTCAAACCGGCGGCCAAATGGAGGTGACAAACCGCACACTCTCCGCTCTACTTCGAGTACTCATCAAGAAGAAAATCAAGGAGTGGGAGGAGTGTCTACCCATCGCCGAGTTTGCATACAACCGAGCAAGACACTCAACAACCGGCAAGTCCCCTTTCGAGGTCGTCTACGGATTCAACCCTTTGTCACCATTGGATATTCTTCCTCTACGACACCAAGAGCGCATCAATTTGGACGCAAGTGCGCGTGTGACACATCTCAAGAAGATGCATGAAGATACAAGAAACACCATCGAGCGCCAAGTTCAAAGCCTTGTGACCAAGCTCAACTTCAACAAGCAACCTATGGTCTTCAACATTGGTGATCAAGTGTGGCTACACCTTCGCAAGGACCGCTTCCCACAAGAACGCAAATCCAAGCTTCGTCCACGAGCGGATGGACCCTTTAAGGTGCTTGCACGCTACAACGACAATGCTTACAAGATCGACCTTCCACGCGACAAGTACAACGTGAGTGACATCTTCAACGTCAAAGATCTCTCTTCTTTCCATGGTGATGAAGATTTTGATCTGAGGATGGATCTTCCCCATGGGAGGGGAGATGATGCAGAGCATCCCAAGGTCATCCCCATGGACCTACCATCGTCTCATCAAATGCCTACCGGACCCATGACTCGATCACGTGCAAGAGCCCTTGAAACCGAGGTGACATCTCTCCTCTCACAATTCCACTTTGATGCGCATGAAGCATGGCTACTACCTCATATGGATACTTTGTGCATACTCAGGTACAATGGAGAAGCTAAGGAGCAACGACAAGAAGAAGAGGAAGATGGATGAGAAGACGGAGAAGAAGAAGGGATGCAGGAAAAGTTCCAGCCACCACACGACCGTCCGGGACCGGACGTCCGGCGCCTAAAGCCTCAGCCGAACCCCAGCGAGCGGATGTCCGGCCCAGACCGGACGACCGGTGCCCCTACACCCGAAGTGAACGAGCGGACGTCTGGTCCGGACCAGACGACCGGCGCGCCAGCACCCGAGCCAACATCAGCGGAAGTCCGGAGCTATCGGACGTCCGGCACCCCCATCACAGAGCAGAACTAGCGGACGACCGGAGGACACCGGATGTCCGGCAGCTCCTGAGACACCGGACGACCGGTTCACAGCGGACGTCCGGTACCTGGCTGTGTCCAGATTCGGGCCCGAGGCCCATGTACCCTTTCACTTCGCCCCCCTTTTGCACTTAGACTATAAATAGATCCCCCATTCATCCTAGCTAGGGCTAGCGTTGGTTTAGCTCATACTTCAAGATAGAGCTTCGCTCATACATACCGATCTCCTCCTCGAAAGAGACTGCGTCCCCTCTTCGGAGAAGATCAACTTGGATTCAAGACCCCCCTCTTGGGCGGCCCCATCAAGACCTCCTTCTAGGAGAAGAACCGGTTACTTTGTATCGTCCTTTGTTGACCTTGGATCATCGTGTATCTCTCTGTGTTTCGAAGATCTAGCACATGTGTGATCTATTTCTTGTTGGTTGAGTGTTTCTATTGTGTTTCCCCTCATTTTCCCCCTCGTGTTCTTCGTGTTCCTCGTAGGGATCCGCTCCTTTCGTGAAAGATCGGCCATCTAGGGTTCCACCCTACATCAGAACATTTACGTGATGTTTTTATTGCTCTACGTGATGCACGTTTGTTTGGTAACCTTGGAAAGTGCACCTTTTGCACCGACCGAGTATCTTCTCTTGGCTATGTTGTTACTCCACAGGGAATTGAAGTTGATAAAGCCAAGATTGAAGCTATTGAGAGTTGGCCACAGCCCAAAACGGTCACACAAGTGAGGAGTTTCCTTGGCCTCGATGGTTTCTATAGGTGTTTTGTGAGAGATTTTAGCACCATTGCTGCACCTCTCAACGAGCTTACAAAGAAGGATGTGCCTTTTGTTTGGGGTACCGCATAGGAAGAAGCCTTCACGGTATTGAAAGATAAGTTGACACATGTTCCTTTACTCCAACTTTCTAATTTCAATAAGACTTTTGAGCTTGAATGTGATGCTAGTGGAATTGGATTAGGAGGTGTGTTATTACAAGATGGCAAACCTATTGCATACTTTTCTGAAAAATTGAGTGGGCCTAGTCTGAACTATTCTACTTATGATAAAGAATTATATGCTCTTGTTCGTACCTTAGAAACATGGCAGCATTATTTATTGCCCAAGTAATTTGTTATACATTCTGATCATGAATCTTTGAAACATTAAAAGTCAAGCAAAACTGAACCGTAGACATGCTAAATGGGTTGAATTCATTGACACTTTCCCTTATGTCATTAAACCCAAGAAGGGTAAAGAAAATGTTATTGCTGATGCATTGTCTCGTCGTTATACTATGCTTGATGAATTGAGTGGCTCTATAATATTCTCCAAAGTTGATTTGCGTAGTGGATACCATCAAATTCGTATGAAATTGGGAGATGAATGGAAAACAACATTTAAAACTAAGTTTGGATTATATGAGTGGTTAGTCATGCCTTTTGGGTTAACTAATGCACCTAGTACTTTCATGAGGTTAATGAACGAAGTTTTACGTGGTTTCATCAGACGATTTGTGGTACTTAACTTTGATGACATATTGATTTATAGCAAATCTTTGGAGGAACATTTGGAACATTTACGTGCTATTTTTATTGCTCTACGTGATGCATGTTTGTTTGGTAACCTTGGAAAGTGCACGTTTTGCACCGACCGAGTATCTTTTCTTGGCTATGTTGTTACTCAACAGGGAATTGAAGTTGATAAAGCCAAGATTGAAGCTATTGAGAGTTGGCCGCAGCCCAAAACGGTCACACAAGTGAGGAGTTTCCTTGGCCTCGCTAGTTTCTATAGGCGTTTTGTGAGAGATTTCAGCACCATTGCTGCACCTCTCAACGAGTGGTTAGTCATGCCTTTTGGGTTAAGTAATGCACCTAGTACTTTCATGAGACTAATGAACGAAGTTTTACGTGCTTTCATTGGACGATTTGTGGTAGTCTATTTTGATGATATACTGATTTATAGCAAATATTTGGAGGAACATTTGGAACATTTACGTGCTGTTTTTATTGCTCTACGTGATGCACGTTTGTTTGGTAACCTTGGAAAGTGCACCTTTTCACCAACCGAGTATCTTTTCTTGGCTATGTTGTTAGTCCACAGGGAATTGAAGTTGATAAAGCCAATATTGAAGCTATTGAGAGTTGGGCGCAGCCCAAAATGGTCACACAAGTGAGGAGTTTCCTTGGCCTCGCTGGTTTCTATAGGCGTTTTGTGAGAGATTTCAGCACCATTGCTGTACCTCTCAACGAGCTTACAAAGAAGGATGTGCCTTTTGTTTGGGGTACCGCATAGGAAGAAGCCTTCACGGTATTGAAAGATAAGTTGACACATGCTCCTTTACTCCAACTTCCTGATTTTAATAAGACTTTTGAGCTTGAATGTGATGCTAGTGGAATTGGAGTAGGAGGTGTGTTATTACAAGATGGCAAACCTGTTGCATACTTTTTTGAAAAATTGAGTGGGCCTAGTCAGAACTATTCTACTTATGACAAAGAATTATATGCTCTTGTTCGGACCTTAGAAACATGGCAACATTATTTATGGCCCAAGGAATTTGTTATACATTCTGATCATGAATCTTTGAAACACATTAAAAGTCAAGAAAAACTGAACCGTAGACATGCTAAATGGGTTGAATTCATTGAGACTTTTCCTTATGTCATTAAACACAAGAAGGGTAAAGAAAATGTTATTGCTGATGCATTGTCTCGTCGTTATACTATGCTTTCACAACTTGACTTTAAAATATTTGGTTTGGAGACCATCAAAGATCAATATGTTCATGATGCTGAATTTAAAGATGTATTGCAGAATTGTAAGGAAGGGAGAACTTGGAACAAGTTCGTTCTTAACGATGGATTTGTGTTTCGTGCTAACAAGCTATGCGTTCCAGCTAGATCCGTTCGTCTTTTGTTGTTGCAGGAGGCGTATGGAGGAGGATTAATGGGACACTTTGGCATCAAGAAGACGGAGGATATACTTGCTACACATTTCTTTTGGCCAAAGCTGATACTGGATGTTGAGGGTTTTGTTGCCCGCTTCACTACATGTCAAAAAGCTAAGTCACGACTCAATCCGTATGGTTTATATATGCCTTTGCCTGTACCTAGTGTTCCTTGGGAGGATATATCTATGGACTTTGTTTTAGGTTTACCTCGAACAAAGAAGGGGAGGGATAGCATATTTGTTGTCATAGATAGGTTCTCGAAAATGGCACACTTTATACCATGTCATAAAAGCGATGATGCTGTTAATGTTGCTGATTTGTTCTTTCGTGAAATTATTCGCTTGCATGGTGTGCCAAATACTATTGTTTCAGATCGTGATACTAAATTTCTTAGCCACTTTTGGAGATGTTTATGGGCTAAGTTGGAGACTAAGCTGCTTTTTAGTACTACTTGTCACCCCCAAACTGTTGGACAAACTGAAGTAGTCAATAGAACATTGTCTACTATGCTTAGGGCTATTTTGAAGAATAACAAGAAAATGTGGGAAGAATGCTTGCCTCATATTGAATTTTCTTATAATCGTTCATTGCATTCTACTACTAAGATGTGCCCTTTTGTAATTGTGTATGGTTTCCTACCTCGTGCACCAATTGATTTGTTGCCTCTTCCATCTTCGGGGAAGGTTAATTTTGATGCTAAAGAACATGCTGAATTGATTTTAAAAATGCATGAGTTAACTAAGGAAAACATTGAGCGTATGAATGCTAAATATAAACTTGCTGGAGATAAGGATAGAAAACATGTTGTGTTTGCACCTGGAGATCTTGTCTGGTTACATTTGCGTAAGTATAGATTTCCTAATTTGCGCAAATCAAAGCTAATGCCACGTGCCGATAGTCCTTTTAAGGTGTTAGAGAAAATAAATGATAATGCATATAAACTTGAGATGCCTATAGATTTTGGGGTTAGTCCCACTTTTAATATTGCAGCTTTGAAGCCTTATTTGGGTGAGGATGATGAACTTTCGTCGAGGACGACTTCATTTCAAGAAGGGGAGGATGATGAGGACATCAATCCCATTGTTACACCCACAGCCACTGCTGCTATACATACTGGACCGATTACTAGAGCTCGCGCACGCCAATTGAATTATCAGGTACTTTCGTTTCTTGGTAACGATTCTAATGTTCATGAGAATATGATGCTGCCTAAATTGGATACATTTGTTTTGCTTACAAATGAAGGGCCTAGCTTGGACAAGAAAGATGAGCCTTGGAGCAAGTTCAAGCATGGATATGATGGCATGCGCAAGGGGAACAAGAACGGAGTTACAAGTGATGATTCCAGGACTCTGAAGCCACTATAATGAGTGCATGAAGCATGGGACGAAATATACAAGATGCCACTTCATAAATTTCGTCCAGAGGCTATTTTAGGTGCTGCGTCACCTTATTATTGGGCCAGGCCCATGTATTTTCGAAGTACTTAAGTATAGGCTGTTTTTAGAGTCCGTATGTGTGGGGAAACAAGAGTTAGGGTTGGTTTCGGACCCCTCCACCAAGGGCCACGAAATTCCCCCTCTCTCCTCCATACATACAGCCCTTAGGGCATGGTTTAGGCTTTGGGTTTTGTTTAGATTAAAAGTTCGCCATAGCTGCAACTTCGCGTACTTCGTTTGTGTTCAACGACTAGATCAAGGCGTCACAGAACCCCACCTTGATCAATAAAGCTTTCAACTTATATTCGCAATATCCAGATTGCAATCTCAGTTTCTTGCTTGTTCTTCGTTTGCTTGCAGGAAACAGACCCTCGTGGTCAGGTTGATCGTGCTCCGGCGTGGTCAATAACCCTCGGAAGTTGGTTTAGCGATTGCTAAGGCGCGACGTCTCGCACGTTCGTAGTCGGATCGTCAAGGTCGACTCCCACAGAAAACGATAGCCACCATCTCATCGAAACATTGGGACACCTTTGCCTCAATCAGAATGTTTAGTTGCTCAACGTGTTTTGAGTGTGCAGGTCACACAAGCTGAGCAAAATCAGAGGCATAATTTTTTCCATACAAAGGGAGTTGTGAAGGAATGTTCTGTTCGCGTCACCATAGATAGAGGGAGCTGCAATAACTTGGATAGCATGGAGATGGTGGAGAAGCTATCACTCACCAAAAGACCACATCCACATCCTTACTACATCCAATGGTTCAACAACAGTGGCAAGGTTAAGGTAACACGTACTGTTCGTGTGCATTTTAGTATCTCTACATATGCTGATTGTGTTGATTGTGATGTGGTACCTATGCAAGCATGTTCCTTATTACTTGGTAGACCATGGCAATTTGATTAAAATTCTGTACACCATGGTAGAAACAATCAGTATACTCTTGTTCATAAGGATAAAAATATTACTTTGCTTCCTATGACTCCTGATTCCATTTTGAAAGATGATATTAATAGAGCTAATAAAGCAAAACAGGAGAAGAATAAAAGTGAAAATCAGATTGTGGCAAAAGACTTTGAGCAACAAATGCAGCCTAATAATAAACCATCTAGTGTTGCTTCTGAAATTAAATCGAAAAGTGCATGTTTAATTGCCACCAAATGTGATATTGATGATTTAGATTTTAGCAAATCTGTTTGCTATGCTTTTGTGTGCAAATAGGCATTATTTTCATTGGAGGACGTGCCTTCCTCTTTGCCTCCTGCTGTCACTAACATTTTGCAGGAGTTTGCTGACGTCTTTCCACAAGACGTGCCACCGAGATTACCACCTATTCTAGGGATTGAGCATCAAATTGACTTAATACCTGGTGCATCATTACCCAACCGTGCACCATACCGTACCAATCCAGAGGAGACGAAGGAGATTATGCGTCAAATATAAGAACTGCTCGACAAAGGTTATATACGCGAATCCCTTAGTCCTTGTGCTGTTCCTATCATTTTAGTGCCGAAAAAGGATGGTACGTCACGTATGTGCGTTGATTGTAGAGGCATTAATAATATTACTATTCTTTATCGTCATCCTATTCCTAGGCTAGATGATATGCTTGATGAATTGAGTGGCTCTATAATATTCTCCAAAGTTGATTTGCGTAGTGGATACCATCAAATTCGTATGACATTGGGAGATGAATGGAAAACAACATTTAGAACTAAGTTTGGATTATATGAGTGGTTAGTCATGCCTTTTGGGTTAACTAATGCACCTAGTACATTCATGAGGTTAATGAACGAAGTTTTATGTGTGCTTTCATCGGACGATTTGTGGTAGTTTACTTTGATGACATATTGATTTATAGCAAATCTTTGGAGGAACATTTGGAACATTTACGTGCTGTTTTTATTGCTCTACGTGATGCATGTTTGTTTGGTAACCTTAGAAAGTGTACCTTTTGCACCGACCGAGTATCTTTTCTTGGCTATGTTGTTACTCAACAAGGAATTGAAGTTGATAAAGCCAAGATTGAAGCTATTGAGAGTTGGCCGCAGCACAAAATGGTCACACAAGTGAGGAGTTTCCTTGGCCTCGCTAGTTTCTATAGGCGTTTTGTGAGAGATTTCAGCACCATTGCTGCACCTCTCAACGAGCTTACAAAGAAGGATATGCCTTTTGTTTGGGGTACCGCATAGGAAGAAGCCTTCGCGGTATTGAAAGATAAGTTGACACATGCTCCTTTACTCCAACTTCCTGATTTTAATAAGACTTTTGAGCTTGAATGTGATGCTAGTGGAATTGGATTAGGAGGTGTGTTATTACAAGATGGCAAACCTGCTGCATACTTTTCTGAAAAATTGAGTGGGCCTAGTCAGAACTATTCTACTTATGACAAAGAATTATATGCTCTTGTTCGGACCTTAGAAACATGGCAACATTATTTATTGCCCAAGGAATTTGTTATACATTCTGATCATGAATCTTTGAAACACATTAAAAGTCAAGCAAAACTGAACCGTAGACATGCTAAATGGGTTGAATTCATTGAGACTTTTCCTTATGTCATTAAACACAAGAAGGGTAAATAAAATGTTATTGCTGATGCATTGTCTCGTCGTTATACTATGCTTTCACAACTTGACTTTAAAATATTTGGTTTGGAGACCATCAAAGATCAATATGTTCATGATGCTGAATTTAAAGATGTATTGCAGAATTGTAAGGAAGGGAGAACTTGGAACAAGTTCGTTCTTAACGATGGATTTGTGTTTCGTGCTAACAAGCTATGCATTCCAGCTAGATCCGTTCGTCTTTTGTTGTTGCAGGAGGCGTATGGAGGAGGATTAATGGGACACTTTGGCGTCAAGAAGACGGAGGATATACTTGCTACACATTTCTTTTGGCCAAAGCTGAGACTGGATGTTGAGCGTTTTGTTGCTCGCTGCACTACATGTCAAAAAGCTAAGTCACGACTCAATCCTCATGGTTTATATATGCCTTTGCCTGTACCTAGTGTTCCTTGGGAGGATATATCTATGGACTTTGTTTTAGGTTTACCTCGAACAAAGAAGGGGAGGGATAGCATATTTGTTGTCATGGATAGGTTCTCGAAAATGGCACACTTTATACCATGTCATAAAAGCGATGATGCTGTTAATGTTGCTGATTTGTTCTTTCGTGAAATTATTCGCTTGCATGGTGTGCCAAATACTATTGTTTCAGATCGTGATACTAAATTTCTTAGCCACTTTTGGAGATGTTTATGGGCTAAGTTGGAGACTAAGCTGCTTTTTAGTACTACTTGTCACCCCCAAACTGTTGGACAAACTGAAGTAGTCAATAGAACATTGTCTACTATGCTTAGGGCTGTTTTGAAGAATAACAAGAAAATGTGGGTAGAATGCTTGCCTCATATTGAATTTTCTTATAATCGTTCATTGCATTCTACTACTAAGATGTGCCCTTTTGTAATTGTGTATGGTTTCCTACCTCGTGCACCAATTGATTTGTTGCCTCTTCCATCTTCGGGGAAGGTTAATTTTGATGCTAAAGAACATGCTGAATTGATTTTAAAAATGCATGACTTAACTAAGGAAAACATTGAGCGTATGAATGCTAAATATAAACTTGCTGGAGATAAGGGTAGAAAACATGTTGTGTTTGCACCTGGAGATCTTGTTTGGTTACATTTGCGTAAGTATAGATTTCCTAATTTGCGCAAACCAAAGCTAATGCCACGTGCTCATAGTCCTTTTAAGGTGTTAGAGAAAATAAATGATAATGCATATAAACTTGAGATGCCTGCAGATTTTGGGGTTAGTCCCACTTTTAACATTGCAGATTTGAAGCCTTATTTGGGTGAGGACGATGAACTTTCGTCGAGGACGACTTCATTTCAAGAAGGGGAGGATGATGAGGACATCAATACCATTGTTACACCCACAGCCACTGCTGCTATACATACTGGACCGATTACTAGAGCTCGCGCATGCCAATTGAATTATCAGGTACTTTCGTTTCTTGGTAACGATTCTAATGTTCATGAGAATATGATGCTGCCTAAATTGGATACATTTGTTTTGCTTACAAATGAAGGGCCTAGCTTGGACAAGAAAGATGAGCCTTGGAGCAAGTTCAAGCATGGATATGATGGCATGCGCAAGGGGAACAAGAACGGAGTTACAAGCGATGATTCCAGGACTCTGAAGCCACTATAATGAGTGTATGAAGCATGGGACGAAATATACAAGATGCCACTTCATAAATTTCGTCCAGAGGCTATTTTAGGTGCTGCGTCACCTTATTATTGGGCCAGGCCCATGTATTTTCGAAGTACTTAAGTATAGGCTGTTTTTAGAGTCCGTATGTGTGGGGAAACAAGAGTTAGGGTTTGGTTTCGGACCCCTCCACCAAGGGCCACGAAATTCCCCCTCTCTCCTCCATACATACATCCCTTAGGGCATCGTTTAGGCTTTGGGTTTTGTTTAGATTAAAAGTTCGCCATAGCTGCAACTTCGCGTACTTCGTTTGTGTTCAACGACCAGATCAAGGCGTCAGAGAACCCCACCTTGATCAATAAAGCTTTCATCTTATATTCGCAATATCCAGATTGCAATCTCAGTTTCTTGCTTGTTCTTCGTTTGCTTGCAGGAAACAGACCCTCGTGGTCAGGTTGATCGTGCTCCGGCGTGGTCAATAACCCTCGGAAGTTGGTTTAGCGATTGCTAAGGCACGACGTCTCGCACGTTCGTAGTCAGGTCATCAAGGTCGACTCCCACATAAAACGACAGCCACCATCTCATCGAAACATTGGGACACCTTTGCCTCAATCAGAATGTTTAGTTGCTCAACGTGTTTTGATTGTGCAGGTCACACAAGCTGAGCAAAATCAGAGGCATAATTTGTTCCATACAAAGGGAGTTGTGAAGGAATGTTCTGTTCGCGTGACCATAGATAGAGGGAGCTGCAATAACTTATCTAGCATGGAGATGGTGGAGAAGCTATCACTCACCAGAAGACCACATCCACATCCTTACTACATCCAATGGTTCAACAACAGTGGCAAGGTTAAGGTAACACGTACTGTTCGTGTGCATTTTAGTATCTCTACATATGCTGATTGTGTTGATTGTGATGTGGTTTCTATGCAAGCATGTTCCTTATTACTTGGTAGACCATGGAAATTTGATAAAAATTCTGTACACCATGGTAGAAACAATCAGTATACTCTTATTCATAAGGATAAAAATATTACTTTGCTTCCTATGACTCCTGATTCCATTTTGAAAGATGATATTAATAGAGCTAATAAAGCAAAACAGGAGAAGAATAAAAGTGAAAATCAGATTGTGGCAAAAGACTTTGAGCAACAAATGCAACCTAATAATAAACCATCTAGTGTTGCTTCTGAAATTAAATTGAAAAGTGCATGTTTAATTGCCACCAAATCTGATATTGATGATTTAGATTTTAGCAAATCTGTTTGCTATGCTTTTGTGTGCAAATAGGCATTATTTTCATTCGAGGACGTGCCTTCCTCTTTGCCTCCTGCTGTCACTAACATTTTGTAGGAGTTCGCTGACGTCTTTCCACAAGACGCGCCACCGAGATTACCACCTATTCGAGGGATTGAGCATCAAATTGACTTAATACCCGGTGCATCATTACCCAACCGTGCACCATACCGTACCAATCCAGAGGAGACGAATGAGATTATGCGTCAAGTACAAGAACTGCTCGACAAAGGTTATATACGCGAATCCCTTAGTCCTTGTGCTGTTCCTATCATTTTAGTGCCGAAAAAGGATGGTACGTCACGTATGTGCGTTGATTGTAGAGGCATTAATAATATTACTATTCGTTATCGTCATCCTATTCCTAGGCTAGATGATATGCTTGATGAATTGAGTGCCTCTATAATATTCTCCAAAGTTGATTTGCGTAGTGGATACCATCAAATTCGTATGAAATTGGGAGATGAATGGAAAACAACATTTAAAACTAAGTTTGGATTATATGAGTGGTTAGTCATGCCTTTTGGATTAACTAATGCACCTAGTACTTTCATGAGGTTAATGAACGAAGTTTTACGTGCTTTCATCGGACGATTTGTGGTAGTTTACTTTGATGACATATTGATTTATAGCAAATCTTTGGAGGAACATTTGGAACATTTACGTGCTGTTTTTATTGCTCTACGAGATGCATGTTTGTTTGGTAACCTTGGAAAGTGCTCCTTTTGCACCGACCGAGTATCTTTTCTTGGCTATGTTGTTACTCAAAAGGGAATTGAAGTTGATAAAGCCAAGATTGAAGCTATTGAGAGTTGGCCGCAGCCCAAAACGGTCACACAAGTGAGGAGTTTCCTTGGCCTTGCTGGTTTCTATAGGCGTTTTGTGAGAGATTTCAGCACCATTGCTGCACCTCTCAACGAGCTTACAAAGAAGGATGTGCCTTTTGTTTGGGGTACCGCATAGGAAGAAGCCTTCACGGTATTGAAAGATAAGTTGACACATGCTCCTTTACTCAAACTTCCTGATTTTAATAAGACTTTTGAGCTTGAATGTGATGCTAGTGGAATTAGATTAGGAGGTGTGTTATTACAAGATGGCAAACCTGTTGCATACTTTTATGAAAAATTGAGTGGGCCTAGTCAGAACTATTCTACTTATGACAAAGAATTATATGCTCTTGTTCGGACCTTAGAAACATGGCAACATTATTTATGGCCCAAGGAATTTGTTATACATTCTGATCATGAATCTTTGAAACACATTAAAAGTCAAGCAAAACTGAACCGTAGACATGCTAAATGGGTTTAATTCATTGAGACTTTTCCTTATGTCATTAAACACAAGAAGGGTAAAGAAAATGTTATTGCTGATGCATTGTCTCGTCCTTATACTATGCTTTCACAACTTGACTTTAAAATATTTGGTTTGGAGACCATCAAAGATCAATATGTTCATGATGCTGAATTTAAAGATGTATTGCAGAATTGTAAGGAAGGGAGAACTTGGAACAAGTTTGTTCTTAACGATGGATTTGTTTTTCGTGCTAACAAGCTATGCATTCCAGCTAGATCCGTTCGTCTTTTGTTGTTGCAGGAGGCGTATGGAGGAGGATTAATGGGACACTTTGGCGTCAAGAAGACGGAGGATATACTTGCTACACATTTCTTTTGGCCAAAGATGACACGGGATGTTGAGCGTTTTGTTGCTCGTTGCACTACATGTCAAAAAGCTAAGTCGCGACTCAATCCTCATGGTTTATATATGCCTTTGCCTGTACCTAGTATTCCTTGTGAGGATATATCTGTGGACTTTGTTTTAGGTTTACCTCGAACAAGGAAGGGGAGGGATAGCATATTTGTTGTCGTGGATAGGTTCTCGAAGATGGCACACTTTATACCATGTCATAAAAGCGATGATGCTGTTAATGTTGCTGATTTGTTCTTTCGTGAAATTATTCGCTTGCATGGTGTGCCAAATACTATTGTTTCAGATCGTGATACTAAATTTCTTAGCCACTTTTGGAGATGTTTATGGGCTAAGTTGGGGACTAATGAGGACATCAATACCATTGTTACACCCACAACCCCTGCTGCTATACATACTGGACCAATTACTAGAGCTCGCGCACGCCAATTGAATTATCAAGTACTTTCGTTTCTTGGTAACGATTCTAATGTTCATGAGAATATGATGCTGCCTAAATTGGATACATTTGTCTTGCTTACAAATGAAGGGCCTAGCTTGGACAAGAAAGATGAACCTTGGAACAGGTTCAAGCGTGGAGATCATGGCATGCGCAAGGGGATCCAGAACGGAGTTACAAGTGATGATTTCAGGACTTTGAAGCCACCATAAGGAGTGCATGAAGCCTTGGACGAAATATACAAGATGCCACTTCATAAATTTCGTCCAGAGGCTATTTTAGGTGCTGCGTCACCTTATTATTGGGCCAGGCCCATGTATTTTCGAAATACTTAAGTATAGGCTGTTTTTAGAGTCCGTATGTGTGGGGAAACAAGAGTTATGGTTGGTTTCGGACCCCTCCTCCAAGGGCCACGAAATTCCCCCCTCTTCCTCCATATATACAGCCCTTAGGGTGTCGTTTAGACTTTGGGGGTTTTGTTTAGATTAAAAGAGCGCCATAGCTGCAACTTCGCGTACTTCGTTTGTGTCCAACGACCAGACCAAGACGTCACAGAACCCCACCTTGATCAATAAAGCTTTCATCTTATATTCGCAATATGCAAATTGCAATCTCAGTTTCTTCCTTGTTCTTCGTTTGCTCGCAGGAAACAGGCCCTCGTGGTCAGGTTGATCGTGCTCCGGCGTGGTCAATAACCCTTCGGAGTTGGTTTAGCGATTGCTAAGGCGCGGCGTCCTTGCACGTTCGTAGTCGGATCGTCAAAGTCGACTACCTCTAAGATGATAGCCACTATCTCATCGAAAGCTGGGACACCTTTGCCTCTATCAAGTGGTATCAGATTTTCAGGTTGCTTGGTGAGATTTTACGGTTTTTCGTAGTTTAGGTCGAGTCTGTTCTTCATACCTATAGTCCACGAAAAAGCCAAAAAAAATTAGGGTTAGGTCATCATATCTGAATCAATCTGAGCCTTTGCATAGTCTTTTTAGAGTTTTGCTTTGTTGAATTTGCGGTTGCATCGTCGTGTCGAGTTGCTGGTCTTAACGTCTAGTCCCTTAGAGTTTCGAGTTCTGTTCACAGGTTGTCACGCCGCTGCCGCACCATCGCATCATCATTACCATATAACACCACCCCACCATATACATCGCCTCTGCCATATACAACCACCAATCCGAGTCCACATATACCATCGCCATATACCACCACCAATCTGAGTCCAGATATACCATCGCCATATACCACCACCAATCCGAGTCCAGATATACCACCACAGTCCGAGTTCCACCAGATTCATCTCCGCCACCAGTCCTAATCCGAGTCCAGTGTGACAGAGTAGGACTCCCGAGATTACGTGCTACCCGCAGAAGAAAAATAGTTCCAAACTAAAAAAAAACTAAGTCTGGAAAATTCTGGCTAGGCAGTTTTTAGACCATTTGTAGACTTTTTCGAAAAAAATTGTTGCGGAGCAAAAAAAAGAGGAAAAAAGTGCAAAAAAAAGTGAAAAAAAAGAAAAAATTCAGAGTGTGCTCCTCCATTGTTTACGTGCAGCGCCGTGATTTTGTTAGTGTTCTAGGCTTGCGTCTCTAGCACGGTCTAGCCTAGGACCAGCACAGTACCGTCGTTGAGCGTTTATTCAACTTTGCATCTCTGAATTGATTATTGCTGACCCTTTTTGCTACCATATTATAAGCCTTCCCAGCTCCACATGCATCTACGTCGTGCGTTTGACTCTCCCTGGTAATCGCTCTATCCAAGCTTTGAGAGTTTTGACTACGACGGTTGTCGATCACCGCCTGCTGCTGGGTAAGAACTGGTAAGAATATTTGCTTGACGGATTTGTGACATCCACCACCACCTCTTGTTACTAGTCTGTAGGATCATATTCTTGTGTGTTTCTATTGCTGCTAACCATGGCAGGATCACAAGCCGATGAGACTGACTGGGAGAACATGACGAATAAGGAGTTGCATGATAAATTTCAGCAAATGAAGAGTGGACAGGTGCAAGATGTGCTAAACAGATTTGAAGAGGCCATGGAGAAGATAGATGGCATGGAGCAGATGTTCGAACCAAAGCTCAATAACAGGTTTAATGAATTGCTCGCGCGTCTTCCACCACCACCACCGGCTGCACCTAACGCACCTCTACAACAACAACAAGGACTACCTCCACATCGCGAAACAGCCCTCCGCCGAGCGAGCCGTCTCCCTCTTGCACCTGGCCAAACTGTTGGTGCTGCTGTTGATACTTCTGTGGCTCCTGCTACTGATGCGGAGGAGGATGATTTTGCGGGAGATTACGAGGATGAGGTTGATCAAAATCAGAACTATGTGCCACCACCACGAGGTCATCCACATGCAAATAATGCAATGGTAGGGCTCACTGAGGGAGTCCTGGATTAGGGGGTGTCCGGGTAGCCGGACTATACCTTCAGCCGGACTCCAGGACTATGAAGATACAAGATTGAAGACTTCGTCCCGTGTCCGTATGGGACTTTCCTTGGCGTGGAAGGCAAGCTTGGTGATGCGGATATTTGGATCTCCTACCATTATAACCGACTTTGTGTAACCCTAACCCTCTCCGGTGTCTATATAAACCGGAGGCTTTTAGTCCGTAGGACAACATCATCATACAACAATCATACCGTAGGCTAGCTTCTAGGGTTTAGCCTCCTTGATCTCGTGGTAGATCTACTCTTGTACTATCCATATCATCAATATTAATCAAGCAGGACGTAGGGTTTTACCTCCATCACGAGGGCCCGAACCTGGGTAAAACATCGTGTTCCTTGCCTCCTGTTACCATCCGGCCTAGACGCACAGTTCGGGACCCCCTACCCGAGATCCGCCGGTTTTGACACCGACATTGGTGCTTTCATTGAGAGTTCCTCTGTGCCGTCGCAATCAGGAAGGATGCCTCTTCCCGTCTTTAAAGACGGCGCCGTTACTAAGGGAGCCTTGGCTGTCGGCCAAACTCTCCCGCTAGGCGGTTTTCCCATGACCGCCTGTTCTGCCGTTGCGCCGACGGTGACCTCTCGGGTTATCAAAAGCAATCTTCACGTCAGCTCGGAACTCGTCGAGCAGTTAGATCCAATGGTGCTCTCTTCCGTAAACGAGCTCTTGGATCGCATCGCCGCCTTGGGGGTCACTATGGATTATGACCAGGTTGGGCTTAAACCCCATCTAAGAGAAATTAATTCTCCCCAAGTCAGCCATCATGTTGCCGTGGTAGAGACACAGTGTGGCGACTCTTCATCTATCTTAAGGACTAGCTACGTACGGATTCCCGATCCCTCCAAGCCGGATACCCGCAGAGGGGAGGATGTAACTCAAGACCTGAACTTGGAATCAGGCAACGGGCTAGATTCACTGGACAACATACAAGAATCCAAACTTCAGAGTTCGGAAACTCCTTGGCCTCTGAGTCTTAGATTGGGTGAAGTTCTGGACTTAATTCCACCCACCCACCCGAACATAAGCGATCTATCCCAAATCAGGCAAAAGCCCGAAGAAACAATACATCATTACTGGGCAAGGTTCCTCCTGGTTATGAACAGGATAAAGGACTGCCGCGAGGAAGACGCAATCTCAATCTTCTGCAATAATTGCACGGACAAGGGAATCCTCAATGCCACAGGTCGTCGTGATCTTACATGCTTCGCTGACTTGGCGACCATAGTACAAAAGTACTGTGCGATGGAAAGCGCCCGGAAAACTGAAACTAAATTTTGGGACAATCCGGCCCTGAATAGAAACCTCGTCCGAAATAAAAGGGTGCATCATCATCAGACACCCAGGTTGAAAACCAAAAAATCAAAACCCTCTACAGGGCATGGAACCGTACTGGAGGGATGGCTTAATGGACCCTGTAAAATTCATAGTACAGAGGATGCCACACCAACTCATAGCCTTAGAGCATGTTGGAGATACTGTGGCAGGTGGCCAAAAGGGGCGAAGATCTCCTAATTCCGGAGGCCGCAGAAAGCCACCTCAGGGACTCCAGTATAGTCTTAACAGTCTTCGAGACTTTCGCATCAAATAATATGCGAAAAAGAACACTCCGTAGTCTCGCCGAAGTCTATCAAGTAGCAACAATAAACCCATGGAGTGACACGGCTATTAATTTTAATGCTAGTGATGAACCTAAATTCCGAACAGCTCGAGCACCAGCCGCATTGGTACTCAGTCCTATAGTGGACGGCTTTCGCCTCACCAGGGTACTCATGGACGGAGGCAGCGGATTGAACCTCATTTATGAGGAAACCCTTCAAAAAATGGAAATAGACTGGAACCGCATTGAGCGAAGCAGCACAACCTTTAGAGAAATAATCCCCAGTCGGGAAGCGCGCTATACAGGAAAAATCACACTAGATGTGGTGTTCGGCACGCTGGATAATTATAGGTCCGAAGAGGTCACATTCCAAGTGGCCCCGTTCAGTAGCGGACACCACGCTCTGCTGGGGCGGGAAGCGTTTACAATCTTCCAAGCAATACCCCATTACGGGTACATGAAGCTCAAGATGCCCAGGCCGAACGGAATCATCACTCTCGCTAGTGATCCGGACATAGCACTCCGCGCCGAAAACAAGACAGCCGCATTGGCCCTTGAGGCACTGTCCGAAGCCCTAGCGGCTGAGGAACTAACTATGCTGCGCTCCACGGTAAACAGGGACGATGTGATACTCGACAAAAGATCCAAGTCCACCTCCTTCAAACCAGCGGATGAAATAGTCAAATTCTAGGTCCATCCAACGGACCCCAATAAAACAGCTTCCATTGGGGCATGATTAAACCCCGATGTAGACGCCGCACTGTGAGAATTCCTACGGGAGAACTGGGACATCTTTGCCTGGCACCCTTCAGACATGCCAGGAATCCCACGCAGGCTGGCCGAACACAGCTTAAATATCCTAAAAGGATTCAAACCTGTCAAACAAGCCCTTCGGCATTTCTCTAAGCCCAAGAGACAGGCAATGAGAGAGGAGCTAGCCAAACTATTGGAGGCCGGATTCATCAGAGACATAAAACATCCGGATTGGCTAGCAAACTTGGTGATGGTACCAAAGAACGACAAATCCTGGCGCCTGTGCGTTGACTTCAAAGACCTTAACAAGGCTTGCCCAAAGGATCCCTTCCCCCTCCCCCGCATCGATCAAATTATCGACGCCACTGCAGGACACGATTCGTTGTGCTTCCTCGACGCATACTCCGGTTACCATCAAATCAAGATGGCCGAGTCAGACCAAGCCGCAACGGCATTCATCACCCCATACGGCCCATTCTGCTTCAACACAATGCCTTTCGGTCTCAAAAATGCCGGCGCAACATATCAGCGCATGATTCAGACATGTCTGGCAAACCAGATCGGCAAAACAGTAGAGGCATACCTGGATGATGTGGTCATAAAAACAAGACATGTCGAATCTCTAGTAGACGACTTGAGGCTTACATTTGACAACCTCCGAGCATATGACATCAAGCTAAATCCGGAAAAATGCATTTTCGGCGTTCCAGCCGGAAAGCTCTTGGGCTTCATTGTATCCGGTAGAGGAATCGAAGCAAATCCAGCCAAGATCCGAGCTTTGTCACAATTGGATATCCCAAAGGACCTCAAACAAATACAAAAATTAACCGGATGCGTGGCGGCTCTAAGCCGCTTTATCTCCCGTTTGGGAGAAAAGGCGCTACCCCTCTATCGCCTCCTTCGGCGCACCGAACACTTCGAGTGGATGGATGCCGCCACGGCCGGACTCGAGGAAATAAAAGCCATATTGGCGACAAACCCTGTCCTGGCCGCGCCAAACATCGGTGAACCAATGCTATTGTACATTGCAGCAACCCATCAAGTTGTCAGCACAGTACTCGTCGTCGAGCGGGAAACGGACGGACACAAATTCCCCCTTCAAAAGCCGGTTTAATATGTGTCCACTGTCCTCACCCCATGCAAATCACGGTACCCACATTATCAAAAGAATGCATATGCGGTATTCATGGCATCCCGGAAGCTATGACATTACTTTCAAGAGTGTTCAATCACAGTAGCATCGGAAGTACCACTCAACGATATTATAAACAACCATGACGCAACGGGCCGGATTGCAAAATGGGCCATTGAGCTCCTCCCATTCGACATAACTTATAGGCCACGGCGAGCTATCAAGTCGCAAGTTTTGGCCGACTTCGTCACAGAATGGACGGAGGCTGAACTCCCTAAAGAGTACGGCACATATTCAAACTGGATCATGCACTTCGACGGTTCCAAAATGTTGGCCGGACTAGGGGCCGGCGTCGTTTTGACGTCCCCCACAGGAGACACAGTTCAATATGTACTCCAGATTATGTACACGGACTCCAATAATGCAGCCGAATATGAGGCCCTTTTACATGGTCTCCGGATGGCAGTATCCATGGGCATTCAACGCCTAGATGTGCGCGGGGATTCGAACCTTGCGATATCCCAAATAAATGGAGACTTCAATGCCAAGGATCCAAAAATGGCAGCTTACCGCAACGCTGTCCTCAAACTGTTAGCTCGGTTTGAGGGGCTCGAATTTCACCATATAGCCCGAGAAAAAAATCAGGCGGCAGACGTCCTGGCACGCATCGGCGCAAAACGCGATGCGGTCCCCCCCAACATCTTCCTGGAAAGGCTGTTCAAGCCATCCGTAGTATGGGATGGGGAACATGGCAATATTAGCCCGGACCCAACCGCACTGTCTGACGCCGAACAATCTGACATAATCGGAAGCTCTGCCAATGAAATCACAACCTCAGCCCACGTACTAATGGCCGTTATTGCCCCATGGACAGAACCATTCCTAGCCTACCTTACTAGGCAGGAACTCCTAGAGGACCAAAACGACGCACGCTGTATAGTGTGGCGATCTAAAGCCTATAAAGTCCATGAGGGAGAACTTTATAAAAAAAGCACTACCGGAGTCCTTCAAAGGTGCATCTCCGAAGAGGAAGGGCAGAACCTGTTGGCTGAAATTCATGCCGGACTCGGTGGCCATCACGCCGTAGCCCGGTCCCTTGTAAGCAAGGCTTTCCGTACAGGCTTTTATTGGCCGACGGCCCGGGCGGACGCTCAGGACTTGGTCCAACGATGCGTCGGTTGCCAGCTTTTTGCAAACCAAAGCCATATGCCACCCACCGCCCTCCAAACTATCCCCATCACTTGGCCTTTCGCGGTCTGGGGGCTTGACATGGTGGGACCCCTTAAAGGCGGAACCTACAAGAAAAAATACTTACTGGTCATGGTGGATAAGTTCACCAAATGGATAGAAGCCAAGCCTGTTAAGACGGCCGAATCCGGACCTGTGATAGACTTTATATCCGGGGTCATACACCGTTATGGCGTCCCCCACAACATCATCACCGATAACGACACGAACTTTATGGTCGATGAGGTAAAACTCTGGTGCAAAAACATGGGCATCAAGCTCGATTGTGCTTCCGTCTATCACCCACAAACTAACGGTCAGGTCGAACGTGCAAATGTTCTCATCATGAGCGGCATCAAACCCAGATTAGTGCGGTCCCTCAAGGAATATAACACGCACTGGGTAGAGGAGCTCGACTCCGTACTCTGGGGGCTGCGGACCACGCCGAATCGCACCATCGGATACACACCATTTTTTATGGTGTACGGCGCAGAGGCAGTCTTGCCCTGCGACATAATTCATGACTCACCTCGAGTGTGCTTGTATGAAGAAAGGGAAGCCGAGCTTGATCGGCAGGACAGTTTGGACGCCTTAGAGGAGGAGTGCGACGTGGCAAAAGCCCGTTCCGCATTCTATCAACAGCAGGCTCGAAGATATCAAAGCAGAGAAATGCGGGCCAAAAACTACAACGTTGGCGAATTAGTTCTACGCCTGCCGGACAAGAAAAAGGACAAGCTGAAGCCCAAGTGGGAAGGTCCCTTCATAATCGACCAAGTCCTGACTGGTGGAGCATACCGCCTGCGAGATGCGTCGGATAACCGACTCGAGTCGAACCCATGGAACGCAGCCCGTCTCCGAAGATTCTATGCCTAGCGCCGGACTCTGTGTTTGTCTCCTTCCTCTGTCCATTTTTTACATTTTCTGTCTTACAATTCTCTCCTTCCCCTCTTTTATTTTATTGCCCTTAAAGGCTCCTCAAGTGACGTGCTACTCGCGCTCATTAAACCTGGGGGCTTCTTTAACAGAAGCTTATTTACACGGGCTTCACGCCCACCACATGTGGCAAACTTCTCCATGTACCTTTTCTTCACCATTATATGCATCGATATGACTTAAGTTTTGGCCAAGCTGGGTTGCCTGGCTTCTGTGCTTACCCCTATGTTCCCGATGGTTCGGCTAGGTGGTAAAGGGAGCACCTCTGCGATTGTTACTGCCGGATCAGCCGGATGTGTACCTCAGACTGGGTGAAGCCGAAAGCTAGCGTTCTTAAGGGAATATTCGGTCGGTGAACTAAAAGATGACCTTTTTTACTTATTTATATATATGGACCCAGATGATTTTCCTGCGTTTGCAATCCGGACATGCAGTTTAGGGCATGCCTCCCAGAGAAAGGAACCCCTAACGGAACTATTCTCTCTGGAAGATGTTTCTTACTAACCATGTAATATAACATAACTAGTTGGGCACTTGTCTGATAAAGCACTAATGACCCCTACGCCTGGTCTCCATGCATACCCCGGTTCTTACATAACCGGTAGGGTATTCGGACACACTCCGGACCGTCAGGTCCTGAGGTTGAAGCGAAAAGGTCGGCAACGACAAACGATCTACAATCCGGCTAGAAGGTATTACACATGTCAATTAAAAATTACATAGTCACTCTGACTGATTTTATTCCTCTTCAATACCATCTAACAGGCTGTCTAACTTACAGTCCTGCTGGGAATACTTTGCGACTAATTCTACTTGGCCGTACACTAAGCTTACAGGGATCTCCTTCCCGTCAGGCCCCACAGGTCCGACCTCGGCCATGTGGTTTGGGTCAGACTTCGTGTACCGCGTCTTCACCATGGCCGAGGCCTCTCTAGCGCCTTGTCGGCACGCCGATATCTTCCACAACCGAAAGCGCCGCCGAGCTCCCTTAAGCTTCTCCGAAAGCTCTCCAAGGCCCTCGGGCATAGAGTGGGAAGGCCATAAGGCTTGGGAAACGCCTCGCATCGCCTGCCGAACTCGCTCGTGCAGTTGCGAGAGCTCAGGAAGAAGGTCACCCGTAGAACCGAGCATCTCCTCTACAGGACGACCCGTTAGCATACCTACAGACATTACTCTGTTAGTCGACTTCCTCGCCGAACTCTTTTCTTTCAAAGATTCGCTTAAGCACTTACTAAATATGCCGTGTCGAAGCCGCTGATTCTCCTTAGTGGAGTCCGACAGCTGGCCACGAATATCTTTAAGTTCAACGTCCAGCTTGATGTTGGCATCCTGAATATCATTCTTCTCCCGCCTCACCCTTGTCAGCACACTCTCACCGGCCTATAGCCGGTGTAAGAGTTGTTGCCTCTCCGGATCGAGTCCGGCGCCATCTGCAATATGATTTGTCAGATTTACACCCACGCTGCACTTCGCAAGATACTAATCTTTCGAAGTGTATCTTACCAGAGGGGGTCTCTTTGGGCTCCCCTGCCGCGGCTAGTGCGGCCTCCAGTTGGGCTTTGCACTCTTCCAGCTCCTGGGACAGTACGGTATTCTTCTCTGTAAGAACCTGCATAACAAGTGATCCTTAAATCAGTTACTCTAACTGTTTCAAGTCTCGGGGGCTATTGGTATATATATATATTTACCAACATTTTCTTACCCGTATGTCTTTTACATATTGCTCCGTGGTTCTGGCTAGACCATTTTGAGCGGCACGGAGGTACGCATCTCCCGAATTGAAGGCATCTAATGCCTCTTGGGAAAAACAAGCATCGCGAAGAACTGTCCCGCGACGCTTGTGGTTCATGGCACTCTTCACCTCGGAATTGGTGGCAGACAGCCTGTCCGCATCCTCTGTCGGAGGAGCGTCCGGTGCGCGCCTTGTGTTCGCTTCCGCTTCCGGGCCAGGCGTTGGAGCCTTGGCTGGTGGAGGCGCGATTGGCAACCTCTCCAGATGTAGTCCGGCGAGGTCTCTTCGTCCTGAAGATAGCACGAACGTTAATATGCCCTAAAGGAATAACACCAGGGAAAAAGAGGGTGTGCTATACCATTGCGCCGGCGTCTCAGCCCGGACTACATTCCTTTTTACCCCACGGGGCCCTGTGGCCCCTCGTTGGCGAGCCGCCGCAGGTTCGGCCTCCCGCCTCGGAAACCTCCCCTGCAAAACACGGTCGTTGTCAGGAAAACTGAAATGCGTGCGAATGGATTCCTTCTCAAGGGGATGAGACTCCACTCTCTGTTACCTGGGAGGCCAGGATTAACCCTGGGTAATCAGCCGTAATGGCCACCAAGGTATTGTCCTTGCTTAGCTGATGAAACACCCCGTATATCAGCTCCACCGATATGTCCGGATCCTCTTCGGAGTCCGGATCGAGGGACCGTTCTGGATCCTCGGGCTGTGGGGGACGGCTGTTTATATCCTTTACTTCCTAACGCAGTTCCTGCATTGAAATCGTTAGACTACATATTTAATCATGGGAATATAAAACGGATGGGCAAGTACAATTGTCCACTTACCCAACTCGGAGGGTTGTACATAGTAAATCCGCCCTGCGGGTTGACGCGGAGGAATTCCTCCTCTTCTCCCTTGTACAAAGAGGATAAGATCTTTACTAGAGCGGCAGCTGAGGCTGGCCCCTTACGACCGTAACGGGTGGCGTCATCCTCCCCATTAAATCCCACATGGAGTGGCCTCTATATTGAAGCGGCTGCACCCCCCGCATAATGCATGCGGCCATGACTCCAATCATGGTTAGTCCGGAATGAGCCAATAGTCTTATCCGACCCATCAGGTGAAGGACGTCCCTGTCCCCTTCTCTCTGAGAGCTCCGCGGACGCCAGCTCAGGCATTTCTTTAAGGGAGCACTATTGAATTCGGGGAGACCGACCCGGATAGGATCCGGCAGCGGGACATCATCTATATAAAACCATTCCGAAGGCCAGTCCTCGGACGCCTTCTTTGGGGTTCCGGATATATATCCGGTCCTGGTGATACGCCACACTTCGGCTCCGCCCACTTCATATATAGACCCCTCTTGAGAGCGGGGCACTAGCCAGAATAACCTCTTCCACCGCGCAAAATGAGCCTCAACACCCAAGAATAGCTCGCAAAGGGCGACGAAGCCCGCGATATGCAATATAGAGCCGGGCGTGAGATTGTGCAACTGGAGGCCATAGAATTCCAGAAGCCCATGGAGAAATGGATGAATTTGAAATCCAAGTCCTCTTATTAGATAAGGGACGAGGCACACCCGCTCTCCTTTGGAGGGATTGGGGTGCTCTCCGCTTGCTCTCCGCCATTATAGGTGGCGAGTCCGGCTCGGATCGGGACCATATAGGCCTGAGGGAGAAATCCCTTGCCCTCAAGCGACATTAGCTCGCTGTGCGGGATGGAGCACCTCTCCCAGTCTCCAGGTTTAGGACTGGAAGGGCGAGAGGAGGAGCTACGACGGCTGGCCATGTTGGAATGGACCTTTGCTGCAGGCGCTCTGATGATTACTCGCGGAGAGGAGAAGGTGTGGTTTGGATCTGAATCCCCATCCCATTAAATAGGCGCCTCGTTTATGTGGCTAGGAGTGTGAATGTAAAAACACCCCGACTTTTCGCATTCGTTTGACACGTGGAAGAAGGCCATTATTGGGCGTGGAAGCCAAGGTGCGCTACATTACGAAAATCGGACATTATTCAGCAGGTACACGGAATTTGGAGAAGAACCCGCCTTGCAATGCCGAAGACAATATGCGCGCCGGACTCATCGTCATCGAAGCCTGGTTCGGGGGCTACTGAGGGAGTCCTGGATTAGGGGGTGTCCGGGAAGCCGGACTATACCTTCAGCCGGACTCCAGGACTATGAAGATACAAGATTGAAGACTTCGTCCCGTGTCCGGATGGGACTTTCCTTGGCATGGAAGGCAAGCTTGGCGATGCGGATATTTGGATCTCCTACGATTGTAACCTACTTTGTGTAACCCTAACCCTCTCCGGTGTCTATATAAACCGGAGGGTTTTAGTCCGTAGGACAACTTCATCATACAACAATCATACCGTAGGCTAGCTTCTAGGGTTTAGCCTCCTTGATCTCGTGGTAGATCTACTCTTGTACAATCCATATCATCAATATTAATCAAGCAGGACAGAGGGTTTTACCTCCATCAAGAGGGCCCGAACCTGGGTAAAACATCGTGTTCCTTGCCTCCTGTTACCATCTCGCCTAGACGCACAGTTCGGGACCCCCTACCCGAGATCCGCCGGTTTTGACACTGACACTCACCCTCAGGTACGAGATCATGACCATCTCCCTAAACTAAAATTGAATATTCCACCATTTGAGGGTAGATATGTTCCTGATATATATCTTACTTGGGAGTTAGAAACTGAACAATGATTTACATGTTTACAATATCCCGAGGAGAGACGTGTTCCTGCTGCTGTTTGTGCTTTCACTAGCTTTGCATGTGTTTGGTGGTCTGAACATTGTAGACTATATCCTATTCACACTACTTGGGCTGCTTTGAAAACTGCTATGCGTACTCGTTGGGTTCCACCATATTATCAACGTGAATTACTTCAAAAATTGCAGCGTTTAAGACAAGGAAAAAATTCTGTAGAAGAATATTATCAGGAATTACAAACTGGCATGATTAGATGTGGTATTGCTGAGGAGAATGAAGCTATGCTTGCACGTTTTATGGGTGGATTAAATAGAGAGATTTAGACCATTCTAGAGTATAAGGAGTATACTAATATCACTCATTTATTCCATCTTGCTTGTAAATGATGTAGGGTAGAACCCTAATTGCCCAATCTTTCACGAAAGGAGTGAATCTCGCGAAGAACACGGGGAAAAAGAGGGGGAAACGAGGGGAATCGCGAGGGGAAACACGAGACAATAACTAAAACCAACAAGAATGATCACACACGCCCTAGATCCATGAACACAATGGAAGATACAAGATCCAAATTCAACAACGAACGATACAAGAGGTAACCGGTTCTTCTCTGTGAGGAGGTCTTGAATCCACGGGGGGGTCTTCCCTTAGAAAGGGGGCTCGAATCCAAAGGGATCTTCTCCGAAGAGGCCACGGTCTCTTGCACGGAGGAGATCCGATATGGATGAGCGTAGCTCTATCTTTCAAATGAGCTAAACGAATGCTAACCCTAAAATGTTGGGGGTGGAGGAGTATATATAGTCTAGGGCCACGAAGGGGTAAGTGAGGGGCAAAACAGGTACATGGGCCTCGGCCCAAAGACTCTGCACGCAGGCAGGCCGGAAGTTCCGGGCAGTGACGGAAGGTCCGGGCTCTGGAAGTTCCGTGTGGGCTTCGGTGTAAGCCGAGAGTTGGCGCGGCGCAGGCTGTGCTGGAGTGGCGAGGGCCGGAGGTTCCGGGCTGGCCGGAAGGTCCGGAGGCCGGAGGTTCCGGGCTATGGCCGGAAGGTCCGGGCCTGGCAGAAACTCTGCACAAGTCTTGATGCCGGATGTTCCTTCTCCTTGAGTCCTTGATTCCTGAGAACATGTAGTGTCTTGGCATTAGGTAGCAACCATGTCTCGAAAGAATGGAAAGGGAAAGGACTTAGGAACGAGTTCACCTTGTGTCCAATGGCGTATGCTCAAGGTCGAGGTCTCATTGTAGTGTACATGGGGATGATCGTAGGATGCTCCGCATCATCTCCCCTTCCTTGGGAAAGATCCGACCTCGGATCGTGATCCTCATCACCACGGAAACAGTTGTTGTGGATGGACTTGTAGTTGGATCTTAGTAAGATGATATAGAATGATATGCAAAGAATTCATGGGAGCAAAAGCATTCATTGTGCACACAAATGTGTTGTGAATATGATCAATGCAACCACGGTGCAAAATGATGTCATAATGGGACGGTGTATCAAAAGCATGAACATGGCAATGGATTCTCAATATGAATGAGTTATCATGCAATTGATTGTAGGCCATATGATCATGATGTATGAATATGCCATCAAGAAAGATCACAACAAATTTGCTAAGAAAATGCACAAGCTCATATATCATGGATGACATGGGGATACAAGATGCAACAAGGCAATCATAATGTGAGTCAATCCATGCATAAGATGCAAATTTGTTATGGGTGGTGTTGTACCATAGCTCAATGTTGTGGTAGGAGTGGTGGTCCGATGGTGAATCCACTAAGTCTGAGCACTCCTCAACTTGAATGTCCATGGAGCCAATCTCCCATGTCGCTCCTCCATTCATGAGATGTATCATGTAGACAACAAGAAGGAGACAACAATGAAAGAGTGACCCATCCAATATGCGTAATTAAGGATGGCTCAAAGGGAAGGAGTTCACCTTTAGGAGATTCTCGCATATGTTGGTGTTGCACATCGTGTATGCCTTCACACGACCAAATTGTCTCATGACGGTATCGCCTTGTGAATCCTTCAAAATGAAAGAACATGATAAACACTTGGAAAAACAAATGAGGTCAGCGGAGATGCAAAACCTATCATTCATGTGGTAAGATACCCAACAAGTGTATGACTCATGCTCATCATAAGAAAGGATAAGGGAGCATTTCATAATATGGAGGCATATGATGCGAGAACAACCAAATACAATAGGCTCAATCAAACAAGCATGCATCACAAATAATATGTCCAAGTCTCCATGATCAATAAGCATAGCAAGTTGGCACTCAATACAAGGGGATATGAGAGGTGCCACTAATGGAGACAAGAGACAATAATCAAGATAAATCATGTGAGAGGCATGAGCATATATGTCATCAACCCAAGAAAGCAAGTAAGAATGGAACATGGGTGATGCGACAAAGAAAGGAATCATATGAATCAAGGAAAGCAAGCTAGTAGTGCGAAGATGCAACGTACTAGAAGGAATCATGTCAAGTATGTCATGTGTGCAAATGGTAGTCATGAATAATGCGCAAGACATATCACAAGCATGAAGGCAAGATATGAGCAAAATATCATCAATGTATTGGTGAGAGGCCATATGTAAATAGCAACGGGACATCATGACTCTCCCAACACAACAAGCATCAATAGCACGAGGTACATGATAAACATGGCAATAGCAGCAACGATCTCCACCAAGCATGCAAATACACATAGGAGAACCATAATGGTGAATCATGGGTAGATGCAAGCAAGGGTCACAATTACATGGCAAAGGCATAGGAGCAAGCATGTCATGCAAAGTGAACACGGTAAAATGAGCAAGCAGCGAGAAGCGGTATATAGCCCATAGCCGTGTGAGATCCAAGTGAAAGAGATGTGCGTAGTCGTTGCGCGAAGAGAATGGTGGTAAGTATAGTCCACGGGATCCCAAGTCATCTTTGCTCTCAAGAGCTCGTTTCGTCAACTCTTGGGATTGAGAGGTTGATGACTATACATGAGTACCTACACAACACAAAGACAAAGGGAAAATTGTGTGTGCGTGGTAGATGTACACATCATCCATCATGATGCGCACGTGCTTGTGTTGGTTAGCACAAAATATCCAATGCTCAAATAAATGAGATGCGTGATATTGAAACATGTCATCCATCATGATAGGTTTGTTGTTATGTATAGCATAATGGAGACTCAAATTGTGCAATGCATCATGATATATATGTAGAGCATTGTTATTCATGGAATGCATATGGTGCAAGAAATTATGAGAATCATGCAAAGTATGGAATGCATCAATATCTCCTAATATGTATGAGGAAACTATGGGGGTCTCCTCATGAGCATTAATGGAAACATCACACGGAGAATATTGATAACATCCAAAACAATGCATATTTGGAACAATGTGATCATGGCATGGCATAGTAGATGAATTGCACAAATCATGTAAAGGAAGCATGGCAATATCATCACATGAAAAACCAAAGCCAATGACCATCATCTCGTCATCTATGCCATAAGTGCAAATGGAATTTATTGTAACGGGGCATGCATAGTCACTATGTTGAGATTGAAATGATGCAATTTGGGAGATCTCACTCATAGCATATGACAAGTTCAATGGATTGTCAAACATGATGTGACCAATAGAATTTTCACATGATATCCTATGGAGCATAGCATCATAACTAGGCAAATCAACATGCTCGTCGTCATATTTATCATAAATAGGTAAGTCATGACATGAAGAAGTGGCACTAGCATGAAGCATGGGTATAGGTATGTCAACATCATGCAATCAATCATTCGAAAAATAGTCCATTAGTGGGACAGAAGAAGCACCATCATCTATGTTACCTTTGGAGCATCGCTCATGTGTTGTAGGTGAGGTGTCGAAGACCAAGTCGTGGTCATATTCATCGTGATGGAACCATGTGGGGAGTGTAGCATCGTCCACCATGGCCATCATCATCTCCATTGGAGGTATGGACTCGTCGAGGATAGGCGTGTCGTCATGTAGGAGACCTAGCACCAAAGCATAAAACACACTAGGAGTAGAGGTTAAGTCGTTAGAAATCAAAGTGGCCTCACATGCCGTGTCAACTACCTCACTCACTAAGTGTTGTGGCTCACTCACTCCCTCTCGGATGCTCTCACTCATATGGTTGGTGGAGTCACTCAAATGGCTCTCAACCTCACATAGGATGTGTGGCATGATCTCAAGTGTGGGGCTAGTGGTGGTCACACTCATCCTCTCATAGGAAATGCTCTCGGTGTCACGTGTGGTGGAGTCACTCATGTCACTCATGTGGTGGTGGCTCTCCTCACATGGTAATTGGGGCATCTCGTCACATGTCGTTGTCGGAGAGATGTTGGTGCAAATGTCTCCATGCTCAATCATGTCGTGGTCGTAGCCGTGGATGAAGGCCGAAGATGGCACATCATCACTGTCCTCGAAGACCAAAGATAAGGTCTCATGTGCGGTCTCGTATCTTGACTCGGAGGATGAGTCCAATATGGGCGCCGTCTTCATGTTGTTGAAGAGGTTCATGCTCGTCGCCGTTGTCGAAGGGGTTGGCCCTAGCTCGACCATATTCTCACGGTCTTGTTGTTGGAGACCCATATGATGTGGCACCTCATAGCTCGTCTCCATGGCCGAAGGGAATTTCCCATGCTCGGTCATCTTCCTTGAGGGGCTTCCGAAGATGGAAATGTCGCCCTTGCTCGTAGGTGGTCGCCTTGTAGTTGAAGATGTCGATGTAGGCGAACTCGTGGGGAGTAGGCGAAGATGTCGTACGTCCAAAGGCGGAGATGCCTTGATAGCACTTGGCGAAGATGCCGACGGGGTTGGTGTAGCCGAAGCTCCGTCTTGGTGGTGCTCGTCTCGCGGTCTTCTCTTATGGTCATGATGTTTGGACTTGGCGTGAAGTAGAGCTTGTTGGGACTTGTGCATTTGCTCTTGTTGAGCAGCTTCATGTTGATGATGTCTTTATCGTGCTTGAGCTCGTAGTAGATGTCGTTCGTCGTCGTCGTGCACATGTTGCTTGGAGGTGACTTGCCCTTCATGACAAGGTGGATCATGAATGTGATGGTGGTCGCCATGGAGATGTGGACGTGGACGACTTGCGCATACATCTTGTTTGTGCTCCGAAGACTTGTGACTTGAATGTCGCTGCCTTGAGGATGATGAAGGGGAAGTAGACTTGATCAAGGCCTGAATCTCCTCCATCCTTGCATCTTGCTCCTCCTTTTTTTGCGAAAAGCTTGTTGTCGATGTAGTCCCTTTTCCTCGCTTCGGAGTGACGAATGTCAATGGAGAGGTTCTCTATGCGCTCTCGCAATCTTGATTGTGTGCCTTGCATTTGTCGTTGTAGATCGAAGATTGACGCTTTGGTGATGTAGTTGTTCACACCGTCGTTGTTGTCGAAGACCGGAGATGAAATGCCTTGCCTATCCATCACTCCAGGATAAAAATGTGAGTGGTAGAAAGAGAAGAACGAATACCAAATGTACCTTGACCGAAGTTGAAAGTGGATCAATGATCACTCCAATGTGGACAAGGAAATAGCACAATTGGTACCAATTCTTGTCGGTTTCTCACACCTACACAAATAAGGCTTATGGTGGAGCTCGATGAGGATAGTGGCACAAAAATTTGATGTAAAATGTTAGCAAGAGTCAATAATGTTGAAAGAGATTCACAAATTCGCAATTGAAACAAGTAGACCAATAGCAATATGTGGCACACGGAAACACACACACGGATATATAAATAGGTTCGTGCAACCAAGGAATGAGCTCAAAATGTGGAATCCACGGAAAATGCTCTTGTTGCACAACTTTAGAGAGACGCTAGCACGATTGCTCAGTAGGCGGATACGACACTGGTGCACAACCTATAGGAGACAAAAATGCAACAACATCTATCCCATGTATGCTATGTATATATGGTTCCCGGTGTTATGATCCAAGATGATCTTATATGACACTGTGGTATTATGCTATGGAACTTGCTTACAAGCTCTTTGTTCAGTCTTTTTCTTTGCTGAAAAGCTTTATTCTCTTTTTTTGTATGTCCACTTTTGCACAATGCACAAACCAAGATAGCTATTGTGTATATGCGGGAACAAACTTGAGGCACACGAGATGATATGAGAACAAGATGATACCTATGGTATGGTATGGTATGTATGCACTGGGAGGTGTAGCTCGATGATCACTAATGTGCACAAGTAACGTTGCCGGCAATACTCAAATGGCTAGTCTCGATAGGCAAGTGACGCAAAATGGGCTAGGGGTTATCAATGCAATGGCAAGGGAATATACAATGGAGGGATACCACGATACCAAGATGATATGGAGGTTACCGTCCTTGTCGATGATGAGTGGCAGTGATCCTGATGGAGATACCAAGATGATGGAGACTCGTCCCTAAGTAGCCGAAACACCTTAGGAAACAGAAAAACCGCGAACTCAAAATCTCAAATGTCAAAATGGTGGTAGCGGGATGCGGTGGTGGTGTTGCGGAAGCTTAATGGGAGTGCGACAATGCAATGATGGGTCATGCGAGTAGGCAATGCAGAAATGGAGGGTAAGGTGGTGGACTATACATGGTGTCGGAGTTGGAAGCACGGTCCCTAAGTAGCCGAAACACCTTAGGAGACACAACTCACAACACAAACAAAATTGGGTTAAGTTGGGGTGGCGGGAATGTATAGTGGTCAAGCCTATGCGGAAGTAGTGGTGGTGGATGATGAATAAGCAATCGTCCCTAAGTAGCCTAGACACCATAGGAGACTCAAATCACTCCTCAAGCAACCACTAATGCGATGGGGAACAAAATTGGTAAGGTTGCGGAGGTCTGCGGTGGTGTAGCGGATGATGTGGTGGAAGCCCTAGGCAAAGATGCCAAAATGCACAAAATTTGATGGTGTCAAAAGGTGGTGAAACCAAGGTAACTTCCTCGGGGACGTCGGTAGCTTCAAAACGAGCCAAATAACACTCAAATCGGAGTTCGGAGTGAAAAGTTGTGATGAAAACGGTGAAGAAGGCTGATGCAGAAATTTCGGGGAATGTTTCTGGTTAGGCCGGAAGTTCCGGGCCTAGGGCCGGAAGTTCCGGGCTCCCGAAGTTCCAGGGGGTGGCCGGAAGTTCCGGGGGTCATGGAAAAAGTGCGGGGAGTCTGGGGATTTTTGGGGTAAACTTTCTGTTTAGCCCGGAAGTTTCGGGGCTAGGACGGAAGTTCCGGGGGAGTTAGGAAGTTCCGGGTGTCGTGGAATTTCTTCCGGGACGAACCCTAAATTCCAGATCTGAGAATGGGGACAGAATAACTCGATTTCCAAGGTCAAAATTGGGAAGATTTTGTGGATAGAAATGGGGGAAAAGATGGGGAATGCTAGATCCACTTGAGACACAACAAATCCATGGATCAAAATCAACAAAACATCGTCAAACCAACAAATCACAAAAAAAATTGGGGCTATTTTTGGTGGGGATTTTCAAAATTGGGGAAGAACACAACAAAATTAGGCTAGAAAACAAAGAGGGGAGGCTCCGAAATCGGGATCAACATGGCTCTAGATACCAAGATGATGTAGGATAGAACCCTAATCGCCCGATCTTTCACGAAAGGAGCGAATCCCGCGAAGAACACAAGGAACAAAGGGGGGGAAACGAGGGGAATCGCGAGGGGAAACACGAGAGAATCACTAAAACCAATAAGAATGATCACACATGCGCTAGATCCATGAACACAATGGAAGATACTAGATCCAAAGTCAACAACGGACGATACAAGAGGTAACCGGTTCTTCTCCGTGAGGAGGTCTTGAATCCACGGGGGGATCTTCCCTTAGAAAGGGGGCTTGAATCCAAAGGGATCTTCTCCAAAGAGGCCACGGTCTCTCGCACGGAGAAGATCCGATATGGATGAGCATAGCTCTATCTCTCCAATGAGCTAAACCAACGCTAACCCTAAAATGGTGGAGGTGGAGGAGTATATATAGTCTAGGGCCACGAAGGGGTAAGTGAGGGGCAAAACAGGTACATGGGCCTCAGCCCAAAGACTCTGCACGCAGGCAGGCCAGAAGTTTCGGGCAGGGACAAAAGGTCCGGGCTCTGGAAGTTCCGTATGGGCTTCGGTGTAAGCCGAGAATTGGCGTGGCGCTGGCTATGCTGGAGTGGCGAGGGCCGGAGGTTCTGGGCTGGCCGGAAGGTCCGGAGGCCGGAGGTTCCGGCCTGTGGCCGGAAGGTCCAAGCCTGGCAGAAACTCTGCACAAGTCTTGATGCCGGCTGTTCCTTCTCCTTGAGTCCTTGATTCCTGAGAACATGTAGTGTCTTGGCATTAGGTAGCAACCATGTCTCGGAAGAATGGAAAGGAAAAGGACTTAGGAACAAGTTCACCTTGTGTCCAATGGCGTATGCTCGAGGTCGAGGTCTCGTCGTAGTGTACATGGGGATGATCGTAGGATGCTCCGCATCAGTAAAGCTGAACGTGAAGTGCAGGATCGACAAGCATTGGCGCGACCTAACTTTTCTGCAGGTCGATCTTCACCATGGATACCACGTGCATCCTCTACTTCCACTACACCAGATGATGTAGGGTAGGAACCCTATAGCCCGATCTTTCATGAAAGGAGCGGATCCCGCGAAGAACACGAGGGGGAAACGAGGGGAATCACGAGGGGAAACACGAGAGAAACACTAAAACCAACAAGAATGATCACACAAGCGCTAGATCCATGAACAGAAAGGAACATACAAGATCCAAAGTCAACAACGGACGATACAAGAGGTAACCGGTTCTTCTCCGTGAGGATGTCTTGAATCCATGGGGGGATCTTCCCTTAGAAAGGGGGCTTGAATCCAAAGGGATCTTCTCCGAAGAGGCCACGGTCTCTTGAACGGAGGAGATCCGATATGGATGAGCATAGCTCTATCTCTCAAATGATCTAAACCAACGCTAACCCTAGAAAGTCGTACGGGATAGAGTATATATAGTCTAGGTGATGAAAGGGTACACGGGCCTCAGCCCAAGTGGCTCCACGTAGGCAGGGCCGGAAGTTCCGGGGACCGGAGGTTCCGGGGAGGGTCCGGCCTAACCAGAGAGTTGGCGCGGTGGAGATGGGCTGGCATACGGGGGCCGGAAGGTCCGGGACGGGGTCCGGGATAACCCGAGAGTTGGCACGCCAGGGCTGGTCGAAGTCATCGGCGGCAGGAAGCTCCGGGTCGGGCGGAAGTTCCAGGCTCTGGCCGGAAGTTCCAGGCTGTCCAGAGTGTTGACGCCTGTCTCTTCTTCTACAGTCCTCGGCTCTGAGTCTTGAGCGTTGTACCTGATGACACATAGTATCTCGGACTTAGGCAGTAGCCATGTCTCACTTGAAGAGGGGGAAAACTCATGTAGGAGTGATGTCACCTCGGATTGAATAGCACGTGCCCTAGCCCTTGTCATTGGTCCACTTAGAGCTTCGATAGTTGAGGTGGCATTCATGGGGATGGTCGTGGGATGCTCCACATCATCTCCCCTCCCTTGGGGAAGATCCGTCCTCGGATCGAGTTCTTCATCACCATGGAAGGGATAGAGATCTTTGATGTTGAAGATGTCGCTCACGTTGTACTTGTCGCGCGGGAGGTCAATCTTGTAAGCGTTGTCGTTGTAGCGTGCGAGCACCTTGAAGGGTCCATCTGCTCGTGGTCGAAGCTTAGACTTGCGTTCTTGTGGAAAGCGCTCCTTGCGAAGGTGTAGCCACATGAGATCACCAATGTTGAAGACCATAGGTTGCCTGTTGATGTTGAGCTTTGTCGCAAGGCATTGTACTTGGCACTCGATGGTGTTTCTTGTATCTTCATGCACCTTCTTGAGATGGGTCACTCGTGCACTTGCGTCCAAATTGATTCGCTCTTGGAGTGGAAGAGGTAGAATATCCAATGGTGACAAAGGGTTGAATCCATAGACGACCTCGAAAGGAGACTTGCTGGTTGTTGAGTGTCTTGCTCGGCTGTAGGCGAACTCGGCGATGGGTAGACACTCCTCCCACTCCTTGATGTTCTTCTTGATGAGTACTTGAAGTAGAGTGGAGAGTGTGCGGTTTGTCACCTCCGTTTGGCCGTCGGTTTGAGGATGGTATGCCGTGGAAAAGAGTAGCTTGATTCCGAGCTTGGCGCATAGGGTCTTCCAAAAGTAGCTAAGGAACTTGACGTCGCGGTCCGAGACAATTGTCTTTGGCACACCATGGAGACGCAATATTTCCCTACAAAAGAGATTAGCAACATGTGAAGCATCTTGTAACAAGGAATAAAATGTGCCATTTTGGAGAAACGGTCCACAACGACAAATATGGAATCTTTCCCATTGCGAGTCCTAGGCAAACCAAGTACAAAGTCCATGCTAATGTCTTCCCAAGGCTGGTATGGAATTGTTAAAGGCATATAGAGACCTTGAGATTGAGCTTTGGACTAGCTTTGCGACATGTAGTACACCGGTTGGTGAAATGACCGACATCCCGAAACATCTTAGGCCAAAAGTAGCTCTTCAAGAGCGTGGCGAACATCTTGTCGCATCCGAAGTGTCCCATTAAGCCTCCTCCATGAGTTTCCTGCAAAAGCAACAAATGGAGAGAGGACTCGGGAATACAAAGTTTGTTAGCTCTCATAAGGTAGCCATCTTTGATGTAATAGAGTTCCCAAGATGTATTCGACAAACACTTGGCATAAGGAATGGCAAAAGTTGCATCATGCTCAGATAAGTCTTTGATATGCTCGAAGCCAATGACATTTAACTCAAGTTGCGTGACAAGCATGCAAATGCGGGAAAGAGCATCTGCTGCTATGTTTTCTTTACCCTTGATGTACTTGATGACATAGGGAAAAGACTCAATAAATTCACTCCATTTAGCATGACGCTTGTTCAACTTAGTTTGTCCCTTAAGATACTTGAGAGTCTCATGATCGGTATGAATGAGAAACTCATGGGGACGAAGGTAGTGTTCCCATTCATGCAAAACACGGACTAAAGCATATAGCTCTTTGTCATAGATGGGATAATTGAGTTGCGCTCCGGAAATTTTCTCACTAAAGTAAGCTACGGGGCGCTTCTCTTGCGTTAAGACACCTCCTATGCCATTACCACTAGCATTGAAATGAATTTCAAAAGGCTTGTTGAAGTTGGGTAAAGCAAGCATGGGAGCATGAGTAAGAAAATTCTTAAGCTCATTGAATGCGGTATCTTGGGATGGTCCCCAAACAAAAGGTGCATTCTTCTTCCTCAAAGCATGCAAAGGCGAAGCAATGGTGCTAAAATCCTTTACAAAGCGACGATAGAAACCTGCAAGGCCAAGAAAACTACGCACTTGATGAAAGTTGGTTGGTTGCGGCCAAGTCTTAATAGCATTAATCTTGGACTCATCAACATGAACACCCTTAGAAGAATCAACAAAACCCAAGAAAATGAGCTTATCAACACCAAAAGGCATTTCTCCATATTAGCATAGAGTCGCTCTTTTATAAGAGTTTGCAAAACGGTGCGGACATGGGTGACATGCTCCATAATAGATTTGCTAAACACAAGAATGTCATCGAAGTAAACCACAACAAATACACCAATGTAAGGGCAAAATACATGATTCATAAGGCGCATAAAAGTGCCTGGTGCTTCCGAGAGACCCATAGGCATGACTAACCACTCATACAAACCAAACTTGGTTTTGAAGGCGGTTTTCCATTCATCGCCCTCTTGTATGCGGATTTGATAGTAACCACTTTTAAGATCAATTTTAGAAAATATAGTGGCACCGCTAAGCTCATCAAGCATATCATCTAGGCGTGGAATGGGATACCTATAGCAAACGGTGATAGCATTGATAGGTCTACAATCGGAGCACATGCAAAAACTACCATCACGTTTTGGCACAAGAATGACCGGAACGGCACAAGGGCTCAAACTTTCACGCACATGTCCATGGTCTATGAGATGCTTTACTTGCCTTTGTATTTCTTTTGTTTCGTTAGGGTTGACGCGGTAGGGAGCTTTGTTTGGAAGTGGCGCTCCGGGGATGAGGTCGATGCGGTGCTCAATGCCTCGAAGTGGAGGTAGTCCCGGAGGTAGCTCATCGGGGAAAACATCTTGAAATTCCTGCAAAAGAGAAGACAACACTAGAGGAAGAGTGTGAGAGGTGTTAGTTTGTGGTGCATTGTCCTTGCACACGAGGAAATAGTGTAGGACACTAGATGGGTTCTCACACACTTCTCTCATCTCACGGGTGGTGGCAAATAGAACTAGGTTCTTGTTTTTGCTCATCGTGGAGGCACTCGATTTTGGTTTGTGGCGCTCACTCTCGTATTGGTGGCTCACTCTCTCACTATGATCTCCATGATGGGTGGCTTGCTTGTCGGCGTTCACTTGACTTGGCGACATTGGACGGAGGATGTACTCCTTGCCCTTCATCTTGAAGATGTAGTGGTTCGTTCGACTGTTGTGGACGACTCCTCTATCGAATTGCCATGGCCGTCCAAGGAGAAGATGACAAACGGTCATTGGAACGACGTCGCACTCCAAGGTGTCTTCGTAGGCGCCGATCTTGAAGGAGACTTGTACTCGGTGCTCGACTTGGATAGTGCCGGAATCACTAAGCCATTGCACTTTGTATAGATGTGGATGCTTCGTCTTGGGTAATTGGAGCTTGGAGCAAAGTTCTTCACTTGAGAGATTGTGACAACTCCCTCCATCGATGATGACCTTGACGGATCGTCCATTGATGCCGGCCTTGGTGTGGAATATGTGGCATCGTTGGTCTTCTTCTTGGTGATGTTGGAGAGTCATGATTTGGAGACAACAAGTGCGGGACTCGAGTCTTCATCACAAAAGACTTGTTGATACAGGGTTGCCCAATCTTCATAGAGGATTGGCTCTATGTTGCGAATCAACGCCACCTGAAGGGTACGTAAGAAACCCTCGATCCCAACCAACAACGTTGTCGGGTAAAGGATAACTAGTGCAACCTGACGAGACCGAAGCTAACTATTGCAAATGCAACAACCAGCGACAAGTATTTGCCCAACCACACTCTTAGTTCCAATCCATGCAACCACGCACGAAGTTGGAAGCACGAACTGGTCGCCGCCTCAATGGATGCTGTTGTAAAATCACAAAGTGAGTTTACCCTCTCACAAGGCAAGATTACAAGAGCTAAGGAGGAAGTGAACTCTCAAACAATATTCTGGTTGCACTTAGCTAACCTATGCTGAAATCAAATTGCCAAAGAGTTGTGGCTGAAGTGGGGGAAGGGGTATTTATACTAGGAACAGCCCTCCTAGTTTAGGTGTGAAACCAGGCCAAAAGAGGGGCTCGAACTCATGCTAACCAGCTGGTCAAGGGAGCAAACTGATGGAGCCTCGCGCAGCAATTAATGCCCTAGACAGCTTGCATTGGAACTCTCATATCCTTTGACTCAGGACTCCAAATGATGCACCGTTTGATTTTCCTGAAAGTAGACTTCATATGCTCTCCATTTTGTACTCCCAGACATGTCGGGTGCTCATATATTTGCGTTGCATGATTCAGCAAGTTCTGGGATGAATTCTGGAACTGCACATGCAACAATAGAGTGTTGAGATGGCTTGCTATTCTTCCTTGCGGTGTAACTAGTTGTCCTTGTCACCAAAACAAGGCTTTCATCAGAGTTGAAACTTGTTCTCTTTAAACTTGTTGAATGGGCTCTAAAACTTGGTTCTTCATGTGCTGAATGTTGTTGGTTGTCCTCGACATTGTACCTAAGTAAAATCAGCACACGAGATTTAGGAAGTATAAAGTTCTCATGGTCATTTGAATTATGATAAGCTAGGAGCGTGTTCACCTCTTGTGCTATTTGTTTGGCACGGCTCCTTGTCATGGGACCCAAATAGATCTTCTTTGTAGAAGCTTCACTTGATGGCTGAGATTTATCATCAGGAGAAGATGATAAACAAGGTGAACCTGGGATGTCCTCATCATCCTCCCCCTCTTCAAAAGGAGTCGTCCTCGACTCTTGACTCTCTTGATCGAAGCATGGAGACAAATCAGCAATGTTGAAAGTTGGACTCACAACATAGTCTTCAGGAAGCTCGATTTTGTAAGCATTGTCATTGATCTTGGCCAAGACTTTGAATGGTCCATCTCCACGAGGCATTAGCTTGGATTTGCGCTTCTCTGGGAACCGATCTTTGCGCAAATGTATCCAAACCAGATCTCCGGGCTCAAAAGTTACCTTCTTGCGATTTTTGTTTGCCTTAGCAACATAGTACTTGGACTTCCTTTCTATCTCTTCTCCGGTCTTCTCATGAATCTTCTTCACATATGCAGCACGCTTGGAAGCCTCCATGTTACATCTCTCTCGCAATGGAAGTGGCAGCAAGTCAATTGGTGCAAGTGGTTTGAATCCATATACCCCCTCAAACGGGCACATGTTTGTGGTAGAGTGAACTGCCCGATTGTAAGCAAACTCCACGTGCGGCAAACACTCTTCCCACTCCTTCAAATTCTTCTTGATCATTGTACGCAGCAACGCTGAGTGTGTGTGGTTCACTACCTCTGTTTGCCCATCATTTTGGGGGTGACACGTTGTTGAAAAAAGCAACTTGGTTCCTCATTTTTCCCACAATGTTTTCCAAAAGTAGCTCATGAACTTCACATCTCGATCTGAAACAATAGTCCTTGGCATTCCATGCAAGCGAACAACTTCCCTGAAAAACAAATCAGCAGCATGTGAAGCATCCTCGTTCTTGTGGCACGGAATGAAGTGTGCCATTTTTGAGAACCTATCAACCACAACAAAAATTGAATCCCTCCCCCTCTTAGTCCTAGGCAGTCCTAAAACAAAATCCATGCTAATATCTTCCCAAGGAGCATTTGGAACAGGTAGGGGAGTATATAAACCATGGGAGTTCAGTTTACACTTAGCTTTGTGGCATATGATGCATCGCTCCACAAATCTCTCAACGTCCTTCCTCATATTTGGCCAATAAAAGTGATCGGCCAACAGCTCATCAGTTTTCTCACGACCAAAGTGTCCCATTAATCCTCCTGCATGTGATTCCTGCAACAAAAAAGGCCTAACCGACAAATCTGGAACACACAACTTGTTAGCCCTAAAAAGGAACCCATCATGCACATGGTATTTATCCCAACCTTTCCCATATTTACATTTTGCATATGGTTCTGAAAATATATGATCAGTGCAATACAGTTCTTTTAAGCTCTCAAGTCCTGGTACCTTCACCTCTAATTGTGTCAAAAGAACATGCCTACAGGACAAAGCATCAGCAACCATGTTTTCCCTTCCTTTCTTATACTTCACAACATATGGGAAAGTTTCAATGAATTCTACCCATTTAGCATGCCTACGATTCAGTTTAGCTTGGCCTTTCAAATGTTTCAAGGCCTCATGATCAGAATGTACAATAAACTCTTTAGGCCATAAGTAGTGTTGCCAAGTTTCAAGCACTCTAACCAAGGCATACAACTCCTTATCATAAACAGAATAATTCAGTTGTGCACCACTCAGCTTCTCACTAAAATATGCTATTGGTTTTCGTTCTTGCATTAACACACCTCCAACACCTATTCCATTAGCATCACATTCTATCTCAAAAGTTTTAGTGAAATCAGGTAGAATCAGCAAAGGTGCTTCAGTTAATTGTTTCTTAAGCTCAAGAAATGCTTCTTCTTGTGGTGCACCCCATTTAAAGGGAATTCCTTTCCTTGTCAATTCATTCAAAGGTGCAGCAATTGTACTAAAATCTTTCACAAACCTCCGGTAGAAACCAACAAGGCCATGAAAACTTCTCACCTAGCTTACATTCATTGGAGTTGGCCAATTCTTGATTGCTTCCACCTTAGATTCATCCACTTCAATTCCCTGTCCTGAAACGACATAGCCAAGAAAAACAACCTTGTTTGTGCAAAAGGAGCACTTCTCAACGTTAGCATATAGTTTTTCTGTCCTTAGCACATTCAGCACTTGTTTTAGATGTTCAATATGTTCCTCAATGGATCTGCTATAGATAAGGATGTCATCAAAGTACACAACAACAAATTTTCCAATGTAAGCTCTCAAAACATGGTTCATCCATCTCATGAATGTACTTGGTGCATTAGTTAATCCAAAAGGCATGACTAACCACTCATACAACCCAAATTTTGTTTTGAAAGCAGTTTTCCATTCATCTCCTTCTTTCATCCTAATTTGATGGTATCCACTCCTCAAATCAATTTTAGAGAAAACAGTACAGCCACTCAATTCATCAAGCATATCATCTAACCTAGGAATAGGATGACGATACCTAATAGTTATAATATTGATAGGCCTACAATCCATTACCAATCGCCATGTGTCATCTTTCTTGGGCACCAAAATCACAGGTATAGCACAAGGACTTAAGCTTTCACGCACATAACCTTTATCTAAAAGTTCTTGTACCTGCCTTTGTATCTCCTTTGTTTCTTCAGGATTGGTGCGGTAGGGAGGTTGATTCGGAAGTGATGCTCTTGGAATGAGGTCAATCTGATGTTCTATGCCACGCAAGGGAGGTAGACCAGTGGGTACTTCCTCCGGAAAAACATCCTCGAATTCCTGCAAGACATCACAAACAGCACTAGGGAGACATGTTAAGTCGTTAGCTGAAAGAAAAGCATCTTTGTACACAAGTACAACGACCACTTCATTTGGGTTGAGCCTCTCATCTCTCAGTTCTGATTTGGTGGCTAACATTACTAAGTTCTCTCCCTCTCTTTTATTCTTCTCTCTCAGATTTGGCTTGTGGCACTCACTCACCGATTTGTGGATCTCTCTCTCGCTCTTTTTCTCTTCCTCTTTCTTACTCACTATTTTTACTTTAGAAACTTTCTGCAAGTGCTCAACCATGATTTGTTGGGGTGTCATGGGTCTAAGCACCAAGTCTTTTCCTCTCCACTTGATGGTGTATTGATTGGTTCTGCCACAATGTTGAGCTGAATAATCATATTGCCACGGTCTGCCCAACAGCAAGTGACACACCTTCATTGGCACCACATCACACTCAACGGTGTCATTATAATCTCCAATCTTGAATTGCACCTGTACCATGTGTGTGATCTTAATCTCTCCACATTCACTCAACCATTGTATATGATATGGATGAGGGTGTTGTAGCAGCTTTAGCCCAAGCTTATCACACATTTCTTTGCTTGCAAGATTGTGACAACTCCCACCATCAACAATTACCTTGCATACCTTGTCTTGCACTTTGGCTCTTGTTTGAAACAGATTGTGTCGTTGTCCATTCTCAGCTTCTTTGATCTGCACACTCAAAACTTTAGTGACAACAAGAGAGGCCCCTTGCTCATAATCACAATAGATTTGCTCATCACCATCTGAACCATCACCATCTTCAGTTTCTTCTTCAGGTTCACTACAAGACTCATATTCTCCATTCTCGGTGATCAGCATGGTACGCTTGTTGGGACAATCCTTCTTCATGTGGCCACGTCCCTTACATGTAAAGCACTCTATCTCACTAGTTTTCCCCATGGAGCCAATGGAGGATGAACTAGGAGCTGCAAATTTGCTCTTCTCCTTCAAATTTGATGCATCATTTCTGCTCGTGGCTCCATGTGCATGGGGCTGATTTCCACCACCAGAACTAGTCATAATACCTCGACCAACGTTGAATTGAGGTATAAACTTACTCCCACTTGATGTAGCTCGAGCTGTGAAGGACGTAGTTCTGTTTTGCTTCGAGTCTTCTTGCAATTGACGTTCAGCCTTAGAAGCAAGATGTACCGGCTCTACTACATTACGATATGGCTGCAAATCAACCACTCGTTTAACATTAGGATTCAGCCCATAGAAGAACCTTGCCATGGACTGCTCCTCATCTTCATGTATGTTGGCTCTTATCATTGCCTTCTCCATCTCCTTATGATACTCCTCAACTGATAACTTTCCTTGCCTCAAATTCTGGAGCTTATCAAAGATGTCACGTCTATAATGCCTTGGGACAAATCTTGCCCTCACCTCTCTTTTCATTTCTATCCATGTAGCAACATCAGGCTCTCCTTCTTCTTCTCGCTGAGTCTGAACTTGCTCCCACCAAATTAGAGCATAGTCTTCAAATTCAAGTGAGGCCATTGCTAATTTCTTCTCTTCAGAGTAGTTGTGCATGCAGAAAATCTTGTCAACCTTCAATTCCCATGTGAGATAACTTTCTGGATCAGATCCACCATCAAACTTGGGCATGGTAAATTTCAGCTTTCCAAACCTCTCCACCTCCTGCCGTCCACGACCATAGTTTCTACGATGATGAAATCTGTCATTCTGGTGCATGCCTTCTTCATCTTCATCAAACTCATCTCCACTACCTTCATGGTGCAGATTTGCTCTTCGGTGGCCTCCTCTAAGACCACGACCAGCAGCAACTTCATGATGACCACGTCCATTACCATGATCATTTCCACGTCCGGGACCAGGAGGTCTCATGGCATGGGGACCAGGAGCACAGTTTCTTCTAGCTTGTGCATTGGAGGCAGCACCTTCCCCATCAGTTACATTTTGTTCTTCACCATGGACACTTGCATCTTCTCGGTTCTGACGAAGCTCTCGCACAATATCAGCAACAATACCAGTCCTCATGGCTGCCTTGTTCTGAGTGAGTTGCTCATCAATATTACCCATAAGTTGCTGCAAATCTCTCGACAACTTGTCTTGCTTCTCTTCAATTGGGTCAAGGCTATTTCTGAACTCTCGGCGTAGATGATCACGTAATGCGTTGAAGTGAAACCGTGTGACAGGCTGATTGAGATGCCCATTTCCTTCAACATCATACTCCTTTTCTTCACCTGCCATGGTTAGTTCTCCAAAAGCCCTATAGTACTAGAAGCATATATGTGGATAACAACTCAATCTCACCTCACTTACCAACCGAAGCTCATGTAACTTCCAAATGAGAGCAGAATCATGCTCAACCGTGGTGTCGGTGGTTGGTATATAAAGAGTGATAATCAAGCGAATACAAGTCTAGGGTTGCACATGCGGGGCTGTTTGGTGGAGTTTGGGTGGGGTATATATGTAGCAAAAGGTGCACTAATCTGCAATCTAGATATTGTTGAACCAAGTAATCATCCACACAAGATTCTAATGCATTTAGTTGCTGAATGGGATATATGTGAGGTACATGCAACTCTCGCCAAGGAATCAGATTTGCTGCAAGCAAGGATTGAAGACTTTTCACACTTGACACGTTTCAGCTCACAACACAAACATGGATTTCTCAAGATATAAGTGAAGAACAGTCCCAAGTTTTCTCTCCTTTGCTTCTTGCACACACTTTCTTTCTTTGGGCAGATCTCTCTTTTTTTTGCTTTTTTTTGCTCTTTTTTTGACAAACTTTCAACAAGGGACTTGGATCTAAACACACACTTTGGGGGAATCACGAAAATCACAATAGATGAAGTCAACCAACAAGAGCATGCAGCTGAAACTTTGGCAGCAAACACACACGAACTGATCTGATTTTACTGGGTGGAAAAGACAATGGGAATAAGATCTAACAAGGATGAATGGAGATCACACAGTGCGGGCTTTTCAAAATGCACAAAAACACTCAAAATGGACTCCGAATGACAAAGATATGCATGATTTGGTGGAGGATGCAGATCTGAAATCTATGCACGAAAATGAACACGAACACACAAGATTGGATAGGGGGGAAACTCAGCAACTAAAAACAAAGATCTAGTGGACAAGAACTTGATAAAACTCACCAAATAACAGATTAAAGGCTACAAAGGGCTAGGTAAAGGGATTTTTTTTGTGGGGCTATTTTCTGGACTTTTAGGATGAACAAGAACACGAACTAACCTAGGGATACAAGATCCTACCGTGTCAACCGAAGCTCTGATACCAAGATGATATGGGGTTGCCCAATCTTCACGGAGGATCGGCTCTATGTTGCGAATCAACGCCACCTGAAGGGTACGAAGGAAACCCTCAATCCCAACCAACAACGTTGTCGGGTAAAGGATAACTAGTGCAACCTGACGAGACCGAAGCTAACTATTGCAAATGCAACAACCAGCGACAAGTATTCGCCCAACCACACTCTTAGTTCCAATCCACGCAACCACGCACGAAGTTGGAAGCACGAACTGGTCGCCGCCTCAACGGCTGCTGTTGTAAAATCACAAAGTGAGTTTACCCTCTAACAAGGCAAGATTACAAGAGCTAAGGAGGAAGTGAACTCTCAAACAATATTCTGGTTGCACTTAGCTAACCTATGCTGAAATCGAATTGCCGAAGAGTTGTGGCTGAAGTGGGGGAAGCGGTATTTATACTAGGAACAACCCTCCTAGTTTAGGTGTGAAACCAGGCCAAAAGAGGGGCTCAAATTCGTGCTAACCAGCTGGTCAAGGGAGCAAACTCATGGAGCCTCGCGCAGCAATTAATGCCCTAGACAGCTTGCATTGGAACTCTCATATCCTTTGACTCAGGACACCAAATGATGCACCGTTTGATTTTCCTGAAAGTAGACTTCATATGCTCTCCATTTTATACTCCCACACATGTTGGATGCTCATATATTTGCGTTGCATGATTCAGCAAGTTCTGGGACGAATTCTGGAACTGCACATGCAACAATAGAGTGTTGAGATGGCTTGCTATTCTTCCTTGCGGTGTAACTAGTTGTCCTTGTCACCAAAACAAGGCTTTCATCAGAGTTGAAACTTGTTCTCTTTAAACTTGTTGAATGGGCTCCAAAACTTGGTTCTTCATGTGCTGAATGTTGTTGGTTGTCCTTGACATTGTACCTAAGTAAAATCAGCACACGAGATTTAGGCAGTATAAAGTTCTCATGGTCATTTGAATTATGATAAGCTAGGAGTGCGTTCACCTCTTGTGCTATTTGTTTGGCACGGCTCCTTGTCATGGGACCCAAATAGATCTTCTTTGTAGAAGCTTCACTTGATGGCTGAGATTTATCATGAGGAGAAGATGATAAACAAGGTGAACCTGGGATGTCCTCATCAATTGTTCTTCTTCATTGTTCACTTGGCGGTGCATGGCGACGTGCTCGAGGGCTTCCATTTCGCCGTCGCTCATGGAGTCATACGTGCCATCGTCTTTGAAGACCATGGTTCGCTTGTTGGTGCACTCGTAGGACTTGTGGCCTCAGCCTCCACAAGTGAAACACTTGAAGGAACTCGTCTTGATGGTCTCATTGATAGAGGCAAAGGTGTCCCGTATTTTGATGAGATGGTGGCTATCATTTTAGAGTAAGTCGACTTTGACGATCCGACTACGAACGTGCGAGGACGTCGCGCCTTAGCAATCGCTAAACCAACTCCGAGGGGTTATTGACCACGCTGGAGCACGATCAACCTGACCACGAGGGCCTCTTTCCTGCGAGCAAACGAAGAACAAGCAAGAAAGTGAGATTGCAATCTGGATATTGCGAATATAAGATGAAAGCTTTATTGATCAAGGTGGGGTTCTGTGATGTCTTGGTCTGGTCGTTGGACACAAACGAAGTACGCGAAGTTGCAGCTATGGCGAACTTTTAATCTAAACAAAACCCAAAGTCTAAACGATGCCCTAAGGGTGTATATATGGAGGAGAGAGGGGGAATTTCGTGGCCCTTGGTTGAGGGGTCCGAAACCAACCCTAACTCTTGTTTCCCCACACATAGGGACTCTAAAAACAGCCTATACTTAAGTATTTCGAAAATACATGGGCCTGGCCCAATAATAAGGTGACGCAGCACCTAGAATAGCTTCTGGACGAAATTTATGAAGTGGCATCTTATATATTTCGTCCCATGCTTCATGCACTCATTATGGTGGCTTTAGAGTCCTGGAATCATCACTTGTAACTCCGTTCTTGTTCCCCTTGCACATGCCATCATCTCCATGCTTGAACTTGCTCCAAGGTTCATCTTTCTTGTCCAAGCTAGGCCCTTCATTTGTAAGAAAAACAAATGTATCCAACTTAGGCAGCATCATATTCACATGAACATTAGAATCGTTACCAAGAAACGAATGTACCTGATAATTCAATTGGCGTGCGCGAGCTCTAGTAATTAGTCCAGTATGTACAGCAGCAGGGGCTGTGGGTGTAACAATGGTATTGATGTCCTCGTCACTCATCGGTTGGGGTTGATGATGATGAAGCTCTTGGCTTGAAGTTGCCCGTAGTAGGGTTGCTTGCAGTTGGCGAAACTTTCTTGGAAGTCAACTTGTCGATGTTGGAAGTAGAAGGTCTTGTAGTCGGTGTTGGAGTCGTTGAAGCTTGGTTATTGGAGACGCCGTAGGACTTCGATGAGAACTTGGCATACTTGAAATCATCTTGCACTTGGCGTTCCTCTTTGGTAGCTTGGTGCACTAGCTCGATGAGATTTGAGTATGGTTGGAAGTCGGCGATCTTCTTGACAGGATGATTGAGTCCATTCAAGAAACATGCCATTGTTTGCTCATCATCTTCCGTGACATTGGCTCGTATCATGGAAATCTCCATCTCCTTGTAGTACTCTTCAACGCTCTTGGTTCCTTGCTTGAGTTGTTGGAGTTTCTTGAAGAGATCGCGGTTGTAGTAGGTAGGTACGATGCGTGCTCTCATGACATCCTTCATTTGCGCCCAAGTAGTGATGGGTGGTTCACCTCTTGCCTCTCGGCGCTCAATGACTTGTTCCCACCAAATGAGCACATAGTCTTGGAACTCAAGGGATGCCATTGCAATCTTCTTCTCTTCGTCATAATTGTGCAAACAGAAAATCTTGTCAACTTTCAATGCCCATGAAAGGTACTCTTCGGGATCGTTGCTTCCGTTGAACTTGGGCATGGTGAACTTGAGCTTGCCGAAGCGTTGCTCTTCATTGTGTTGGGGTCAGGGATGATGAAGCCCATGTTGTAGATGATTGTTCAACTCGTGGTGCTCTTGACGCGGAGGGTTGTTATCCGCATGTTGCTCTTGTCATGGAGGATTTCCATTGTCTTCATGCTCTCTATGAACTTGATGGTGTTGGCGAGCTTGTGGAGGATCTTCGCGAGCTCAAAGAGGAACTTGACGATGCACGCGAGCGTGAAATCTTTGTTCTTGAATTTCTTCGCGATGTGCTTCTTCTTGTTCACGGGCTTGTCGGCTTCGGTCGGCAATGGCTCGACTCGAATCGCATAGAGCGTGTTGCGCCGCAAGTGCTTAAGCCTCACGGAGTTGTTGTGCTTGACGATGTGCCTCGGCATCTTGGGCATTTTGGTGTAGACGCGCTCGCTCTTCCTCTTCATCTTGGCGTTGACGTTGCCGTTCTCGTGCAAGCGCAAAGGCTTCTTGAGTTTGACGTTGTCGGCGCTCTTGAGAGTCAGTGTCTTTTAGGGGATTGAGGCTTGCTTGACGGTTGGCGCGCGCGGCTCGACGAAGGGTGTTCGATGTCGGTGTACTTGAGCCAGAGAGGGTGAAGTCGGAGTGGTGGCTTGAACAGCTCCTTCTTGAAGTGGAAGACGAGCTATTGAGCAACAAAGCACGAATTTCGTCCATCCTTGCGTCATTCTCTTGCTTGTGATCGTCGAGCTTGTGGTCGAAGTAGTCCTTTGTACGTTGCTGGGGAAGACGCAAGTCGGCGGCAAGGTTGTTGATGCGTTCACTCATCGCTTGTTGCTCTTGATGCAAAGCACGTTGTGCACCAAAGAGGTGACTCTTGGTGACGAAGGAGTTCATGTCGTCGTCTTGCTCCATGAAGAGTGGGTTGGTAGAAGTACTTGGCCTATCCATCATTCCAAGACAAATGTGAGTGGTAGAAAGAGAGGAACGAGTACCAAATGTACCTTGACCGAAGTTGAAAGTGGATCGAGGATCACTCCAATGTAGGACAAGGAAATATCACAATTGGTACGAGTTCTTGTCGGTTTCTCACACCTACACAAGTAAAAGCTTTTGGTGGAGCTTGGTTAGGATGGTGGCAGAAAATTTAATGTAATTGTAAGTGAACTTCAATAATGTTGGAAAAGATTCGCAAGATGCAATGTAACAAGTAGACCAAGCATATAAGGTACACGGAAACACACACGCAAAAAGATAAGTGGGGTTGTGCAACCAAGGGTGAGCCAAAATGTGGAATCCATGAAAATGCTCTTGTTGCACAACACTAGAGAGACGCTAGCACGATTGCACGATAGGCGGATACAAGAACTTGTGCACAACCTACTTAGCAAAAATGCAACGACTTCTATCCCAAATACTTTGTATGCAAGGTGTTGCTATGATATGATCCAAGATGATCGAGTATGACAATATTAATGTTGTATGATGCTATGGTTCTTGCTTAAAAGCTCTTTGCGTATCTTTCCTCTTTGCTTAAAATCATGGTTGGCTCTTTGATGTTTGAGCTCTTTTCTCATGCAATGTTTGACTAACCAAGATAGCAAGTGAGTATGCGATGACAAGTTTGTGACACAAGAGATGATACCAATATAGGCAACAATGATTTATGTATGTATGCTATCGGAAGTATGATCACTAATGTGCACAAGTCTTGTTGCCGGCAATACTCAATGGCTAGTCTCGATGGGTAAGCAACGCAAAGGAGTAAGGCTATGATGGCTATCAATGTAATGGCAAGAATGATATGTCCAATACCAAGATTAGGTTACCGGTCTTGCTTCTGGTATGGTGTCAAAATGGTGGCACGAATACCAAGTCGTAGTCGAGGTGGTCGTTGTTGATGACGCGTCCGTGGCGAAGATGAGCAGCGTTGATGTCGATGTCGAACCGTACCTATATAGCCGAAACACAAAAGGATACGGTACCGCAACTCAAATTCTCAAACCTCAAAGTAGCAATTGTGTCGGAGAGTGAAACGGTCCAAAAATGGTGGGTAATGCGGAAGTGGTGGAGGTATGCGGAAATATATATGGTATATGGTGAGCACCGGAACAAATTTTGGTGGAAAATTGGGTAGAGCTGTGGAAGTAGTGCGAACTTTCTGTCGAAGCCGGATGTTCCGGGCAAGACGGAGGTTTCGGGGAAAGCCGGAAGGTCCGGGAGCCGGAATGTCCGGGCTGGACCGGAAGTTCCGGTGGTCGTGATTCTGCCAAGAACAGAGACTTCGGGATCGTGAATTTGGCCGGAAAAACTTGGGGGAAAAGCCCAAATCCGAAGGGGAAAAGAAGAAATTGGAGGAAAAGAAGGGTGGGAAGGCTAGATCTACGAGCCAGACACAAAATTCACGGATCAAAACCAACAAAATCTCAACACACGAACGAATCAGGAAAAAAAATTTGGGGCTATTTTTGGTGGGGATTTTCGGATTAGGACGAAAAACAACAAAATTAGACTATAAACACAAAGGGGAGGCTCCCAAATCGTGATCAACCTTGCTCTAGATACCAAGATGATGTAGGGTAGGAACCCTATATCCCGATCATTCCCGAAAGGAGTGGATCCTGCGAAGAACACGAGGGGGAAACGAGGGGAATCACGAGGGGAAACACGAGAGAAACACTAAAACCAACAAGAATGATCACACATGCGCTAGATCCATGAACACAAAGGAAGATACAAGATCCAAAGTCAACAACGGACGATACAAGAGGTAACCGGTTCTTCTCCGTGAGGAGGTCTTGAATCCACGGGGGGATCTTCCCTTAGAAAGGGGGCTTGAATCCAAAGGGATCTTCTCCGAAGAGGCCACGGTCTCTCGCACGGAGGAGACCCGATATGGATGAGCATAGCTCTATCTCTCAAATGAGCTAAACCAACGCTAACCCAAGAAAGTCGTATGGGATAGAGTATATATAGTATAGGTGACGAAAGGGTACACGGGCCTCGGCCCAAGTGGCTGCATGCAGGCAGGGCTGGAAGTTCCGGGCTAGGCCAGAAGTTCCGGGCACCGGAGCTTCCGGGGAGGGTTCGTCCTAACCAGAGAGTTGGCGCGGTGGAGATGTGCTGGCATCCGGGGGCCGGATGGTCCGGGCAGGCCGGAGGTTCCGGGCGCTAGAAGGTCTGGGACGGGGTCCGGGCTAACCCGAGAGTTGGCACGCCTGGGCTGGTCGAAGTCATCGGCGGCCGGAAGCTCCGGGTCGGCCGGAAGTCCGGGGGCCGGAAGTTCCGGGCTCTGGCCGGAAGTTCCGGGCTCTGGCCTGAAGTTCCGGGCTGTCCAGAGTGTTGACGCCTGTCTCTTCTTCTACAGTCCTCGGCTCCGAGTCTTGAGCGTTGTACCTGATGACACATAGTATCTCGGACTTAGGCAGTAGCCATGTCTCACTTGAAGAGGGGGAAAACTCAAGTAGGAGTGATGTCACCTCGGATTGAATAGCACGTGCCCTAGCCCTTATCATTGGTCCACTTGGAGCTTGGATAGTTAAGGTGGCATCCATGGGGATGGTCGTGGGATGCTCCGCATCACCAGCACCTCCATCAGGTGCCACCTCCAGCCGTGATACAAGAAAGCAGGCACAACCACCACTATCTACCAAGAGCACATCTCCTGGGCCTGCGCAGAGTTCTTCTTCTTCCATGGCATCAACAGGGCACACAAGTGATATTATTTGTCGTCGTTGTAAGGGAAGAGGACATTTTGCGAGAGAATGCCAATCTCAGCGTGTGATGATTGCTACTGAGGATGGTGGGTATGAGCCCGCTAGTGACTATGATGAGGAGACTTTGGCTCTTATTACACGTGAAGAACACGGTGGAGATGATTCTGATCATGAGACGCAATACATGGCTCCTGAAGATGCTGACAGGTATGAATGTTTAGTTGTTCAACGTGTTTTGAGTGTGCAGGTCACACAAGCTGAGCAAAATCAGAGGCATAATTTGTTCCATACAAAGGGAGTTGTGAAGGTGTAACGCCCTCGATGCGGCTATAGCTCCTACGTGTCGAGGCACGACTTAGAGACATAACCTCATTGAAAGCAATGTCGCAAGTTAGGCAATCTTCACAACATCCCATGTAATATAAATAATAAAAGGGGAGATACATAGTTGGCTTACACTCGCCACGTCAATCAAAGGTCCATAAATAGCATTACAACATTCAAACACTCATGGCCCGACTACGGCGCCAAAACAAAAGATAAACCCAACATGCGACACGGTCCCGATCGCCCCAACTGGGCACCACTACTGATCATTAGGGAAAGACACGTAGTATCAGCATGAGTCCTCGTCGAACTCCCACTTGAGCTCATGCGCGTCATCTGGAATGGAATCATCAGGCCCTGCATCTGGTTTGGATGTAATCTGTGAGCCACAGGGACTCAGCAATCTCGCACCCTCGTGATCAAGACTATTTAAGCTTAAAAGGTAAGGCAAAGGAAAATATGTGGAGCTGCAGCAAGCGACTAGCATATATGGTGGCTATCCTATTCGCAAAAGAGAGCGAGAAGAGGAAGCAAAGCGCGAGCGAGTAACTAGAGGGCATCCTGCAGCAAGCATTACTCCAACACCGTGTTCACTTCCCGGACTCCGCCGAGAAGAGACCATGACGGCAACTCACACAGTTGATTCATTTTAATTAAGTTAAAGTTCAAGTTATCTACAACCGGACATTAACAAATTCCCATCTGCCCATAACCGCGGGCACGTCTTTCGAAAGTTCAAATCCCTGCAGGGGAGTCCCAACTTAGCCCATGACAAGCTCTCACGGTCAATGAAGGAATAGACCTCCTCCCGAGACGTTCCGATCAGACTCGGTATCCCGGTTCTTCAAGACACTTCGACAAGTTAAAACAAATCCAGCAACACCGCCCGAATGTGCCGACAAATCCCGATAGGAGCTGTAGATATCTCGTTCTCAGGGCACACTCAGATTGTCTAAACTTCCGGTAGGCCAGCCCAAAGTTGCCCCTGGTAGCCACCGGCGGCTCACGAGGTGGACCAACACTCAGAGGAGCACTGGCCCGGGGGGGTTTAAATAAGATGACCCTCGGGCTCCGGAAACCCAAGGGAAAAAGAGGCTAGGTGGCAAATGGTAAAACCAAGGTTGGGCATTGCTGGAAAAGCTTTAATCAAGGCGAACTATCAAGGGGTTCCCATTATAACCCAACCGCGTAAGCAACGCAAAATCCAGGAACATAACACCGATATGACGGAAACTAGGGTGGCAAGAGTGGAACAAAACACTAGGCGAGAGGCCGAGCCTTCCACCCTTTACCAAGTATATAGATGCATTAAGATAACATGGCAATATAATGATATCCCAACAAGTAAATAATGTTCCAACAAGGAACGGTCTCCAATCTTCACCTGCAACTAGCAACGCTATAAGAGGGGCTGAGCAAAGCGGTAACATAGCCAATCAACGGTTTGCTAGGACATGGTGGGTTAGAGGTTTGACATGGCAATTTGGGAGGCATGATAAGCAAGTGGTAGGCATCGTAGCATAGGCATAGCAAAAGAGCGAGCATCTAGCAAAGCAAAGATAGTAGTGATTTTGAGGGTATGATCATCTTGCCTGCAAAGTTGTCAGAGTTGACTGGATCCTCGAAAGCAAAACTCAACCGGCTCCTCGTTAGCGAACTCGTCTCCCGGCTCTACCCAAATAAGACAAACAAGCAACCAGGACACAATCAACCACGTGCAAAGCTCAAACAAGATGATGCAATCATGGTATGCTATGCGGGATGCGATATGTGATGCATATGCAAGATTTGACAAGGAATGAATGAACCTGGCCTCAACTTGGAAATCCAAGTGTGCCACTGGAGAGGTGATATGAAATCTCTTGGAAATGATATAAAGATCACCAGAATCGGAGTTACGGTTTGGAAATGGCAAGCAATTCAAATATGACCACGTTCTGTGATTTACAGCAAGTAGCCATCTAAATGCAACAAGATGAACATGCTACAGCACTCAAACATGGCAAAAAAATACATGGCAGGTATCCACTCATGATGCTTAACAAAAGACTAGCACTGAGCTACGGCCAATTCATCCATTAACAGGTTCAAACAAGCATGGCAAAAATGCATTTGGCAAAAAGATCTCAGACTTAGTGAAATTAACACTTGTCTGGAATTTCAGATCAGATAGCACTCTTTGGAGCATGAAAACTCTATGCTACCGGACCTGAACATGGAAGGGTAAAGCATGGCATGGAGCTACTCAAAGAGCTTAACAAAAGTCCCTTAGTGACCTTGAGCCAAAAGGGATCATAAAATACATTTGCAAGCATGCGAACATGGCAAAAACATAATCAGATCACAGACTTATAGAGAAAAACTAGAGCATGCAAAACAGATATCAAGTAGGCAAGTTTGCGAGCTCGATGCACTCACTACAGAGCAAGGCATGACAATCTAAGCATACACCCATCAAGAATACACAAAATACAAGCTAGAAATGGCAAGAACAATAACATAGCATGCACGGATCAACTACAACATCCTCGGCAAAATCGCTAACAAGTAGACAATCTGCCCAGATTCACGAAATAGCAAAAGTAGAGCTCGATTGACTCAAGCTAGCGTGCTCCACAATTGCAAATAAAGACATGGATGGATAGAGCACTAAAATATTAACAAAACATACTTACTGATCCTCCTCAAAAGAGGCACGGATCACTAGGAAACAACATGAACATATGGCATAATGAGATAAACAGATCAAGGACTTCGTGGAAATGCTAAGTCCCTGAAATCAGCATTAATGAATGCACCACTTTGCAAAATTGTTCTACTCACCACACACATCACAAAAATACACGGGTTGCACCTTTGGATAGATGGAAAAACATATAACAAAACACATGTAGAGCTCAGGGGCATATCATGCACACAATAATAATGGCAAAAATGACAAATATCTAATTGGAGCAGCAGATCTGACAATTATCTCACATAGCATTCTTCTAATAGTATTCCGGGCATCAAGATGAACTCAAATGAAAATGATGCAATGAGACGAAATGATGTGCTCTCTGAGACGAACATTTTGATATGCTATATGCCCAAAACGGAGCTTCAGATGAGGAGTTACGGCACGATGAACAGAGGCAAAATATCTAGGGTTTCGGGCAAAAAAGTCAACCGAGCAATTTGGATCTGGATCTGGATCCGGTTCGGCGCGCTTCCCGAGGTTCGTCCTCGCCAGAGATGGATCTTGAGCTCGTCGGAGAAAGGCCGGCGGGGAAGGAGGAAGCGCGGGACGGCGCCCGCCGGAGCTTGCCGAGGCGGCGGGGTGGCGGCGCCGGCGCGGCGAGGCGGCGCAGGCGCGGCGGCCGAGGCGGCAGGTACCGGTAGCCGTGGCGGCGCGCGCCGGTGAGGGCGACGGGCGGCGGAGGGAAGTCCGGTGGGGCGGCCGACAGTGGGGAAGATGGCCCCGGGCGGCGCCGGGAGACAACGGGCCTCAGGGGCCCCTCCTGGGCCTCCCGGGCCGGCGGCGACGGCGAAGTGGGGCGGCGGCGCGACCCAATCAGGATCCGACACGTGGCGGTGGCAGCGTGGGTTGGACAATGTCTGGTCCGGCGGATTTTGTCCGGCGACGGCGGGTGGAGATGGATCTAGGGTTTTCGGGAGGAAGGAGAAGGAGATTTTTGGGGGTGTCTTTATATAGGCATAGAGGGAGCTAGGAGTGTCCAAATGAGGTGCGGTTTTCGGCCACGCGATCGTGATCGAACGCTCTAGATGATGAAGAAGGTTATGGTGGGTTTTGGGCCAAAATGGAGGGGTGTTGGGATGCAACACACACGAGGCCTTTTCGGTCCCTCGGTTAACCGTTGGAGCATCAAACGAAGTCCAAATGGTATGAAACTTGACAGGCGGTCTACTGGTAGTAAACCAAGGCCGCTTGGCAAGTCTCGGTCCAATCCGGAAATGTTTAATCCCCACACACGAAAGAAAAGTAGAAATGACCCTCAGAGGAGAACGAAGCGCCGGAATGCAAAACGGACAACGGGGAAAATGCTCGAATGCATGAGATGAACACGTATGCAAATGCAATGCACATGATGAAATGATATGAGATGCATGACAACGATAACAACGCACAGAGACAAAGACCCTAACCCGAGGAAATAAAATAACTTAACGCCGGAAACGGCAAGAGTTGGATTATATAATGGGTAAATCATATCCGGGGTGTTACAACACTCCACCACTATGAAAAGATATCGTCCCGAGATCTAGGACTGAAAGAATGCCGGGTACTCAGAACGGAGGTGATCCTCGCGTTCCCAGGTAGATTAATGGTCGGAATGATGTGACCACTTGACTTTGAGGAATTTGATTGAGTTGTTGCGAGTCTTGCGTTCAGTCTCTTCAAGAATAGCAACGGGGTGCTCATGATAAGAGAGATCTTCTTGGAGCTCAATGTCCTCGAAGTTGACGGTGCGGTCAGGAGTCTTGAAGCACTTTCAAAACTGAGAGACATGGAACACGTCAGAATCTTTGCAAAGTTTGAAGGAAGCTCGAGTTGATAGGCGAGATCGCCTCTCTTGCTGACGATCTTGAAAGGTCCCACGTATCTAGGGGAAAGCTTCCCTTTGATACCGAAGCGACGAGTACCTTTCATAGGAGAGACGCGGAGGTAAACCTGATCTCCGATCTCAAAAGCCAAATCACGGTGCTTACTATCATGGTAGCTCTTCTGGCGGGATTGGGCTGCTTTGAGGTTATCTCGAATGACTTTGCACATCTCCTCTGCCTCTGTGATTAAGTCATTGCCGAGAAGCTGACGTTCACCGGTTTCAGACCAGTTGAGAGGGGTACGACACTTCCTGCCATACAGAATTTCGAATGGGGCCTTGCCCGAACTTTCTTGAAAACTGTTGTTGTAGGAGAATTCAGCATATGGAAAACAATCCTCCCACTTCACGCCGAAGGAGATCACACAAGCCCTGAGCATATCTTCAAGAATCTGATTGACACGCTCGACTTGACCGCTAGTTTGAGGATGGAAAGCTGTGCTGAAGCGGATGTTGGTACCCATGGCCTTTTGAAAAGAATCCCAAAACTTGGAGGTAAAGATGCTGCCACGGTCTGAAGAGATCACTTGAGGAATCCCATGCAGAGAGACAATCCCAGAGGTATAGGGCTCCGCCAATTGAGCTGCAGTGATCGACTCTTTGATAGGCAGAAAGTGAGCCACTTTAGTGAGTTTGTCGGTGAGAACGAATATAGCATCATTGCCATGTTTGGACTTTGGAAACCCAGTCACGAAGTCCATCTCAATGTTGTCAAACTTCCATTCTGGAATGGCAAGAGGTTGGAGGAGACCCGCTGGACTTTGGTGTTCTGCCTTCACTCTTCTGCAGACATCACATTCATTCACGAACTGAGCAATCTCGTGCTTCATTCGAGTCCACCAATAAGCCTGCTTGAGGTCCTGATACATCTTCATGCTCCCAGGGTGGATGGAGAGGAGAGAATTGTGAGCCTCGTTCATGAACACTTTACGAAGGTCACCTTTGGGCACAACAATACAATCCTCGAAAAAGAGAGTATCCTTGTCATCAAGGCGGTAGCACTTATACTTGGGTTGACTCTTGGCAATCCCAATCTTTACCTTCTTCACCATAGCATCAAGAAGCTGGGCTGGGCGAATCTGGTCTTCCAAGGTAGGAGAGACTTGAAGGTTGGCGAGGAAACCTTGAGGAACAACTTGCAGATTAAGTTTGCGGAAAGCTTCACAAAGCTCGGGTTGATAAAGCTTGAGAATTAGACTGTTGCAGTAAGCCTTCCTGCTCAATGCGTCAGCAATCACATTGGCCTTGCCTAGAGTATACTCGATACTCGGATTATACTCTTGAATCATTTCGACCCATCGAGTCTTCCTGAGGTTGAGATTAGGCTGAGTGAAGATGTACTTGAGACTCTTGTGGTCAGTGAAGATGTCCACTTTTCTTCCCAATAAGAGATGTCTCCAAGTCAAAAGAGCATGCACAACTGCCGCCAACTCGAGATCATGAGTGGGGTAGTTCTTCTCATTGGGCTTCAACTGGCGAGAAGTATAAGCCACAACTTTCTTCTCTTGCATCAACACTGAACCGAGACCTTGGAGAGAGGCATCGCAAAAGACCTCGTACGGTTTGGATTCATCAGGCGGAGTCAGAACTGGAGCAGTGACCAATTTCTCTTTCAAAGTGTTGAAAGCAATGTCACACTCCGGAGACCAAACGTACTTGACGTGCTTCTGGAGAAGATTTGAGAGAGGCTTCGCGATCTTAGAAAAGTTTTCAACAAATCTTCGACAGTAGCTTGCGAGACCGAGGAAGCTACAGAGTTGCTTCATGATCTGAGGTGGTTCCCAATTCACAATTGCAGACACCTTCTTAGGATTCACCACGATGCCCTTGGCAGAGATGATATGACCAAGATAAAGAACCTCATCGAGCCAAAATTCGCATTTGGATAACTTGGCATAGAACTGGTGTTCCCTCAGCTTATCGAGTACCAAACGCAAGTGCTTGGCATGATCTTCCTTGTTCTTTGAAAAGACCAGAATGTCGTCGAGATAGACCAAAACGAAGTCATTGGTGTAGGCGTTGAATATAAAGTTCATCATGTGAGAGAAAGTCGGAGGAGCGTTAACGAGGCCAAAAGACATGACAGTTATTTATATGAACCATAGCTTGTCCTGAAAGCCGTCTTGGGAATATCTTGCTCATGTATTCGAATCTGATGATAACCCATACAGAGATCAAGCTTGGAGAATACTTGGGCACCTTTGAGTTGTTCGAACAGCTCGTTGATGTTGGGAAGTGGGTATTTGTTCTTGATGGTCTTCTTGTTCAATGGACGGTAATCAACACAAAGTCGGCCCGTTCCATCCTTCTTTTTCACAAAAAGAACACCACAACCCCATGGAGAAGAACTAGGCCGGATGAGACCCATTCTCTCTTGAATATCGAGTTGCTTCTTCAGCTCCTTCAACTCTTCAGGTCCGACCTTGTAAGGACGCTTGCACACTGGTTCCGTGCCAGGCTCAAGATCGATGACAAATTCAACTGGCCGGTGCGGAGGCATTCCTGGAAGCTCTTCTGGAAAGACGTCTTGATATTCGCAAACGACTGGAATTTGCGAGATAGCATCCCGTTCACCCTTCTCATTGAGAGAAAACAGACGGATGGTATTATCCCGAGCGGCAAAGACAATTACATCCTCAAACGAATGAATCAATTGAATCTACCTGGCTGCACAATCAAGCTGAGCCTTGTGCTTAGAAAGCCAATGCATCCCGAGAATAAGATCAATATCCGAGTTACCAAGGATCATTGGAGAAGCCAGAAACTTTAAATCACCCATCGAGATAGAAATATCCGGAACATCGTAGTTAGCGAGCAAACATCTACCCGGAGAGACAACTGCTAGTGGTTTATGCATAACTTGAGAATACCACCCATGCTTAGATGCAAAAGGTCTCGAGATAAAACAATGCGATGCACCAGTGTCAAAAAGAACTTTAGCAGGAACGTCGTTAACAGGAAGGTTACCCATGATGACATCTGACGAGTCCTCTGACTGAGCTGCATTCACCATGTTAACCTTGGCGTACTTGGGGTTATGCTTGACCACAGTTGTACTTGCCAATCTCACAGGAGGAGGAGGAAGACGCCTCTGATTGAAACATTTGTTGGCATAGTGACCCTTCTGTTGGCACTTGTTGCACGTGACCTCTGAAAGCGGACGGTGATACGGAGCACTTGATCTTGGAGCTTGAGACAAAGTCTTGTTCTGAAAGCCAGGGTTGGGTGGGTGGGAAGATCCACTGCCACCTTTGCTCTTCTGCTGATACGGCTGACGGAACGGAGGAGGAGGAAGCCAATACTTCTGCTGCTTGGCCACTTGAGTAGAGGAAGAAGGAGTAGTGTCTCTGACTCGCTTCTTGGAAGCATCACACCTCAGTTGAGCAGCCTCTTGCTTCAATGCCATGTTGTAGAACTCATCGTACCTCAAGGGCTCAAAGAGAACAAGAGCTAGCTGGATTTCTTCTCTGAGACCACCCCTGAACTGGTATATCATGCTCTTCTCATTAGGGACGTCCTGCTTAGCAAAGCGGGCGAGCTTCTGAAACAACTTGTTGTAGTCATAGACAGACAAAGAGCCTTGCTTCAGGTTGTGGAATTCCTCACGCTTGCTTTCAACCACGCTCTGAGGAATATGATGAGCTTTAAAGTCTTGAAGGAATTCATCCCAGGTAATCACATGGCCTCCTCTGGAATCCTTGTACTGTTGGAACCATTCTGCAGCTTGATCTTTGAGTTGGAAGGAAGCGAACTTGATGAAGTCCTCAGGCCTGACGTTACTGCACTCGAAATGCTTGCACAGATCCACAAGCCAATCATCAGCATCAGTTGCCTCAACACAATTGCTAAAAGACTTTGGCCCGTTAGCAAGGAGCTGGTTGAGTGTAGCAAAGTGATTCTGATTATTGCCTTGGTTGCCTTGGTTCTCTTGATTGCGCTCTTGAAGAATTTGCATGATCAACTGCGTGTTTGCATTGGTTGCAGCCATCACAGCTTGCCATGCCTCCAGAGGAGGAGGAGGTGGTGGCGGATCCTGATTCTGATTCCGATTGGTGCTCTTAGCGGGAGCCATCCTGAAGAGGGTGACAACCGTTAGCACATTGACAGATAAAATGAAGCTGAATCAAACGGGGTGAAATCGCAACATATAGTCTTCACATCCGAACAAAATGAACAAATGCATTCCAATTGAAATGGTCACATATCCATAAATTGAGAAGCCACTTAGAATTTAGGTAGAGAAATAAATCAACAAGGTACGGATCAAGAATGAATACTCGGTAAGAAATCCCATTCTCAAACCAAATATCCATGGAAGGACTAGAACTACAAGAATTCCCACCTATGAAACTCCTGAACCTTTCCGGTTATGCAATCGGGTGTTGGGGATACAGGGGAAGCATAATATCTCACCCAAATCTAGCAAATCCTACATCCAGCTGTATCCATCCTTCAACACATAACCGAGAAAACTTCGGAAACCATCTACCTCAACCTTCGAAAGGCATCCGTTATACAAGTTATGGCGATACTCCTGAACTCCCGCCCCAGTACTGGGTGGCGTCGAGGTTATCTCACCAACGAACTGCATAAAAGAGATTTTCGATGTCGGCGTACTAAACTCAGGTATTGTAGAACTGCAATGATAAAATTGTGACGACAACACACTCGGAGCTCAACTCCCCGGGACACTACCACAACCCCTAAAGACAGGAGGCACCAAGAACAATGTTCTCGTCACAAAACCATCGGAACGATTCCATGATACCCGCGTGATCCTAAAATTTTTTTAGTGAAATTTGAGAAGAGAAGAGTCAAAACTCTACTTCAGGATGCCTTACCAGAGCGATGAGGAGACTGGGGAGTAAAAAGAATTCCTAAACTCTCTGATATATAATTCCTAAATGACTCAAAACATTTTTTTCTAGACTCAACAACGGCTGCTAAAACCGATCAAGCAATGGGGGCTCCTAAGGTCGGGGAAGGCTCTGATACTAACTTGTAACGCCCTCGATGCGGCTATAGCTCCTACTTGTCGAGGCACGACTTAGAGACATAACCGCATTGAAGGAAATGTCGCAAGTTAGGCAATCTTCACAACATCCCATATAATATAGATAATAAAAGGGGAGATACATAGTTGGCTTACACTCGCCACGTCAATCAAAGGTACATAAATAGCATTACAACATTCAAACACTCATGGCCCGACTACTGATCATCAGGGAAATACACGTAGTATCAGCGTGAGTCCACGTCGAACTCCCACTTGAGCTCATGCGCATCATCTGGAACGGAATCATCAGGCCCTGCATCTGGTTTGGAAGTAATCTGTGAGCCACAGGGACTCAGCAATCTCGCACCCTCGTGATCAAGACTATTTAAGCTTAAAAGGTAAGGCAAAGGAAAATATGTGGAGCTGCAGCAAGCGACTAGCATATATGGTGGCTATCCTATTCGCAAAAGAGAGCGAGAAGAGGAGGCAAAGTGCGAGCGAGTAACTAGAGGGCATCCTGCGGCAAGCATTACTCCAACACCGTGTTCACTTCCCGGACTCCGCCGAGAAGAGACCATCACGGCAACTCACATAGTTGATTCATTTTATTTAAGTTAAAGTTCAAGTTATCTACAACCGGACATTAACAAATTCCCATCTGCCCATAACCGCAGGCATGGCTTTCGAAAGTTCAAATCCCTGCAGGGGAGTCCCAACTTAACCCATGACAAGCTCTCACGGTCAACGAAGGAATAGACCTCCTCCCGAGACGTTTCGATCAGACTCGGTATCCCGGTACTTCAAGACACTTCGACAAGTTACAACAAATCCAGCAACACCGCCTGAATGTGCCGACAAATCCCGATAGGAGCTGCACATATCTCGTTCTCAGGGCACACTCAGATTGTCTAAACTTCCGGTAGGCCAGCCCAGAGTTGCCCCTGGTAGCCACCGGCGGCTGACGAGGTGGACCAACACTCAGAGGAACACTGGCCCATGGGTGTTTAAATAAGATGACCCTCGGGCTCTGGAAACCCAAGGGAAAAAGAGGCTAGGTGGAAAATGGTAAAACCAAGGTTAGGCATTGCTGGAAAAGCTTTAATCAAGGCGAACTATAAGGGGTTCCCATTATAACCCAACCGTGTAAGGAACGCAAAATCCGAGAACATAACACCGATATGACGGAAACTAGGGCGGCAAGACTGGAACAAAACACTAGGCGAGAGGCCGAGCCTTCCACCCTTTACCAAGTGTATAGATGCATTAAGATAACATGGCAATATAATGATATCCCAACAAGTAAATAATGTTCCAACAAGGAACGGTCTCCAATCTTCACCTGCAACTAGCAACGATATAAGAGGGGCTGAGCAAAGCGGTAACATAGCCAATCAACGGTTTGCTAGGACATGGTGGGTTAGAGTTTTGACATGGAAATTTGGGAGGCATGATAAGCAAGTGGTAGGCATCGTAGCATAGGCATAGCAAAAGAGCGAGCATCTAGCAAAGCAAAGATAGTAGTGATTTCGAGGGTATGATCATCTTGCCTGCAAAGTTGTCAGAGTTGACTGGATCATCGAAAGCAAACTCAACAGGCTCCTCATTAGCGAAATCGTCTCCCGGCTGTACCCAAACAAGACAAACAAGCAACAAGGACACAATCAACCACGTGCAAAGCTCAAACAAGATGATGCAATCATGGTATGCTATGCGGGATGCGATATGTGATGCATATGCAAGATTTGACAAGGAATGAATGAACCTGGCCTCAACTTCTAAATCCAAGTGTTCCACTGGAAAGGTGAGACGAAATCGCTTGGAAACGACATAAAGATCACCGGAATCGGAGTTACAGTTTGGAAATGGCAAGCAATTCAAATATGACCACGTTCTGCGATTTATAGCAAGTAGCCATCTAACTGCAACAAGATGAACATGGTACAGCACTCAAACATGGCAACAAAATACATGGCAGGGATCCACTCATGATGCTTAACAAAAGACTAGCACTAAGCTACGGCCAATTTATCCATTAACAGGTTCAAACAAGCATGGCAAAAATGCATTTGGCAAATAGATCTCAGACTTAGTGAAATTAACACTTGTCTGGAATTTCAGATCAGATAGCACTCTTTGGAGCATGAAAACACTATGCTACAGGACCTGAACATGGCAGGGTAAAGCATGGCATGGAGCTACTCAAAGAGCTTAACAAAAGTCCCTTAGTGACCTTAAGCCAAAACGGACCATAAAATACATTTGCAAGCATGCGAACATGGAAAAAAGATAATCAGATCACAGACTTAGAGAAAAACTGGAGCATGCAAAACAGATATCAAGTAGGCAAGTTTGCGAGCTCGATGCACTCACTACAGAGCAAGGCAGGACAATCTAAGCATACACCCATCAAGAATACACAAAATACAAGCTAGACATGGCAATATCAATAACATAGCATGCACGGATCAACTACAACATCCTCGGCAAAACCGCTAACAAGTAGACAATCTGCCCAGATTCACGAAATAGCAAAAGTAGAGCTTGATTGACTCAAGCTAGGTTGCTCCACAATTGCAAACAAAGACCTGGATGGATAGAGCACTACAAGATTAACAAAACATACTCACCGATCCTCCTCAAAAGAGGCACAGATCACTAGGAAACAACATGAATATATGGCATAATGAGATAAACAGATCAAGGACTTAGTGGAAATGCTAAGTCCCTGAAATCAGCATTAACGAATGCACCACTTTGCAAGCTTGTGCTAGTCACCACACACATCACAAAAATACATGGGTTGCACCTCTGGATAGATGGCAAAACATATAACAAAACACATGTAGAGCTCAGGGCCATATCATGCACACAATAATCATGGCAAAAATGACAAATATCTAATTGGAGGAGCAGATCTGACAAATATCTCAAATAGCATTCTTCTAATAGCATTTCGGGAATCAAGATGATCTCAAATTAAAATGATTCAATGAGATGAAATGATGTGCTCTCTGAGGCGAACATTTTGATATGCTATATGCCCAAAACGGAGCTACGGATGCGGAGTTACCGCACGATGAACAGAGGCAAAATATCTAGGGTTTCGGGCAAAAAAGTCAACCGAGCAATTTGGATCTGGATCTGGATCCGGTTCGGCGCGCTTCCCGAGGTTTGTCCTCGCCGGAGATGGAGCTTGAGCTCGTCGGAGAGAGGCCGGCGGGGAAGGAGGAAGCGCGGGACGACGCCCGCCGGAGCTTGTCGAGGCGGCGGGGTGGCGGCGCGGGCGCGGCGAGGCGGCGCGGGCGCGGCGCCTGAGGCGGCGGGCACCGGCAGCCGGGGTGACGCACGCCGGTGAGGGCGACGGGCGGCGGAGGGAAGTCCGGTGGGGCGGCCGGCAGCGGGGATGATGGCCCCGGGCGGCGGCGGGAGACAACGGGCCTCGGGGGCCCCTCCTGGGCCTCCCGGGCCGGCGGCGACGGCGAAGTGGGGCGGTAGCGCGACCCAATCAGGATCCGACACGTGGCGGTGGCGGCACGGGTCGGACAATGTCCGGCCCGGTGGATTTTGTCCGGCGGCGGCAGCTGGAGATGGATCTAGGGTTTTTGGGAGGAAGGAGAAGGATATTTTTGGGGGTGTCTTTATATAGGCATAGAGGGAGCTAGGAGTGTCCAAATGAGGTGCGGTTTTCGGCCACGCGATCGTGATCGAACGCTCTAGATGATGGAGAAGGTTATGGTGGGTTTTGGGCCAAAATGCAGGGGTGTTGGGCTGCAACACACACAAGGCCTTTTCGGTCCCTCGGTTAACCGTTGGAGCATCAAACGAAGTCCAAATGGTACGAAACTTGACAGGCGGTCTACCGGTAGTAAACCAAGGCCGCTTGGCAAGTCTCGGTCCAATACGGAAATGTTTAATCCCCACACACGAAAGAAAAGTAGAAATGACCCCCGGAGAAGAACGAAGCGCCGGAATGCAAAACGGACAACGGGGAAAATGCTCGAATGCATGAGATGAACACGTATGCAAATGCAATGCACATGATGAAATGATATGAGATGCATGAAAACGATAACAACCCACGGAGACAAAGACCCGATCCCGAGGAATAACTTAACGCCTGAAACGGCAAGAGTTGGATTATATAATGGGTAAATCATATCCGGGGTGTTACAGAAGGAACGTTCTGTCTGCGTCATCATAGATGGAGGGAGATGCAATAACTTGGCTAGCATGGAGATGGTGGAGAAGCTATCACTCACCACAAGACCACATCCACATCCTTACTACATCAAATGGTTCAACAACAGTGGCAAGGTTAAGGTAACACGTACTGTTCGTGTGCATTTTAGTATCTCTACATATGATGATTATGTAGATTGTGATGTGGTACCTATGCAAGAATGTTCCTTATTACTTGGTAGACCATGGCAATTTGATAAAAATTCTGTACACCATGGTAGAAACAATCAGTATACTCTTGTTCATAAGGATAAAAATATTACTTTGCTTCCGATGACTCCTGATTCCATTTTGAAAGATGATATTAATAGAGCTAATAAAGCAAAACAGGAGAAAAATAAAAGTGAAAATCAGATTGTGGCAAAAGAATTTGAGCAACAAATGCAGCCTAATAATAAACCATCTAGTGTTGCTTCTGAATTAAATTGAAAAGTGCATGTTTAATTGCCACCAAATCTGATATTGATGATTTAGATTTTAGCAAATCTGTTTGCTATGCTTTTGTGTGCAAAGAGGCATTATTTTCATTAGAGGACGTGCCTTCCTCTTTGCCTCCTGCTGTCACTAACATTTTGCAAGAGATCGCTGATGTCTTTCCACAAGACGTGCCACCGAGATTACCACCTATTCGAGGGATTGAGCATCAAATTGACTGAATTCCCGGTGCATCATTACCCAACCATGCACCATACCGTACCAATCCAGAGGAGACGAAGGAGATTATGCATCAAGTACAAGAACTGCTCGACAAAGGTTATATACGCGAATCACTTAGTCCTTGTGCTGTTCCTATCATTTTAGTGCCGAAAAAGGATGGTACGTCACTGTAACACCCCGAGACCGATGCGCCAGGTGTCTTCCAGTTATTCGCCGTCGTTGCCATGTCATTCGCTTGCGTGTTGCATTTTATCATGTCATCATGTGCATTGCATCATCATGTTTTCAAAACCTGCCTCTGTCCTGGTCTCCTCGTTCCGTCCGTTGTTCGTTCTGAGCCCAGACACACTTGCACGCGCACCGGCATGTCCGAAATAGTATTTTATAAGTGGCAAGAAAATGTTCTTGGAATGGGTTGACAGTTGGCATGTGGTGTTGTTATGTTGTAGGTAGGACGCCTGCCAAGTTTCATCGCATTCGGAGTTAGTTTGATAGCCCAACCGTTAAACTATAGCGGCATTATGGCCGGGCACACATCGGACGTTTTCGGTCTCCGGAAACAGTTGCCGGGGCTCTCCTCTTCTCTCTTCTCCTTCTGCACTACCTCTCACCGCCAAGCCCGACCTAACCTCTCTCGTTAGCCCGCGGACCTCCTCCCACACGCGTCCAAAATCTGTCCCGGACCCGACCTGGACAGTCGTTACCGCTGTGTCCGGATCAACCCCAAACATCTACAAAACGTCTCCGTTTTGTTAATTGGACTTCCTAACATATTTTTTCCGTCCGTCCGATTACGATCGGAGGGACTAGATAGCCCCTATCCTATCCTACTCGCTATATATATTAGCCTAACCCTAGACCAACTCCCTCTTTTTCCTCACTTGCCGCCACTCTCTCATTGGGATCCTCCCAGATCCCCTTCTCACCCAACCAGTTAGCTCCTTCGAGTATCCCTCGATCCCGTCCAATCCGCAAACAACCTCCTCCTCCCTGTTCGATCCAGAGGAGTGGAGCTCCTCCGCGCCTGTTTTACAGAATAACCCCTTAGCTCCATGCATATTGTAACTCTCAAACGGTGCATCACATGTAAAAACTTAATATATGAAACTTGCTTAGAATTTTGTGTAGTTTCATGATATGTCATTTTCATCCATGTTTAAAATGCTTAAAATGATGTTTGTTTAAATTTTCTTAAATAACTTTCTAAAATGATTTAAATCATAACTATTTAACCATAACTCGGTTTGTAACAAACTTTATATGTAAATGCGGTAGAAAATGCCTAGTTTAAGATGGTGGCATCACTTTGCATGTTTAACAACTCTAAAATTGTGTTTAGGGCAGAACAGTACCAGGCCTAAAATATGCATATGGGGATTTCCCGGAATTGTTGTTCGTTGCTTCCGGCCTCATTTAAACTTGACTAGATAGATAGTTTTAATTTGCTTCACCTCTTGCCATGCTAACAACATTTAATATTGTTGGGTACATAAACGAGATCGAACTAAATAATTGTTCTGGTGTTCCGTCAATATGCATCCCATTGCATATTGAGCTCCACTTAATTTGTAGGGTTGTTTGTGCACTTTACCATGCCATGCTTCATTAAACTAGACATGCATCATACTTGATTGTGAAGCATGCCATGTTCATGTCATGGTTGTTTACTATGTTGTGTGCTTCTTTCCGGTGTTGGCTCCTTCGGGTTGGTTCCGGTAACGTCGAGTTTGTGAGGACCCGTTCGTCTACGTCCGTTTGTCTTCTTCCTGGAATCGTTCTTCTTCCTTGCGGGATTTGAGGCAAGATGACCATACCCTCGAAATCACTTCTATCTTTGCTTGCTAGTTGCTCGCTCTTTTGCTATGCCTATGCTGCGATACCTACCACTTGCTTATCATGCCTCCTATATTGTTGAACCAAGCCTCTAACCCACCTTGTCCTAGCAAACCGTTGTTTGGCTATGTTACCGCTTTGCTCAGCCCCTCTTATAGCGTTGTTAGTTGCAGGTGAAGATCGAAGTTTTGTTCCTTGTTGAAACATGGAGATGTTGTTCCTTGTTGGAACATGTTTACTTGTTGGGATATCACAATATCTCTTATCTAATTAATGCATCTATATACTTGGTAAAGGGTGGAAGGCTCGGCCTTATGCCTGGTGTTTAGTTCCACTCTTGCCGCCCTAATTTCCATCATATCGGTATTATGTTCCCGGATTATGCGTTCGTTACGTGGTTGGGTGATAATGGGAACCCCCTGACAATTCACCTTGAATAAAACTCCTCCAGCAATGCCCAACCTAGGTTTTACCATTTACCACCTAGCCTCTTTTTCCCTTGGGTTTCCGGAGCCCGAGGGTCATCTTATTTAAACCCCCCCGGGCCAGTGCTCCTCTGAGTGTTGGTCCAAACTAGAGCCCTGTGTAGCACCCCCTCAGGGAAACTCGAAGTTTGGTTTTAGTTGTATGGAGCGCTCATCTGAGTGTGCCCTGAGAACGAGATTTGTGCAGCTCCTATCGGGATTTGTCGGCACATTCGGGCGGTGTTGCTAGATTTGTTTTACCTTATGGAAGTTGTCTTGTAGAACTGGGATACTGAGTCTGATCGGAATGTCTCAGGAGAAGGTTTATCCTTCGTTGACCGTGAGAGCTTGTGATGGGCTAAGTTGGGACTCCCCTGCAGGGATTTGAACTTTCGAAAGCCGTGCCCGCGGTTATGGGCAGATGGGAATTTGTTAATGTCCGGTTGTAGATAACATGAACCTTAATTTAATTAAAATGAATCAACTGCATGTGTAACCGAGATGGTCTCTTCTCGGCGGAGTCCGAGAAGTGAACACGGTGTTGGAGTTATGCTTGACGTAGGTTGTTCGAGGATCACTTCTTGATCATAGTTTCTCGACCGTGCTTTGCCTTCTCTTCTCGCTCTCATTTGCGTATGTTAGCCACCAAACATGCTAGTCGCTTGCTGCAGCTCCACCTCATATCTTTTACCTTACCCATAAGCTTAAATAGTCTTGATCGCGAGGGTGTGAGATTGTTGAGTCCCCGTGACTCAGAGATACTTCCAAAACCAGCTTGCAGGTGCCGTTGAACCGTGCACATGATGAAACCAAGCTCAAGGAGGAGCTCGATGAAGATCTTGTCCTTTATGTTGTTCCGTTTTCTAGTTGATCAGTAGTGGAGCCCAGTTGGGGTCGATCAGGGATCTGTGTAGCATTTGGGGTAGCCTTCTTTTATTTTGGCTCCGTAGTCAAGCCCTAATTGTATTTGGATGATGTAATGCTTTATTCTTGTATTTGTGTGAAGTGGCGACTGTAAGCCAACTATGTATCTTTTCCCTTATGTATTACATGGGTTGTGTGAAGATTACCTCACTTGCGACATTGCTTTCAATGCGGTTATGCCTCTAAGTCGTGCTTCGACACGTGGGAGATATAGCCGCATCGAGGGCGTTACAGTCACGTATGTGCGTTGATTGTAGAGGCATTAATAATATTACTATTCGTTATCGTCATCCTATTCCTAGGCTAGATGATATGCTTGATGAATTGAGTGGCTCTACAATATTCTCCAAAGTTGATTTGCGTAGTGGATACCATCAAATTCGTATGAAATTGGCAGATGAATGGAAAACAGCATTTAAAACTAAGTTTGGATTATATGAGTGGTTAGTCATGCCTTTTGGGTTAACTAATGCACCTAGTACTTTCAGGAGGTTAATGAACAAAGTTTCAGGTGCTTTCATCGGACGATTTGTGGTAGTTTACTTTGATGACATATTGATTTATAGCAAATCTTTGGAGGAACATTTGGAACATTTACGTGTTGTTTTTATTGCTCTACGTGATGCACGTTTGTTTGGTAACCTTGGAAAGTGCACCTTTTGCATCGACCGAGTATCTTTTCTTGGCTATGTTGTTACTCCACAGGGAATTAAAGTTGATAAAGCCAAGATTGAAGCTATTGAGAGTTGGCCGCAGCCGAAAACGGTCACACAAGTGAGGAGTTTCCTTGGCCTCGCTGGTTGCTATAGGCGTTTTGTTATAGATTTCAGCACCATTGCTGCACCTCTCAACGAGCTTACAAAGAAGGAGGTGCCTTTTGTTTGGGGTACCACACAGGAAGCCTTCACGGTATTGAAAGATATGTTGACACATGCTCCTTCACTCCAACTTCCTAATTTTAATAAGACTTTTGAGCTTGCATGTGATGCTAGTGGAATTGGATTAGGAGGTGTGTTAATACAAGATGGCAAACCTATTGCATACTTTTCTGAAAAATTGAGTGGGCCTAGTATGAACTATTCTACTTATGACAAAGAATTATATGCTCTTGTTCGGACCTTAGAAACATGGCAACATTATTTATGGCCCAAGGAATTTGTTATACATTTTGATCATGAATCTTTGAAACACAAATAAAGTCAAGCAAAACTGAACTGTAGACATGCTAAATGGGTTGAATTCATTGAGACTTTTCCTTATGTCATTAAACACAAGAAGGGTAAAGAAAATGTTATTGCTAATGCATTGTCTCGTCGTTATGCTATGCTTTCACAACTTGACTTTAAAATATTTGGTTTGGAGACCATCAGAGATCAATATGTGCATCATGCTGAATTTAAATATGTATTGCAGAATTGTAAGGAAGGGAGAACTTGGAACAAGTTCGTTCTTAATGATGGATTTGTGTTTCGTGCTAACAAGCTATGCATTCCAGCTAGCTCCGTTCGTCTTTTGTTGTTATAGGAGGCGCAGGGAGGAGGATTAATGAGACACTTTGGCGTTAAGAATACGGAGGATATACTTGCTACACATTTCTTTTGGCCAAAGATGAGACGGGATGTTGAGCATTTTGTTGCTCGCTGTACTACATGTCAAAAAGCTAAGTCACGACTCAATCCTCATGGTTTATAGATGCCTTTGCCTATACCTAGTGTTCCTTGGGAGGATATATCTATGGACTTTGTTTCAGGTTTACCTCGAACAAAGAAGGGGAGGAATAGCATATTTGTTGTCATGGATAGGTTCTCGAAAATGGCACACTTTATACCATGTCATAAAAGCGATGATGCTGTTAATGTTGCTGATTTGTTCTTTCGTGAAATTATTCGTTTGCATGGTGTGCTAAATACTATTGTTTTAGATCGTGATACTAAATTTCTTAGCCACTTTAGGAGATGTTTATGCGCTAAATTGCGGACTAAACTGCTTTTTAGTACTACTTGTCACCCGCAAACTGATGGACAAACTGAAGTAGTCAATATAACATGGTCTACTATGCTTAGGGCTGTTTTGAAGAATAACAAGAAAATGTGGGAAGAATGCTTGCCTCATATTGAATTTTCTTATAATCGTTCATTGCATTCTACTACTAAGATGTGCCCTTTTGAAATTGTGTATGGTTTCCTACCTCGTGCACCTATTGATTTGTTGCCTCTTCCATCTTCAGAGAAGGTTAATTTTGATGCTAAAGAACGTGCTGAATTGACTTTAAAAATGCATGAGTTAACTAAGGAAAACATTGAGCGTATGAATGCTAAATATAAACTTGCTGGAGATAAGGGTAGAAAACATGTTGTGTTTGCACCTGGAGATCTTGTTTGGTTACATTTGCGTAAGGATATATTTCCTAATTTAAGCAAATCAAAGCTAATGCCACGTGCTGATGGTCCTTTTAAGGTGTTAGAGAAAATAAATGATAATGCATATAAACTTGAGCTGCCTGTAGATTTTGGGGTTAGTCCCACTTTTGACATTGCAGATTTGAAGCGTTATTTGGGTGAGGACGATGAACTTTCGTCGAGGACGACTTCATTTCAAGAAGGGGAGGATGATGAGGACATCAATACCATTGTTACACCCACAGTCCCTGCTGCTATACATACTGGACCAATTACTAGAGCTCGCGCACGCCAATTGAATTATCAGGTACTTTCGTTTCTTGCTAACGATACTAATGTTCATGAGAATATGATGCTGCCTAAATTGGATACATTTGTGTTGCTTACAGATGAAGGGCCTAGCATGGACAAGAAAGATGAACCTTGGAGCAAGTTCAAGCATGGAGATGATGGCATGCGCAAGGGGAACAAGAACGGAGTTACAAGTGATGATTCCAGGACTCTGAAGCCACCATAACGAGTGCGTGAAACATGAGACGAAATATACAAGATGCCACTTCATAAATTTCGTCCAGAGGCTATTCTATGTACTGCGTCACCTTATTATTGGGCCAGGCCCATGTATTTTCGAAGTACTTAAGTATAGGCTGTTTTTAGAGTCCGTATGTGTGGGGAAACAAGAGTTAGGGTTGGTTTCGGACCCCTCCACCAAGGGCCACGAAATTCCCCCTCTCTCCTCCATATATATAGCCCTTAGGGCATCGTTTAGACTTTGGGTTTTGTTTAGATTAAAAGTTTGCCATAGTTGTAACTTCTTGTACTTCGTTTGTGTCCAACGACCAGACCAAGACGTCACAGAACCCCACCTTGATCAATAAAGCTTTCATCTTATATTCGCAATATCCTGATTGCAATCTCAGTTTCTTGCTTGTTCTTCGTTTGCTTGTAGGAAACAGACCCTTGTGGTCAGGTTGATCGTGCTCCGGCGGGGTCAATAACCCCTCGGAAGTTGTTTTAGCGATTGCTAAGGCGCGACGTCTCGCACGTTCGTAGTCGGATCGTCAAAGTCGACTCCCACAGAAATGATAGCCACCATCTCATCGAAACATCAGGACACCTTTGCCTCTATCACTAATGCACCTAGTACTTTCATGAGGTTAACGAACGAAGTTTTACGTGCTTTCATCGGACGATTTGTGGTAGTTTACTTTGATGACATATTGATTTATAGAAAATCTTTGGAGTAACATTTGGAACATTTACGTGCTGTTTTTATTGCTCTACGTGATGCATGTTTGTTTGGTAACCTTGGAAAGTGCACCTTTTGCACCGACCGAGTATCTTTTCTTGCCTATGTTGTTACTCCACAGGGAATTGAAGTTGATAAAGCCAAGATTGAAGCTATTGAGAGTTGGCCGCAGCCCAAAACGGTCACACAAGTGAGGAGTTTCCTTGGCCTCACTGGTTTCTATAGGCGTTTTGTGAGAGATTTCAGCACCATTGCTGCACCTCTCAACGAGCTTACAAAGAAGGATGTGCCTTTTGTTTGGGGTACCGCACAGGAAGAAGCCTTCACGGTATTGAAAGATAAGTTGACACATGCTCCTTTACTCCAACTTCCTGATTTTAATAAGACTTTTGAGCTTGAATGTGATGCTAGTAGAATTGGATTATGAGGTGTGTTATTACAAGACGGCAAACCTGTTGCATACTTTTCTGAAAAATTGAGTGGGCCTAGTCTGAACTATTCTACTTATGACAAAGAATTATATGCTCTTGTTCGGACCTTAGAAACATGGCAACATTATTTATGGCCCAAGGAATTTGTTATACATTCTGATCATGAATCTTTGAAACACATTAAAAGTCAAGCAAAACTGAACCATAGACATGCTAAATGGGTTGAATTCATTGAGACTTTTCCTTATGTCATTAAACACAAGAAGGGTAAACAAAATGTTATTGCTGATGCATTGTCTCGTCGTTATACTATGCTTTCACAACTTGACTTTAAAATATTTGGTTTGGATACCATCAAACATTAATATGTGCATGATGCTGAATTTAAAGATGTATTGCAGAATTGTAAGGAAGGGATAACTTGGAACAAGTTCGTTCTTAACGATGGATTTGTGTTTCGTGCTAACAAGCTATGCATTCCAGCTAGCTCTGTTCGTCTTTTGTTGTTGGATGAGGCGCATGGAGGAGGATTAATGGGACACTTTGGCATCAAGAAGACGGAGGATATACTTTCTACACATTTCTTTTGGCCAAAGATGAGACGGGATATTGAGCATTTTGTTGCTCGCTGCACTACATGTCAAAAAGCTAAGTCACGACTCAATCCTCATGGTTTATATATGCCTTTGCATGTACCTAGTGTTCCTTGGGAGGATATATCTATGGACTTTGTTTTAGGTTTACCTCAAACAAAGAAGGGGAGGGATAGCATATTTGTTGTCGTGGATAGGTTCTCGAAAATGGCACACTTTATACCATGTCATAAAAGCGACGATGTTGTTAATGTTGCTGATTTGTTCTTTCGTGAAATTATTCGCTTGCATGGTGTGCCAAATACTATTGTTTCATATCGTGATACTAAATTTCTTAGCCACTTTTGGAGATGTTTATGGTCTGAGTTGGGGACTAAGCTGCTTTTTAGTACTACTTGCCACCCCCAAACTTATGGACAAACTGAAGTAGTCAATAGAACATTGTCTACTATGCTTAGGGCTGTTTTGAAGAATAACAAGAAAATGTGGGAAGAATGCTTACCTCATATTGAATTTTCTTATAATCGTTCATTGCATTCTACTACTAAGATGTGCCTTTTTGAAATTGTGTATGGTTTCCTACCTCGTGCACCTATTGATTTGTTGCCTCTTCCATCTTCGAAGAAGGTTAATTTTGATGCTAAAGAACGTGCTGAATTGATTTTAAAAATGCATAAGTTAACTAACGAAAACATTGAGCGTATGAATGCTAAATATAAACTTGCTAGAGATAAGGGTAGAAAACATGTTGTGTTTGCACCTGGAGATGTTGTTTGGTTACATTTGCGTAAGGATAGATTTCCTAATTTGTGCAAATCAAAGCTAATGCCACGTGCTGATGGTCCTTTTAAGGTGTTGGAGAAAATAAATGATAATGCATATAAACTTGAGCTGCCTGCAGATTTTGGGGTTAGTCCCACTTTTAACATTGCAGATTTGAAGCCTTATTTGGGTGAGGACGATGAACTTTTGTCGTGGACGACTTCATTTCAAGAAGGGGAGGATGATGAGGACATCAATACCGTTGTTACACCCACAACCCCTGCTGCTATACATACTGGACCAATTACTAGAGCTCGCGCACGCCAATTGAATTATCAGGTACTTTCGTTTCTTGGTAACGGTTCTAATGATCATGACAATATGATGCTGCCTAAATTGGATACATTTGTCTTGCTTACAAATGAAGGGCCAGGCTTGGACAAGAAAGATGAACCTTGGAAAAAGTTCAAGCGTGGAGATGATGGCATGCGCAAGGGGATCCAGAACAGAGTTACAAGTGATGATTTCAGGACTTTGAAGCCACCATAAGGAGTGCATGAAGCCTTGGACGAAATATACAAGATGCCACTTCATAAATTTCGTCCAGAGGCTATTTTAGGTGCTTAAGTATAGGGACAGGCCCATGTGTTTTTGAAATACTTAAGTATAGGCTGTTCTTAGAGTCTGTATATGTGGGGAAACAAGAGTTAGAGTTGGTTTCGGACCCCTCCTGCAAGGGCCTCGAAATTCCCCCCCTCTTCCTCCATATATACAACCCTTAGGGCGTCGTTTAGACTTTGGGATTCGTTTAGATTAAAAGTTTGCCATAGCTGCAACTTCGCGTACTTCGCTTGTGTCCAACGACCAGACCAACACGTCACAGAACCCCACCTTGTTCAATAAAGCTTTCATCTTATATTTGCAATATCCAGAGTGCAATTTCAGTTTCTTGCTTGTTCTTCGTTTGCCCACAGGAAACAGGCCCTCGTGGTCAGGTTGATCGCACTCCGGCGTGGTCAATAACCCCTCGGAGTTGGTTTAGCGATTGCTAAGGCGCGACATCCTCGCACATTCGTAGTCGGATCGTCAAAGTCGACTTCCTCTAAAACGATAGCCACTATCTCATCAAAAGACGGGACACCTTTGCCTCTATCACTCCTCCACCTCCACCATTTGAAGGTTAGCGTTGTGATAGCTCATTTAAGAGATAAAGGTACGCTCATCCATATCGGATCTGCTCCTTGCGAGAGACCGCGGCCTCTTCGGAGAAGATCCCTTTGGATTCAAGCCCCCTTTCTAAGGGAAGATCCCCCCGTGGATTCAAGACCTCCTCTCGGAGAAGACCGGCTACCCTTGTATCATCCTTAGTTGTCCGTGGATCGTGTATCTTCTCTTATGTATTCGAGGATCTAGCACATGTGTGACTATTTCTTGTTGGTTGAGTGATTCTCTCGTGTTTTCCCTTGTTTTCCCCCCTGTTCCTCGTGTTCTTTGCGGGATACGCTCCTTTCATGAAAGATCGGGTGATTAGGGTTCTACCCTACATCACCCTCCCACTTGGGAAGGATCCGACCACGGATCAAAATCCAAATCACCATGGGAAAGAGATGATGTTGCCGTGTAGTAGTGCACGATCACCAAGCGTTCATCATCTTGTAGTTTCCAAATGGGCACTCTCCGATGTCGTACCGTCTTGTAATTCCTTCAAAAGGAGCAAAGATAACAATCATTTGGAAAAACAAATGTGATTGGCATAAGAGAAAAACCAAGTATTCAAGAGGTGATTCACCCAACAAGTGTTGTCATCAAGCATAGCATATGGTTTAACAAAGAAGTGTGGCATGGCATTTAAGCATATAAGGTGAGCACAATCAAGGACATCATGGAAACAAGTATGCAAATGGGAGGTAAATATGCTAATATGTGTGACAAGTGAACAAGCATCAACCTCAAGATCACAGCAAGAATTCACAAATTGCTCAATGAAAGGTCTATGGTAGGCATAGGAAGCATTCACAACACCAAATAAAATGAAGTGTCTAAACACATGGGTCAAGTGCAAGACAATCCAAGCATAATGTGCATGGGGTGTAGTGAAAATAGTGTGGCACTCAACACAATAGAAAGAGCAAGTGTTCATCATGTGTGAGGCAATCAAGGCAAGCATGTAGCAAACGATGGGACATGGCATATGTGAAGTGATGACATTGTTGCAACCAAACATGTGATAGGAGCAAGTGATCCAAGAATTGGATGCAACACACAAGGCTTATATATCATGATGCATGGAATTGTGAAAATGACAAGTGGGAGCAAGATCTCTAACATGTGCGCAAGCAAGGGGTCCAAGATGACAAATAACTCGCATGGTGCAAGCAACACAAGTAGTATGATCCACAATAGGCTTGCTCATGGTTTGGGGGTTCGCAAAAGAGAAGGATATCACCTTGAAAGCATGTTCTTGTGTGTCCTTCACAATGCCGTAGTACAAGCAAGTGCGATGTAGAATCGTCGTGGTAGAAGGTGGTTCGCTCTCAAGAGCTCGTATTGTCAACTCACGTGACGTGGAAGTTGACACGAAGTCCAAGTATCCTACACATGCACACAACAAAAAAAAGAACGTATGCGCATGGTAGATAAACACATCATCCATCATGATGGTTCTCTTCTCTTGCACATAACCATTAGAAGCACAAGTGCGTGAAGAATATGATGCAACACTGGCAATATTCATGGCACTAGGTATATGGTGCAAAGAGGTAAGACAAGCATGCTTCGTAAGGAATATGTCAAAATCTCCAAATATATGTGAGAATGCTATGGGGGGCAAACTCATTATCAAGACTAAAGGCATAATTGCACTCAATACATGGCAAATCATCTAGCATGAGAGAGGAAACACATGGTGATATATGACAAGAAGCAATAACAATCATGTGCAAAGCATGTAGATGGATGTCATCAACCGCATGAAGTGAGCAAGTATGAATCATTGGTGATGCAACAAGGCAAGCAATCATAGTAATCAAGTCGTGCAAGCGAGTAGTGCGAAGATGCAACATACTAGAGGAAATCATGGCAATCATGTCATGTGAGCAAATCATAAGCATAGGCAATGCACATGGCATATCGCAAGCACGAACACAAAGCAAGATGAAAGTATCATCATAGGTATGGGGCACAAAGCAAACATGGCAATAACAAGTGATATCTCCGCCAAGCTTGCAAATACACATACAAGTACTAGAATCAATCGTCATGTGTAATGCAAAGCATGGGTCACAAGTGCATGGCAAGGGCATAGGAATAAGCATATCATGCAAAGTGAACATGGCAAGATGGGCATAGAATATATAATGGATAATAACCCATAGCCAAGGGAGGGCCATGTAGAAGAAATGCGTGAAGTCTTTGCGCGAAGAGAGCGGTGGGAAAGACAATCCATGGGATCCCAAGTCATCATTGCTCTCTAGAGCTCGTTTTGTCAACTCGTGGGATTACGAGGTTGACAAGTATTCATGGGTACCTACACAAAAGAGACACAAACCAAAGAAATTGTGCGCGTGGTAAATGTACACATCATCCATCATGATGTGCACGTGCTTGTGTTGGTTAGCACAAAATATCCAATGCTCAAATAAATGAGTTTCATGATATAGAAACATGTCATCCATCATGAAAGAATAGTTATTGTGTATAACACGATGGGGATGCAAATTGAGCATACAAGTATGAGGATCATGCAATGGATGGGATGAATCAAAATCTCTTAAAATGTATGAGGAAACTATGGGGGTCTCCTCATGAGCAATATTGGAAACGTCATATGGAGAAAATGGACAACATCCAAAACAATGCATATCCGTAGTTAGATGGTTATGGCATGGCATATGAGATAAATAATGCAAAGGTAGCATATCAATATCATCACAAAAAAACAAATGCCCATAACCATGCGCTTGTCATCTATGCCATAAGTACAAATTGGGTTAATCTTAATGGCATATGCATAGTCACTATGAAGAGATTGCAAATATGACATGTGGTCGATCTCATGCATAGCATATGACAAGTCAAGCGGATTGGCAAACATGATGTGACCGAGAGAATTAGCACAAGAAATCCTATGTAACATGGCATCACAACTAATAGACTCCACATGGCAATCATTATACTCATCATAAATGGGTAAATCATCGCATGGGGAAGTCACACTAGCATGAAGCATGGAAATAGGTTGATCAACATCATGCAAGCAATCAATGTCATGATAGTCCACTAGTGGGACAAGAGCATCACCTTCACCTATGTTACCTTTGTCATTCCACTCAAGTGGTGTAGGTGAGGTGGTAAAGACCAAATGGTGGTCATCATCATCATCTTGATGGAACCATGTGGGGGTGCATCATATTCCACTATGGCCATCGTCTTGTACAAAGGTAGGATGTAGTCGTCATGAATCGGCGCGTCATCATATAAGAGACCTAGCACCAAATGAGAAGACACGATAGAGGTAGAGGTCAAGTCGTTAGAAATCATAGTGGCCTCACATGCCCTATCAACTACCTCACTCTCTCTATGTGGTGGTTCACTCCCTCCCTCACAATAGGTGCACTCAAACTCACATATGGTGGAGTCACTCATCTCACTCAAGAGGTGGGGGTTGTGGCTCTCCTCACATGGGAATAGTGGAAACACATCATATATGAGGCTAGTGGTGAAATCACTCTCACTCTCAATATGGTGGCTAAAGTCACTCAAGTCATCATACCTCACCGTGGCCGAAGGGAAAATCCCATGCTCAACCGTCTCGTAGTCGTCGTCGTGGATGAAGGCCGAAGATGGCACAACATCACTCTTGCCTCCTAAGATGGAAGCATCATCCTTGCTCGCCACCGTGTCGCTCGCCTCCAAAGCTTGGTCGTTGAAGGTCTTCGTAGTTGAACTCGTCGCCGCACCGTCTTGAAAAGGAGTCATAGGAGACTCGGCATCGTCAATGCCACAAAGAGGGATGGCGGTGAAGTCGAACTTGGGAGCGTCATCTTGGAGCTCGTCGGGCTTGGACATCATGGTGGTACTAGCCTCATGCTCGTCGTGTTGGATCTTGGTCTTCGAGAAGTGTGCTTGGGGTGGAGAAGCTTTGGCCTTCAAGAGTTCTTGTTCCGCCTTGAGAGCACCAATGTAGTTGTCGTCGTGGGACTTGTAGTTCTCGAGGAAGATAGGCTTGGAGATGTCGTTGTTCAATCCCATCATGAAGTGGAACTTCATTGACATGGGGTCGTCCACTCCGACACGTCGCAAGGCATGCTTCATCTCCTTGAAGTACTCGTCGATGGACTTGGATCCTTGGATGGTGTTCTCCAATTGGCGTAGAAGTTGTTCCGTGTAGGTTGGAGGCACGAACTCTCGCCGCATAGCTTTCTTCGTCTTGGGCCAACTCATGTCGTAGCTCTCCGAAGATGCGTGAAGCCACCATGTGGACGCATAGTCGTGGAAGTTTCTTGTGGCGCACTTCACTTGATCTTCAGGAGGAACTTTATGTAGCTTGAGGTAGTCGTCCATCAAACGCTCCCACTCGAGATACTCCTCGGGTTCTTGAGTCCTATAGAAAGGAATTGCATGGTCAATGTCGAGGTCGTAGTAGCTCGTGGAAGTCGCGGACTTGAGCTTGGGGAGCTTCTCTTGAGGTGCTTGTGGGCAAAGATGCCGTATATACGTAGGCGAAGATGCCTTGAAGTCACTTGGCGAAGATGCCAAAGGTGTTGAAGAAGCCGTAGCCGTGTAGTCGATGTTGCTGTACTGTATGGCCCGTGCGCACGGGGGTGCTGGAGGCCGTGTGCACGGGGTCCCATGTGCATGGGGGTCGAGGGTCCTTGTGCACGGGGGTGGCAGAGAAGCCAACTCTCGTCCAGTAGGTCGCTCTTCATGGTCTTGTCGATATCGATGCTTGTGTGTACTTGCCGAAGATGGTAGCGTGGAAGTCTTTGCACTTGAGCGTCTTCTCAAAGATGAGGAAGACCGCTTGCGGTTCTTGATGAGGGCCTTGAGCTCCTCCATTTGCTTGTCCATCTTGGCGTCGATGACGTTCTTCAATGCCTCGAACTCGTTGTCGTGGTTGTAGACCGGAGATGATGTGCTTTGCCTATCCATCACAAGACTCAAGCAAAGGTGAGTAGGAAATGAGATAAACAATACCAAGCTACCTTTTCCCAACGTTGAGGATGTATCTCGTATCACTCAATGTGAGATGAAAGAATAGTGGAATTGGTACCGGACTTGTTCACTCACACCTACAAGTAAAACCTTATCGAGTGGCTTGGTTAGGACAAGTGGCACAAATTTCATGCAAATTGAAGTCCAAGATATTGTAAATGTTGAAATAAATCCAAAGGACTCAAAATGCAAAGCAAGTGATCACAAATATAGAGGAGGGCAATTAAGAAACACACACGGTGGGATAATGGGGCTTGTGCAACTATAGAGATGAGCAATACAAGATTGCCTAACAAAGACTAAGCTCGTGTTGCACAAACACCAGGAGAGCACTAGCTTGATTGCGCACTTGGGCACGAATAACCACTTGGCACCAACCTATATGCATGCAAGCTAAATGTTTCCTCTTCCATGTATCCTCATGCACAAGTATCTCTTTTCATTCTCAACTCTCTTTTGCTTATAAGCTTATGATCTTTCTCTTTCTTGCTTAAAAGCTTTTTTTTTCTTTTTGAATTTTTTTCCACTCCACTTTTCTTATTGAGCCTCAACCACACATATGAGATAGGTATCACAAGATATGCACGTGTAGCGACCAGACCTCAAATAGTCTGATCTCTGTGCTCCGGTGCCATCCCTGGATCAGTAATGCTGACACCACACAGTAGTCGGAGGATTTATAGCAGAGTAGCAATCACACACTTATTACATCGAGTGTCTCAAAAGAGAACTTATTACAATAAATATGGCTTAAGGCCATCTAGTGACGATAACAGTGGAAGGCTTGGAAGATAAGTGAGTCCATCAACTCCAACGGCATCACTGAGTATAGAACCACGACCTAAAAACTCTTTAATCGTCGTCAGAAAAGTCTGCAACATTAACGTTGCAGCCCAAAAACGGGTCAGCACATGGAATATGCTGGCAAGGTAACACATAGAGAGTAATGGAATGCAACAACTATACTATATGCATATTTTTCCCTACTTCAAAGAGAGTAATGAAAGCTCTATGGTTACTGTTTTTTGCGTAAAGCCAATTTTTCCCTACTTCAAAGGAATAAAATTAATTACTATCATGGCGGTTGTGAAACATTGAGAATGGTTGACAGCATTCTCAATCCCAATTAAGTAACATCATTAAAACCCAACAGTATTAATTTTAGAGTAACATGTTGAGATTCACATGAAAATCCAGGTACTAGATACTCAAGATTGTCCATAACCAGGGAAACGGCTAACCATGATTAGTTTGTTACACTCTGTAGAGGTTTGCGCACTTTTCCCCACAAGACTCGATCGCCTCTGTTTGGTTTCTCACACTGCAGGGTGTTTGAGAAGACGGATGACCGAGACACAGTCTTTCAGAAGCGCTAGCACCTTACGACGGGTAGACCGGTACACCTACTTTCCCCTACATCTGCTAGTCTACCACTGTAAGAGTTCGCACAACTTAGTCAACTATGCCAGAGCCCATAATGGCATGTGGCTGCACACGGAAGTTTCTAGTATGAATAATCTCATGAGCCCTTTGAGCCTGGGTGGCGGTCCAAGAAAACAGGCAAGTCCTGGTAACCCCAGGTGCCTCAATCCACCCAGATGTGTGTTAGGTTGCCACCTTAGATAAACCCTTAATTATCAATCTCACATCTGTCATGGATTTCACTCACCCAATCCACGTCTACTAGCATACCATGGCATAATAAGCAAATGTAGAAGTAACTCCCAAAGTTTTGATAATAAACAGATAATAGGTACTACCTCATCTACTTCCCATCCCACAATTTAATTAGATCCTACTCATGCAATGTGTGAGGATTGATCTAATGCAATAAAACTAGGTTGTAGAAAAGGTATGATCAAAGTGTTACTTGCCTTGCGGATGATCCGCGTAACCTAGAGATTCGAAGTAACAAGCGGCGCACTCCGGGTATTCTATCGCAGACAAACAACAAGCATACAATAAGTACTCATCTAATGCACAGGTAAAACTCAAATAGAAGATCTAACCAGAAAGTTCAACTTAAGAACCCTGGTTGGCAAAAAGAATCAAATCGAACGAAGCAAAAGAAAACAAACGGCGAAAGAAAACAACTTCGTTCTAGTAATATGGATCTAGGGAAAATTTTACAGTAGCAAAAACCTGTTTAAGTTGATTATTCGGAAAGAGGGTTTGGAGACGAAACTCCAGGCGCTTGAATCGCCTGATTCCGTTAAACGAGCGAAAAGTTATACTAAAACGAAAATCGGATCACAAATCGCGATCAGAAAATAACCGCGGAAAATCCGACGAAAAAGAAAAACGACGAACAGAATTTTTTTTAAACAGCACGGAAAACGAGTTGGCGATGAACCTCGAAAGGCGCGCGCTCCGGCGGCGGCGGCGGCTAGAGGCGGCGGCGGCGGCTAGGGCGGCGGCTAGGATTAGGTGGCGGGCGGGCTGGCGGCGGGGCTCTCCTCGGGCCGGGGCGGCGACTTATATAGCCTAGGCCGGCGGAGTCCAAGCCGAATACGGCCCGAAGTCAGTTCCGTTTTTTTTATAATTCCGCTTGGAAGAAAAATAAAAAGAAATACTAAACGGACTCCAAAAATCACGAAATAAATTTTGCCGGGTTCCTAAAATCAAGCCCGATAAAGTGAACATTTATGTGGGCCCAAACTACAACTTTGAAAAACACGCATTTTTCCTAAATTCAAATAAAAATACCGAAAAACTCCGAAATAAAACTTATTTTATTTTTTTATTAAATCCTCAATATTTATATATTTTGGGAAAGTCATTTTATTCCCTCTCTCATATTTTTGTAATAGAAATAATTGATGATAAAATAAATAAAATCAAATGATCCTGTTTACATAATTTGAGAAAACTCAAATATGCAAATCACGAAATCCCCAACTCTCTCTGTGGGTCCTTGAGTTGCTTAGGATTTTCTAGGATCAAATCCAAAAGCAAAATAAAATATGATATGCATGATGACCTAATGTATAACATTCCAAATTGAAAATTTGGTATGTTACAAACCTACCCCCTTAAGATGAATCTCGCCCTCGAGATTCGGGTTGGCTAGAAAATAGGTGAGGGTGGTCTTTGAGCAAATCTTCCTCTCGCTCCCAGGTGGCTTCATCCTCCGTATGGTGGCTCCACTGAACTTTACAAAACTTGATAACCTTGCTGCGAGTAACTCGACTGGCAAACTCGAGGATCTTGACTGGTTTCTCCTCATAGGTCAAATTGTTATCCAACTGAATTGCTTCTAATGACACTGTGTCTCTCAAAGGTATGTCGGCCATCTCCACGTGACACTTCTTCAACTGAGATACGTGGAACACATCATGCACTCCGGCCAATTCTTCTGGCAATTCCAACTTGTAAGCCACTTCTCCCATACGCTCCAGAACTCGATATGGTCCTATAAATCATGGCGCTAACTTCCCCTTAACTCCAAAGCGCTTAATCCCTCGAAGTGGGGATACTCGAAGATAAACTCTGTCTCCAACTTCGTAAATTGTCTCCTTGCATTTAGAATCTGCGTAGCTCTTCTGCCTGGACTGGGCTACCTTGAGCCTATCGCGAATCAAGTTCACCTTCTGTTCAGACTCCTTAATCAAATCTGGTCCAAACAACTGGCGATCTCCAACTTCGTCCCATGACAACGGTGTCCTGCACCTCCTTCCGTACAAAGCTTCGAAAGGTGTCATCTTCAAACTGGTCTCATAGCTATTATTGTAAGAAAACTCTGCCTATGGCAAATTATCGTCCCAACTAGATCCATAATCTAGTGCACAAGCTCTCAGCATATCTTCCAAAATCTGATTGACTCTCTCGGTCTGTCCATCTGTCTGCGGGTGAAAAGCTGTACGAAATTCTAACCTAGTACCCAAAGTCTCATGCAACTGCTTCCAGAACTTTGAGGTAAACTGGGTTCCTCTATCTGATACGATGCTCCTCGGAACTCCATGCAAACATACGATCCTGGTCATGTATATCTTAGCCAACTTAGCACTGGTGTAAGTGGTCTTTACTGGGATGAAATGTGCTACCTTCGTCAATCGATCAACTACGACCCAAATCGAGTCATAGCCTGAATGAGTCCTTGGTAATCCCGTGATAAAATCCATGCCTAGCTTATCCCACTTCCATTCGGGTATCGGCAATGGTTGCAACAATCATGCTGGCTTCTGATGTTCTGCCTTTACTCTCTGACATACATCACAAACTGCTACATATTCCGCAATATCCTTTTTCATTCTGGTCCACCAGAAAATATCCTTCAAATCCAAATACATCTTGGTATTTCCTGGGTGAATCGAATATGGTGAATCATGTGCCTCTTGCAGAATCAACTTTCTGATCTCCGGGTCATTGGGCACGTAAACACGGTCTTCAAACCATAGGGTGTCGTGCTCATCCTCACGAAATCCTTTAGCTTTTCCTTTGCTCAGTTTCTCCTTTATTGCGGCAATCTCTTTGTCAGTTTTCTGAGCTTCTCTGATTCTATCCATCAAAGTTGACTAAATCTCTAGTGCTGCTACATAGCCTCTCGGAACTATTTCCAAACATAGTTCACGAAAATTTTCTGCTAACTCCTTGGGTATTTCTCCCGTCATTAGTGTACTGACATGACTCTTACGGCTCAATGCATCCGCTACTACATTAGCTTTCCCGGGATGATAATGCAATCTCATATCATAATCCTTGATGAGCTCCAACCATCTCCTTTGACTGAGGTTCAACTCTTTCTGCGTGAAAATGTACTTCAAACTCTTGTGATCCGTGTACACCTCACAATGATTTCCAATTAGGAAATGTCTCCATGTCTTCAATGCATGCACTACGGCTGCTAACTCCAAATCATGCGTAGCATAATTCAATTCGTGGGGCTTCAGATGTCGTGAAGCATACGAAACAACTCTTCCTTCCTGCATAAGCACTGCTCCAAGTCCTCGACGTGAAGCGTCGCAATACACCTCATAATCCTTGGTTTGATCAGGCAAAATCAATACTGGTGAGGTCACCAAACGTTTCTTCAACTCCTGGAAACTAGCCTCACACTCCTCAGTCCATTTGAACTTAGTATCCTTCTTCAGCAACTCCGTCATAGGCTTCGCAATCTTTGAGAAATTCTCAATAAATCTCCTGTAGTACCCTGCGAGTCCAAGAAAACTCCGGATCTCTCCAACCGTTGTTGGTGCTTCCCACTTGGTCACGGTTTCAACTTTAGCGGGATCTACTGCTATACCTTCTCCAGATATAACGTGTCCGAGGAATCCTACTTCCTTCAACCAAAATTCACATTTGCTGAACTTGGCGTATAATTGGTGTTCTCTGAGCTTTCCAAGTACCAAACGCAAATGCTCCTTATGCTCCTCTTCATTCTTTGAATATACCAGGATATCATCAATGGACACTACGACGAACTTATCCAAAAACTCCATAAATACTTTGTTAATCATGTTCATAAAATAGGCAGGCGTGTTAGTCAGTCCAAATGACATAACGGTATACTCATATAGTCCATATCTTGTGGTGAATGCTGTCTTAGGTATATCCTGTTCTCGAATCTTCAACTGGTGGTATCCTGATCGCAAATCGATCTTGGAAAATACCTTAGCTCCTTGCAATCGATCAAACAGATCGTTGATCATTGGTAGTGGGTACTTGTTCTTGATCGTTACTTCATTCAATCCTTGATAATCAACAACCATCCTTAACGATCCATCCTTCTTCTCCACTAGAAGTACTGGTGATCCCCAAGGCGAAGAACTTGGGCGAATATATCCCTTATCCAGTAACTCCTTAATCTGCTTCTTAATTTCCACCAAATCTTTTGCTGGCATCCTATATGGTCTCTTCGATATTGGCCCAGTGCCTGGCAAAAGCTCAATCAGAAACTCAATGTCTCTATCCGGTGGCATGCCTGGCAACTCTTCGGGAAAATACATCAGGAAAATCCTTTACCACTGTTACTTCCTCCTGCACAACTCCTGATAAGGAATTTACTTGTGTCCTGTTTGGCGCATGCCGGGATACATACTTGATCCTTCTTCCTTCTGGCGTTATGAGCAAAATTGTCTTACTGGCGCAATCGATGTTTCCTCCATACATCGACAGCCAATCCATACCAAGAATCACATCCAGACCTTGGGATTCCAAAATAATTAAATCCGTTGGGAAAACATGCCTTCCTATACTTAATGGCACTTAAGAACATCCTTGACTGGCCATGTACTCCGCTCCTGGTGAGCTTACTAGCATAGGTGTTTTGAGAATCCTAGTGGGCAGGCTATACTTTTCCACAAATCCCCTTGATATGTATGAATGCGATGCACCAGTATCAAAAAGAATTAGTGCAGTAAATGACTTAACCAAAAACTTACCTATTACTGCACCGGGCTGAGCTTCAACCTCCTCCACATTAACGTGGTTCACCTGTCCCCTATTAAAAGGGTTCGGCTTCTTTCCAGAACTTCCATTGCCGTTTTGTCCTTCAGGACAGTCATTTACATAATGTCCTAGCTTCGAACACTTATAGCAAGTGACGTGGCTCAAGTCCTTCTTGGCTGGGGTTGATGGGGTGCTGCGGTTCTATCCATTGCTTCCTCCATTCCCATTACCATTCTTGGTTCCATTGTGATTGTGCGAGCTACCTACTCCATGGGTATGCTGAAAATGTCCTCCCGGCCTAGGGGTAAAACGAGGCTTCTGCTGAGCTCCTGAATTATACTTTCCTTGTCCATACTTCCTCTTGCGGTTCTCAATTTGCTGCTGCTTCCCTTCAATCATAAGCGCACGATCTACCAACTCTTGGTAGTTGTTGAAGGTGGCTACCATCAGCTGCATACTCAACTCATCATTCAATCCTTCTAAAAATTTCTCCTGCTTAGCTGCATCCGTAGCAACGTCATCTGGGGCATAACCTGCTAGCTTACTAAACTCCTCCACATACTGGCCAGCTGTCCGTCCTCCTTGGCGTAAGTTACGAAACTCACGTTTCTTCATGGCCATTGCTCCGGCTGAAACATGGGCAGTACGAAAAGCCTGCTGAAACTGGTCCCATGTGACAGTGTCGACTGGGAAGGTGGCTGTGAAATTCTCCCACCAAGATGCTGCGGGTCCTTCTAACTGATGTGCGGCAAACTTCACCTTCTCCACATCTGTGCATCCCGCTGTGGTCAACTCTCTAGCTATCTTGCGGAGCCAATCATCTTCTACAATCGGCTCGGTGCTACTGGAAAACACCGGTGGATTCAGCCTAAGAAAACGGGCTAAGTGGTCAATAGGTGGTGGTGGTGGTGGGTTGTTATTGTTCCCTTGATTCTGATTCTGAACTAGCAACTGCATCAGGGTGTTCTGCTGCTGGATCAACTGGGTGAGCTCCGGGGAAAGGCAAATCCGGGGTCACGTCTCGGAGGCATCTGAGGGTTTAGAAAAGATGAGATATAAGAATAGAGGGGGTCTAAAGGGAAAATACTACCCATATGCACATGAGGCAAAAGCACACAATTCACTTCAATCAATCAAACAAAGGCATACAATCGATCTAGCTATCGCAAAAGTGCTCGGACTACTATATTTACATGGTGGACTACTACTACTAATGAGGTGGTCTACTAGAAATATTCTACGGTTGTAGACTCCATGATATCTGCTCCTGCTTCATCCACATAGTCATCATTGCTACTATCTTGTTCCGAGTCGGTGGCGTCAATGATGATGTAGTCCTCCGAGCTAATCTCCTTGGGTTCTTCGTCTTCATCTACTAGTGTCGGGCCTCCCATAAATATTCCTATCTTCTTAATCAGATCGTCATTCTTCTCCACCAATAATTCAATTTCTTCTTCATAATCTTCGCATGTAGCCTTGAGTTCTTCCTCTAGTTCCTTGATTCTAGTCTTTGCCTTCTTCAGATCTATCATATCGGCGCACATCTGATTCTCCTGGCGTCGAATGGGCTGGTTTAACTCCTGGATAAAAGCTACAATTGATCTATCCTTCCTGGTGCTGATCATCTCCCAGTGTTCATCTCGGCACCCACAAATCTGATAGATAATATCCTTAAGATCCTTGCGGTAGACTTCTCCAATGCGTCCCATGGCGATGTGAGCTGCCATGCTCTTTCCCAGACTCCAAGTTGGTGCATCAAAAGAAAACTCTATGGGCTCAGTGACTGGCATGAACGTCCTTCCTGGAACTTGAACTTGAATCATCCAGCGCTCTTCTTCAGGTAACGTGGTGTTGTAGGTTCCCGTGAAGCTTGGTATTCCTATGTTCAGGTATCTAGTGACTTCCTTCAAGTGGCGTCCAAAGGGTGTATCTTCATCCGGTTGTGTGAACTTGTTCCTTGCATCCGCCATCATAAAGAGTAGAAAAGATGAGAAGTCAGAAGAGAAGAGAGTGAGTAGTGATCTAGGTCTTTAGCTTAGTGGTCGTGTCCTACAGTCAACGTGTGCTCTGATACCATCTCTGTAGCGACCAGACCTCAAATAGTCTGATCTCTGTGCTCCGGTGCCATCCCTGGATTAGTAATGCTGACACCACACAGTACTCGGAGGATTTATAGCAGAGTAGCAATCACACACTTATTACATCGAGTGTCTCAAAAGAGAACTTATTACAATAAATATGGCTTAAGGCCATCTAGTGACGATAACAGCGGAAGGCTTGGAAGATAAGTGAGTCCATCAACTCCAACGGCATCATTGAGTATAGAACCACGACCTAAAAACTCCTTAATCGTCGTCTGAAAAGTCTGCAACATTAACGTTGCAGCCTGAAAACGGGTCAGCACATGGAATATGCTGGCAAGGTAACACATAGAGAGTAATGGAATGCAACAACTATACTATATGCATATTTGGCTGGTGGAAAGCTCTATGGTTACTGTTTTTTGCGTAAAGCCAATTTTCCCTACTTCAAAGGAATAAAATTAATTACTATCATGGTGGTTGTGAAACATTGAGAATGGTTGATAGCATTCTCAATCCCAATTAAGTAACATCATTAAAACCCAACAGTGTTAATTTTAGAGTAACATGTTGAGATTCACATGAAGATCCAGGTACTAGATACTCAAGATTGTCCATAACCGGGGACACGGCTAACCATGATTAGTTTGTTACACTCTGCAGAGGTTTGCGCACTTTTCCCCACAAGACTCGATCGCCTCCGTTTGGTTTCTCGCACTGCAGGGTGTTTAAGAAGACGGATGACCGAGACACAGTCTTTTAGAAGCGCTAGCACCTTACGACGGGTAGACCGGTACACCTACTTTCCCCTACATCTGCTAGTCTACCAGTGTAAGAGTTCGCACAACTTAGTCAACTATGCCAGAGCCCATAATGGCATGTGGCTGCACACGGAAGTTTCTAGTATGAATAATCTCATGATCCCTTTGAGCCTGGGTGGCGGTCCAAGAAAACAGGCAAGTCCTGGTAACCCCAGGTGCCTCAATCCACCCAGATGTGTGTTAGGTTGCCACCTTAGATAAACCCTTAATTATCAATCTCACATCTGTCATGGATTTCACTCACCCAATCCACGTCTACTAGCATACCATGGCATAATAAGCAAACGTAGAAGTAACTCCCAAAGGTTTGATAATAAACAGATAATAGGTGCTACCTCATCTACTTCCCATCCCACAATTTAATTAGATCCTACTCATGCAATGTGTGAGGATTGATCTAATGCAATAAAACTGGGTTGTAGAAAAGGTATGATCAAAGTGTTACTTGCCTTGCTGATGATCCGCGTAACCTAGAGATTCGAAGTAACAAGCGGCGCACTCCGGGTATTCTATCGATAACAAACAACAAGCATACAATAAGTACTCATCTAATGCACAGGTAAAACTCAAATAGAAGATCTAACCAGAAAGTTCAACTTAAGAACCCTGGTTGGCAAAAAGAATCAAATCGAACGAAGCAAAAGAAAACAAACGGCGAAAGAAAACAACTTCGTTCTAGTAATATGAATCTAGGGAAAATTTTATAGTAGCAAAAACCTGTTTAAGTTGATTATTCGGAAAGAGGGTTTCGAGACGAAACTCCAGGCGCTTGAATCGCCTGATTCCGATAAACGAGCGAAAAGTTATACTAAACCAAAAATCGGATCAGAAATCGCGATCAGAAAATAACCGCGGAAAATCCGACGAAAAAGAAAAACGACGAACAGAATTTTTTTTTAAACAGCACGGATAACGAGTTGGCGGTGAACCTCGAAAGGCGCGCGCTCCGGCGGCGGCGGCGGCGGGCGGCGGCTAGGGTTTGGTGGCGGGCGGGCTGGCGGCTGGGCTCTCCTCGGGCCGGGGCGGCAGCTTATATAGCCTAGGCCGGCGGAGTCCAGGCCGAATACGGCCCGAAGTCGGTTCCGTTTTTTTTAATTCCGCTCGGAAGAAAAATAAAAAGAAATACTAAACGGACTCCAAAAATCACGAAATAAATTTTGCCGGTTCCTAAAATCAAGCCCGATAAAGTGAACATTTATCTGGGCCCAAACTACAACTTTGAAAAATACGCATTTTTCCTAAATTCAAATAAAAATATCAAAAAACTCCGAAATAAAACTTATTTGATTTTTTTATTAAATCCTCAATATTTCTATATTTTGGGAAAGTCATTTTATTCCCTCTCTCATATTTTTGTAATAGAAATAATTGATGATAAAATAAATAAAATCAAATGATCATGTTTACATAATTTGAGAAAACTCAAATATGTAAATCACGAAATCCCCAACTCTCTCCGTGGGTCCTTGAGTTGCTTAGGATTTTCTAGGATCAAAACCAAAAGCAAAATAAAATATAATATGCATGATGACCTAATGTATAACATTCCAAATTGAAAATTTGGGATGTTACAGCACGGGAGCAAGAACTTGCACTATATGATATGTCCAATGATGCAATAATATGATATCGTATCACTATGGTGCACAAGTTTTCGCGAAGCCCGGTAATACTCGGATAGCTAGTCTCAATAGGTATGAAGGTATTCGCAAAGATGGTGGGGCTATCAAGATGTAATGGTAAGGAAGGAAAAGTTTATGACGGAATGGATACCTTCGTCACACTTAACCTTTCACGAAGTCGGGGGTAACCGGCCTTGCTTCCGGTTGAAGATGGTCTCAAAGGATGGATAGTCGTCGTCGATGTGGAAGCTCGTGGTGGATGTAGTTGATGGACCGATAGAAGTCACCGGTGGTGGATGAAGATGTAACCGTCCCCAAGTAGCCGAAACACCTTAGGAGACTCAAATCACAACTCAACCGACCACAAATGCGATAAGAACCAAAATGGGTTAGTTTGCGGACGTTTTATGTGGTGGTGCGGAAGTTATGGCGGAGGGCCTATGCAAAAGATGCAAAAATGGACCAAATTTGATGGAGTGAAATGGTGGTAAAACCAAGATGAGAAGCTCGGGCACGTCGCTAGCTTTTCAACGATCCAAAGAACACCCAAATCGGAGTTCGGGAGTGGAAGTTATGACCGAAAACGTGAAGTGGACGCAGCCGATTCTGGGAGGGCCGTGCGCACGGGGTCCAAGGCCCGTGTACACGGGGTCCCGTGCGCAAGGTACACGTACCGAGGACACGGGATCACCAGAGACTACGCGGGGGCCCGTGGGCACGGGGTAGGCGGAAAATTCGCGATTTTCTTGTCAAATTCGATGGGGGAAAGAAAAATTAGGGTATGGGGACGCAATAGGAGTTAGATCAACTTGCTAGACACCAGATCCAAGGATGAAAATCAACAAAAACTTACAAGAAACTTCAAATCACAAAAAAATTGTTATGGCTCTTTTTGTGGGGAATTTTCGAAATTGGGCAAGAACAAGCAAGATTAGGCTAGAAAAACAAAGAGGGGGCTCCAATTTCGTGATCAACCTTGGCTCAAGATACCAAATGATATAGGGTGGAACCCTAAGTGGAGATTTTTCATGAATTGGAGGGGGAATCCCCAAGAACAAGATGAACACAAGAGGGAAAACAAGAGGAACACTCAAGAACAAGTCCAATCACACATCCACTAGACAATCAAACACACAAGATCCACAAGGTACATGAACAATCAAAGGGGAATAAGATACACGGTAGAGTTCATCTCAAATCCTATGAAGGAGATGAGGGCTTGATGATGTAGATAGATCCTTCCCTCAAGGGGGTCTTCATCCACTAGGGATCTTCTCCAATGGAGGCCTTGAACTCCAATGGAGTGTCCCTTTCTCAAGAGGAATCCCACAAGGGGAGATACATGAGCTAAGCTCTAGTATTTAGATCTATTCTTAGCTAAGTCTAAATGGAGGAGATGAAGGAGTATATATAGGTCCAAGGGATGAAGGGGTAAGCAGGGGAAAAATGGGGATTACATGGGCAAAGCCCGTAGCAACACACAGGGGGCCCCGTGTGCATGGTGTAAGTGGAGCCCGTGCGCACGCGGTATCCAGAGACCAGACGCAAGAGCCCGTGCGCACGGGGTCCGTTGGGCCCGTGGACACGGGGGTCCCGTGGGCACGGTACACGCCCGTGCGCATGGGGGCTTCAGGACCGCCAGCCTGAGAGGCCCGTGGGCACGGGGTCGGAGGGTCCCGTGCGCATAGGGTTGCCTCGGAGCTGCTGCCTTCTTCTTGGCGCTTCCTTCTCCGCTTCCAGGCTTCCCTCTTGGATGGTGTAGATGTTCTCTTCTTCTTGGACTCCTCCTCGATGAACGTGTAGCTCCTCTCACACCTATGTATGCATACGAGAGAGGGGTCAAGTAGTATACCATCCTCGAGAGGTACAAGTGGACACGTGTAAAGGAGATGATTCACCTTTGTATGTATGAAGTAGATGTGGCACGTGTCACTTGCCAAATGGACTCTTGACATGGTGATGTCCATAGGATGCTCCACATCAACAATGTTCTATTGACTACTTCAGTTTGTCCATCAGTTTGGGGGTGACAAGTAGTTCTAAAAAGATGCTTAGTCCCCAACATAGCCCATAAACATCTCCAAAAGTGGCTAAGAAATTTAGTATCATGATCTGAAACAATAGTATTTGGCACACCATGCAAGCGAATAATTTCACGAAAGAACAAATCAGCAACATTAACAGCATCATCGCTTTTATGACATGGTATAAAGTGTGCCATTTTCGAGAACCTATCCACAACAACAAATATGCTATGATAGAGGCAAAGGTGTCCCAATGTTTCGATGAGATGGTGGCTATCTTTTTCTGTAGGAGTCGACCTTGACGATCCGACTACGAACGTGCGAGACGTCGCGCCTTAGCAATCGCTAAACAAACTTCCGAGGGTTATTGACCACACCAGAGCACGATCAACCTGACCACGAGGGTCTGTTTCCTGCAAGCAAACGAAGAACAAGCAAGAAACTGAGATTGCAATCTGGATATTGCGAATATAAGATGAAAACTATATTGATCAAGGTGGGGTTCTGTGACGCCATGGTCTGGTCGTTGAACACAAACGAAGTATGCGAAGTTGCAGCTATGGCGAACTTTTAATCTAAACAAAACCCAAAGCCTAAACGATGCCCTAAGGGCTGTATATATGGAGGAGAGAGGGGGAATTTCGTGGCCCTTGGAGGAGCGGTCCGAAACCAACCCTAACTCTTGTTTCCCCACACATATGGACTCTAAAAACAGCCTATACTTAAGTACTTCGAAAATACATGGGCCTGGCCCAATAATAATGTGATGCAACACCTAAAATAGCCTCTGGACGAAATTTGTGAAGTGGCATCTTGTATATTTCGTCTCATGTTTCATGCACTCATTATGGTGGCTTCAGAGTCCTGGAATCATCACTTGTAACTCCGTTCTTGTTCCCCTTGCGCATGCCATCATCTCCATGCTTGAACTTGCTCCAAGGTTCATCTTTCTTGTCCAAGCTAGGCCCTTCATCTGTAAGCAACACAAATGTATCCAATTTAGGCAGCATCATATTCTCATGAACATTAGTATCGTTACCAAGAAACGAATGTACCTGATAATTCAATTGGCGTGCGCGAGCTCTAGTAATCGGTCCAGTATGTAGAGCAGTAGGGGCTGTGGGTATAACAATGGTATTGATGTCCTCATCATCCTCCCCTTCTTGAAATGAAGTCGTCCTCGATGAATGTTCATCGTCCTCACCCAAATAAGGCTTCAAATCTGCAATGTTAAAAGTGGGACTAACCCCAAAATCTACAGGCAGCTCAAGTTTATATGCATTATCATTTATTTTCTCTAACACCGTAAAAGGACCATCAGCACGTGGCATTAGCTTTGATTTGCACAAATTAGGAAATCTATCCTTACGCAAATGTAACCAAACAAGATCTCCAGGTGCAAACACAACATGTTTTCTACCCTTATCCTACAGCAAGTTTATATTTAGCATTCATACGCTCAATGTTCTCCTTAGTTAACTCATGCATTTTTAAAATCAATTCAGCACGTTCTTTAGCATCAAAATTACCCTTCTCCGAAGATGGAAGAGGCAACAAATCAATAGGTGCACGAGGTAGGAAACCATACACAATTTCAAAAGGGCACATGTTAGTAGTAGAATGCAATGATCGATTATAAGCAAATTCAATATGAGGCAAGCATTCTTCCCACATTTTCTTGTTATTCTTCAAAACAGCCCGAAGCATAGTAGACAATGTTCTATTGACTACTTCAGTTTGTCCATCAGTTTGGGGGTGACAAGTAGTACTAAAAAGCAGCTTAGTCCCCAACTTAGCCCATAAACATCTCCAAAAGTGGCTAAGAAATTTAGTATCACGATCTGAAACAATAGTATTTGGCACACCATGCAAGCGAATAATTTCACGAAAGAACAAATCAGCAACATTAACAGCATCATCGCTTTTATGACATGATATAAAGTGTGCCATTTTCGAGAACCTATCCATGACAACAAATATGCTATCCTTCCCCTTTTTTGTTCGAGGTAAACCTAAAACAAAGTCCATAGATATATCCTTACAAGGAACACTAGGTACAGGCAAAGGCATATATAAACCATGAGGATTGAGTCGTGACTTAGCTTTTTGACATGTAGTGCAGCGAGCAACAAAACGCTCAACATCCCGTCTCATCTTTGGCCAAAAGAAATGTGTAGCAAGTATGTCCTCCGTCTTCTTCACACCAAAGTGTCCCATTAGTCCTCCTCCATGCGCCTCCTGCAATAACAAAAGACGAACGGAGCTAGCTGGAATGCATAGCTTGTTAGAACGAAACACAAATCCATTATTAATAATGAAATTGTTCCATGTTCTACCTTCTTTACAATTCTGCAATACATCTTGAAATTCAGCATCATGCACATATTGATCTTTGATGGTCTCCAAACCAAATACTTTAATGTCAAGTTGTGAAAGCATAGTATAACGACGAGACAATGCATCAGCAATAACATTTTCTTTACCCTTCTTGTGTTTAATTACATAAGGGAAAGTCTCAATGAATTCAACCCATTTAGCATGTCTACGGTTCAGTTTTGCTTGACTTTTAATGTGTTTCAAAGATTCATGATCAGAATGTATAACAAATTCTTTGGGCCATAAATAATGTTGCCATGTTTCTAAAGTCCGAACAAGAGCATATAATTCTTTATCATAAGTAGAATAGTTCAGACTAGGCCCACTCAATTTTTCAGAAAAGTATGCAACAGGTTTGCCATCTTGTAATAACACACCTCCTAATCCAATTCCACTAGCATTACATTAAAGCTCAAAAGTCTTATTAAAATCAGGAAGTTAGAGTAAAGGAGCATGTGTCAACTTATCTTTCAATACCGTGAAGGCTTCTTCCTGTGCGGTACCCCAAACAAAAGGCACATCCTTCTTTGTAAGCTCGTTGAGAGGTGCAGCAATGGTGCTGAAATCTCTCACAAAACGCCTATAGAAACCAGCGAGGCCAAGGAAACTCCTCAGTTGTGTGACCGTTTTGGGCTGCGGCCAACTCTCAATAGCTTCAATCTTGGCTTTATCAACTTCAATTCCCTGTGGAGTAACAACATACCCAAGAAAAGATACTCGGTCGGTGCAAAAGGTGCACTTCCCAAGGTTACCAAACAAACCTGCATCATGTAGAGCGATAAAAACAGCACGTAAATGTTCCAAATGTTCTTCCAAAGATTTGCTATAAATCAGTATATCATCAAAATAGACTACCACAAATCGTCCAATGAAAGCACGTTAAATTACGTTCATTAGTCTCATAAAAGTACTAGGCGCATTAGTTAGCCCAAAAGGCATGACTAACCACTCATATAAACCAAACTTAGTTTTAAATGCTGTTTTCCATTCATCTCCCAATTTCATACGAATTTGATGGTATCCACTACGCAAATCATCTTTGGAGAATATTGTAGAGCCACTCAATTCATCAACATATCATCAAGCCTAGGAATAGGATGACGATAACGAATAGTAATATTATTAATGCCTCTACAATCAACACACATACGCGACGTACCATCCTCTTTAGGCACTAGTATAATAGGAACAGCACAAGGACTAAGAGATTCGCGTATATAACCTTTGTCGAGCAGCTCCTGTACTTGACGCATAATCTCCTTCGTCTCCTCTGGATTGGTACGGTATGGTGCATGGTTGGGTAGCGAAGCACCAGGAATTAAGTCAATTTGATGCTCAATCCCTCGAATAGGTGGTAATCCCGGTGGCACGTCTTGTGGAAAGACGTCAGCGAACTCCTGCAAAATGTTAGTGACAGCAGGGGGCAAAGAGGAAGGCATGTCCTCGAATGATAATAATGCCTCTTTGCACACAAAAGCATAGCAAACTGATTTGCTAAAATCTAGCTCATCAATATAAGATTTGGTGGCAAGTAAACATGCACTTTTCAATTTAAGTTCAGAAACAACAGTAGATGGTTTATTATTAGGCTTCATTTCGTGCTCAAATTCTTTTGCCACAATCTGATTTTCACTCTTATTTGTCTCCTGTTTTGCTTTATTAGCTCTATTAATATCATCTTTCAAAATGGAATCAGGAGTCATAGGAAGCAAAATAATATTTTTATCGTTATGAACAAGAGTATACTGATTGTTTCTACCATGGTGTACAGAATTTTTATCAAATTGCCATGGTCTACCAAGTAATAAGGAACATGCTTGCTTAGGTACCACATCACAATCAACATAATCAGCATATGTAGAGATACTAAAATGCACACGAACAGTACGTGTTACCTTAACCTTGACGCTGTTGTTGAACCATTGGATGTAGTAAGGATGTGGATGTGGTCTTGTGGTGAGAGATAGCTTCTCCACCATCTCCATGCTAGCCAAGTTGTTGCAACTCCCTCCATCTATGATCACGCGAACAGAACGTTCCTTCACAACTCCCTTGGTATGGAACAAATTATGCCTCTGATTTTGCTCGGCTTGTGTAACCTACACACTCAAAACACTTTGAGCAACTAAACATTCATACCTGTCAGCATCTTCAGGAGCCATGTATTGCGTCTCATGATCAGAATCGTCTCCACCGTGTTCCTCACGTGTAATAAGAGCCAAAGTCTCCTCATCATAGTCACTAGCGGACTCATACCCACCATCCTCAGTAACAATCATCACACGCTTAGATGGGCATTCTCTCGCATAATGACCTCCACCCTTGCAACATCGACAAATAATATCATGTGTTTGCCCTGTTGATGCCATGGATGAAGAAGAGCTCTTTGCAGGCCCAGAAGGTGTGCTCTTGGCAGATAGTGGTGATTGTGCCTGCTTTATTGTATCACGGTTGGAGGTGGCAGCCGACGGAGGTGCCAGTGTAGCAAAACGTGTGGAAGTAGATGATGCACGTGGTGTCCAGGATGAAGGTCGACATATAGAAAAGTTAGTACGCGCCAATGCCTGTCGATCCTGCACTTCACGTTCAGCTTTACAAGCAAGATGGAATAAACGAGTGATATTAGTATACTCCTTATACTCTAGAATGGTCTGAATCTCTCTATTTAATCCACCCATAAAACGTGCAAGCATAGCTTCATTCTCATCAACAATACCACATCTAATCATGCCAGTTTGCAATTCCTGATAATATTCTTCTACAGAATTTTTTCCTTGTCTTAATCGCTGCAATTTTTGAACTAATTCACGTTGATAATATGGTGGAACCCAACGAGTACGCATAGCAGTTTTCAAAGAAGCCCAAGTAGATGGAATAGGATATAATCTACAATGCTGAGACCACTAAACACATGCAAAACTAGTGAATGCACAAACAGCAGCAGGAACACGTCTCTCCTCGGGATATTGTAAACATGTAAACCATTGTTCAGTTTCTAACTCCCAAGTAATATATATATCAGCAACATATCTACCCTCAAATGGTGGAATATTCAATTTTAGTTTAGGGAGATGGTCATGATCTCGTACCTGAGGGTGAGCCCTAACATTGCCATTATTTGCATGTGGACGACCTGGTGGTTGCTGTGCTGGTGGTTGCACGTAGTTCTGATTTTGATCAACCTCATCCTCGTAATATCCCACATAATCATCCTCCTCCACATCAGTAGTAGGAGCCACAGAAGTATCAACAGCAGCACCGGCAGTTTGGCCCGGCTAAAGAGGGACACGGCTCGCTCGGCGGAGGGCTGTTTCCCGATGTGGAGGTAGTCGGTGTTGTTGCTGTTGTTGCAGAGGTGCGGCAGGAGCAGCCGGTGATGGTGGTGGAAAACGCGAAAGCAATTCAGCAAACTTGTTATCGAGCTTTGTTTCAAACGTCTTCTGCATGCCATCTATCTTCTCCACGCCCTCTTCAAATCTGTTTAGCACATCTTGCACCTGTCCACTCATCATTTGCTGAAACTTATCATGAAGCTCCTTGTTCGTCAAGTTCTCCCAGTCAGTCTCGTCGGCTTGTGATCCTGGCATGGTTAGCAGCAATAGAAACACACAAGAATATGATCCTACAGACTACTAACAAGTGGTGGTGGTGGCGGGGGTCACAAATCCGTCAAGCAAATCTCAAATTCTTACCAGTTCTTACCTAGCAGCAGGCGGTGATCGGCAACCGTTGTAGTCAAAACTCTCAAAAGCTTGGATAGAGCGATTGCCAGGGAGAGTCAAACGCACGACGTAGATGTATGTGGAGCTGGGAAGGCTTATAGTATTGTAGCAAAGAGGGTCACCAATAATCAATTCAGAGATGCAAAGTTGAATAAACGCTCAACGACGGTACTGCGCTGGTCCTAGGCTAGACCGTGCTAGAGACGCGAGCCTAGAACACTAACAAAATCACGGCGGTGCACGTAAACAAGGGAAAAGCACACTCTGGAAAAAAAATTTGCTCTTTTTTTTGTGAAAAATCACTATAATGGAGAGTGTCTCAAAACTCTTCCCTCGTCAAACTGATAGGATGGGCACGAATTGTTTTTTGACTTTTTTTTCCGGAAATCAGGGCAGCGACGACGAAAAAGTGCGACAGAAAATCACTATGATGGCACGTGGCTCAAAAGACTCAGAAAAGCCTAAAAATAGGATAGGGAAAAAATATTTTTGGTTGCCGAAATTTTGGCCTAAAAACTGCCCGGGGGTCTCCGGACTCTTTTTTTTCTCCAAGACCTACGCAGGCAAGGAAACACGAATCGGAATTTAGATTGATCTCAAAAACAAACCTAATATGAGAAGAACTCGGATTGGTGGTGGATATATGGTTGTGGTATATGGCAGCGGTGATGGTATATGATAGTAGTGGTGGTATATGGATACAGATTGGTGGTGGTATATGGATACGGATTGGTGGTGGTATATGGAGACGGATTCAGAGCGGTGGCGGATAAGCAATGGTGGTAGATGGCAAGGCGATGATGATGGTGCAGCGGCGGCGTGACAACTTATGACTAGAACTCGAAACTCTAAAAGACTAGACTCTGAGACCAGCAACTTGACACGATGATGCAACCGCAAATTCAACAAAGCAAAAACCCTAAAAAGATTATGCAAAGGCTTAGATTGGTTCGGATATGATGAACTAACCCTAATTTTTGTGTGTGGCTTTTTCGTGGACTGTAGGTATGAAGAACAGACTCGATCTAATCTACGAAAAACTGTAAAATCTCACCGAGCAACCTAGAAATCTGATACCACTTGATAGAGGCAAAGGTGTCCCGATGTTTCGATGAGATGGTGGCTATCGTTTCTGTGGGAGTCGACCTTGACGATCCGACTACGAACGTGCGAGACGTCGCGCCTTAGCAATCGCTAAACCAACTTCCGAGGGGTTATTGACCATGCCGAAGCATGATCAACCTTACCACGAGGGTCTGTTTCCTGCAAGCAAACGAATAACAAGCAAGAAACTGAGATTGCAATCTGGATAATGCAAATATAGGATGAAAGCTTTATTGATCAAGGTGGGGTTCTGTGACGTCTTGGTCTGGTCGTTGGACACAAACGAAGTACAAGAAGTTGCAGCTATGGCAAACTTTTAATCTAAACAAAAACCAAAGTCTAAACGACGCCCTAAGGGCTGTATATATGGAGGAAGAGAGGGGGGGGATTTCGTGGCCCTTGAGGGTGGGGTCCGAAACCAACCCTAACTCTTGTTTCCCCACACATACGGACTCTAAAAATAGCCTATACTTAAGTACTTCGAAATTACATGGGCCTGGCCCAATAATAAGGTGACGCAGCACCTAGAATAGCCTATGGGCGAATATTATGAAGTGGCATCTTGTATATTTCGTCCAAGGCTTCATGCACTCGTTATGGTGGCTTCAAAGTCCTGAAATCATCACTTGTAACTCCGTTCTTGTTCCCCTTGCGCATGCCATCAACTCCATGCTTGTTCTTGCTCCAATGTTCATCACTCTTATCCATGACAGGCCCTTCAGTTGTAAGCAAAACAAATGTATCCAATTTAGGCAGCATCATATTCTCATGAACATTAGAATCATTACCAAGAAACGAAAGTACCTGGTAATTTAATTGGCGAGCGCGAGCTCTAGTAATTGGTACAGTATATGTAACAGTAGGGGATGTGGATGTAACAATGGTATTGATGTCCTCATCATAAGTCTTTCTAGAGATTGCACTATAGGCTACATACAGAGCAAAATGAGTGAATCTACACTCAAAAATGCATCTATATACATCTGTATGTGGTCCATACTAGAATCTCTACAAAGACATATATTTAGGAACAGAGGTAGTACATTACACAAAATTGTAGGTGGTATGTAGGAATTCTAGTGCACTACATTAGGCTCCCTTAGAGTGCCTGCTAGTCCAGCACACAGAGTCATGGCTAGTTTATGCTACGCATACAATAATTAATTGGTGGTTTAAATATGCGCAAGGGATATGCAATGTATTATCATGTAGAGATGTCTAAGAGTAGCCGTGTCCACTTGCAGATAGGGTTACGGTAACACCCTCGATGCGACTATAGCTCCCACGTGTTGAGGCACGACTTAGAGACATAATCGCATTGAAGGCATATGTCGCAAGTTAGGCAATCTTCACAACATCCCACGTAATATGAATAATAAAGGGGAGAACATAGTTGGCTTACACTCACCATGTCAATCAAGAACATAATTAACATTACATCATCCAAAACACTCATGGCCCGATTACGGCGCCAAAATAGAAGAGAACCCAACATGCGACAATGGTCCCAATCACCCCCAACTGGGCACCACTACTGATCATCAGGAAAAGACACGTAGTAACGCTGAGAGTCTTCGTCGAACTCCCACTTGAGCTCGTACTCGTCACCTGGAGCGGAATCACCTGGACCTGCATCTGGAGTTATAGTATTTGTGAGCCACAGGGACTCAGCAATCTCGCACCCTCGCGATCAAGACTATTTAAGCTTATAGGAAGGGTAAGACAAATATATGTGGAGCTGCAGCAAGCGACTAGCATATATGGTGGCTATCATATTCGCAAAAGAGAGCGAGAAGAGAAGGCAAAGCGCGAGCAAGAAACTAGAGAACAACCTGCGCAAGCATTACTCCAACACCGTGTCCACTTCCCGGACTCCGCCGAGAAGAGGCCATCACGGTAACACACACGGTTGATTCATTTTAGTTAATTAAGGTTCAAGTTATCTACAACCGGACATTAACAAATTCCCATCTGCCCATAACCGCGGGCATGGCTTTCGAAAGTTCAATCCCTGCAGGGGAGTCCCAACTTAGCCCATGACAAGCTCTCACGGTCAACGAAGGAATAGACCTCCTCCCAAGACGTTCCGATCAGACTCGGTATCTCGGTAACTCAAGACACTTCGACAGGTTAAAACAAGACCAGCAACACCGCCCGAATGTGCCGAAAAATACCGATAGGAGCTTCACAAATTTCTTTCTTATGGCACACTCAGATGAGCGCTCCATACAACTAAAACCAAACCTCGAGTTTCCCCGAGGGGGGCTGCACAGGACTCTAGTTTGGACCAACACTCAGAGGAGCACTGGCCCGGGGGGGTTTAAATAAGATGACCCGCAGGCTCCGAAAACCCGAGGGAAAAAGAGGCTAGGTGGAAAATGGTAAGACCAAGGTTGGGCATTGCTGGAAAAGCTTTAAACAAGGCGAAATATCAAGGGGTTCCCATTATAACCCAACCGCGTAAGGAACGCAAAATCCGGGAACATAACACCGATATGACGGAAACTAGGGCGGCAAGAGTGGAACAAAATACTAGGCGAGAGGCCGAGCCTTCCACCCTATACCAAGTATATAGATGCATTAAGATAACATGGCAATATAATGATATCCCAACAAGTAAATAAAAGATGTTCCAACAAGGAATGGCCTCCAATCTTCACCTGCAACTAGCAACGCTATAAGAGGGGCTGAGCAAAGCGGTAACATAGCCAATCAACGGTTTGCTAGGACAAGGTGGGTTAGAGATTTGACATGGCAATTGGGAGGCTGACAAGCAAAAGGTAGGCATCATAGCATTGGCATAGCAAGAGCGACCAAACTAGCATAGCAAAGATAGTAGTGATTTCGAGGGTATGATCATCTTGCCTGCACAGTTGTCAGACTTGACTGGATTCTCACAAGCAAACTCAACGGGCTCCTCGGTAGCGAACTCGTCTCCCGGATCTACCCAACAAGACCAACAAGCAACAAGGGTGCGATCAACCACGTGCAAGACCAAGCAATAAGATGAAATGATGATATGCTATGCGGGATGCGATGCGGGATGCAAAATGCAAGATATGACGGAAATGCATGAACCTGGCCTCAACTTGGAATTCCAAGGGTGCCACTGGAAAGATGAGATGAAATCTCTTGAAAACGATATAAAGAACGCCGGAATCGGAGCTACGGTTTGGAAATGGCGAGCATTTCAAAAATGACAACGGTCTGCGATTTACAGCAAGTAGGCATCTAAATGCAACGAAATGAACATGCTACGGCCACCAAACATGACAACAAAATACATGGTAGGGATGCACACAATATTCTTAACAAAAGACTAGCACTGAGCCATGGCCAATTCATCCATTATGAGGTTCAAACAAGCATGGCAAAAACGCAAATGCAAAACAGATTCCAGACTTTGTGAAATTAACACTTGTCTGAAATTTCAGATCACGAAGCCCTCTTCGGAGCAGTAAAACAACATGATACATGACCTGATTAAGACAAATAAGAACATGGCATGGAGCTACTCAACAAGCTTAACAAAAGTCCCTAAGTGACCTGGGGCCAAAAGGGATCAAAAAATATACTAAGGGGCACACGAACATAGCAAAAACATAATCAGTTTTCAGACTTTGTGAAAACTGAGACATGCTGAAATATAACTCACGAAGGCATGTAAACAAGCTCGATGCACTCACTACGGTGCAATTCATGGCAAGGCAAGCATACATACATTAAGAAGGCACAAAAACAAAGCTAGTCATCGCAAGAACAATGGCATAGCATGCACGGATCAACTACAACAATGCCGGCAAAATCGCAAACGAGTTGACGATCTGCCCAGATTCACCATGAAGCAAAAGTAGAGCTCGATTGAATCAAGCTAGGTTGCTCCATAATTGCAAACAAAGACATGGATGGATAGAGCATAACATGATTAACAAAAATCCTTTACTGATCATCCTCAAAAGAGGCACGGATCACAAGGAAACAGCACGAACACATGGCATCATGAACTAAATAATCCCAGACTTAGTGAAAACAACTAAGTCTCTGAAAACAGATTTACCGGGTGCCTCACTTTGCAAGCTTGCACAAGTCACCACACACATCCTAAAAATGCATGGGTTGCACCTTCGGAAAGAAGACAAAATCCTTAACAAAACATATGAAGGACTCACAGGCATAGCATGCACACAATAAACATGGCAAAAACGACAAAAGTCTAAGATGAACTAGCAGATCTGACAATTAACTCACGAAGACCTCTCCTAACAGCATTTCAGGCATCAAGATGAGCTCAAATGAAAATGACGCAATTGAATGAAATGATTTACCCGTCGAGGCGAACATTTTGATATACTATATGCCCAAATCAGAGCTACGGATGCGGAGATACGGCCGGTCAAAGTAGGCATAAAAAATTAGGGTTCGGAGGGAAAAGTCAACCGTGAGGAGATATTTTTCTCAGATCTGGATCTGTCACGCAATCCGAGGAACGCCGGAACACTATAGCTGGCCGGAACTTGGTCGCCGGAGTTCGTTGTTGCCGGGGAAGGAGAGGAAGAAGCCGGCCTTGGCGCGGCTCCCGAGGACGGCGGCGGGCTTGGACGGGGCGGCGCCGGCGGCAAGGGGCGGCCGGGCGCGGGCGGCATGGCGGCGAGACGGCGCCGGCAGCGGTAGGCGGCGGCGGGCGGCGAGGCCGGCCGGGCGGCGCGGTAGCCAGGCGGCGGGGAGGGCGCCGCGGCTCGGGCGGGAGGACAGCCGGGCGGCTGGCGGCGGCGACCGGGCTCCGCGGGCCAGATCTGGGCCCGGGCGGGCCGCGGAGAGAGAGAGACGGCGGCGCGGATGAGGTGGCGGCGTGCGGTTGGCTGGGCGCGGCGGCGGTGCTGAGGTGGCGCGCTCTTATTGGTCGGAGCGATGTGAAGGGCGGACGTGTTCGGCCGGGTCGGACAATGTCCGGCCGGCGCGAGGGATTTTTAGGGTTTCGGGGAGAGGGAGAGATCCGAAATCGTGGGGTCTATTTATAGGCATAAGTGGAGCTAGGAGAGTCCAAAAGAGGTGCGGTTTTCGGCCACGAGATCGTGATCGAACGCTCTAGAGCATGGAGCAGAGTTTGGTGGGTTTTGGGCTAAATTGAAGGGGCGTTGGGCTGCAACACACACGAGGCCTTTTCGGTCCCTCGGTTAACCGTTGGAGTATTAAACGAAGTCCAAATGATACGAAACTTGACAGGCGGTCTACCGGTAGTAAACCAAGGCCGCATGACAAGTCTCGGTCCAATCCGGAAATGTTTAATCCCCACACACGAAAGAAAGCTAGAAGTGGCCATCGAAGGAGAACGAAGCGCCGGAATGCAAAACGGACAACGGGGAAAAAGCTCGAATGCATGAGATGAACACGTATGCAAATGCAATGCACATGATGACATGATATGATATGCATGACAAAGAAAACAACACACGGAGACAAAGACCCGAACTCGAGAAATAAATATAACTTAATGCCGGAAACGGCAAGAGTTGGAGTACAAATAGGGAAAGTTACATCCGGGGTGTTACAACACTCCACCACTATGAAAAGATCTCGTCCCGAGATCTAGGACTGAAAGAACTCCGGGTACTTAGAACGGAGGTGATCCTCGCGTTCCCAGGTAGCTTCACGGTCGGAATGGTGAGACCACTTGACTTTGAGAAATTTGATTGAGTTGTTGCGAGTCTTGCGTTGAGTCCCTTCAAGAATAGCAACTGGGTGCTTACGATAAGAGAGATCTTCTTGGAGCTCAACGTCCTCGAAGTTGACGGTGCGATCAAGAGTCTTGAAGCACTTTCGAAGCTGAGAGACATGGAACACGTCATGAACATTTGCAAAGTTTGATGGAAGCTCGAGTTGATAGGTGAGGTCGCCTCTCTTGCTGACAATCTTGAAAGGTCCCACGTATCTAGGGGCAAGCTTCCCTTTGATACCGAGGCGACGAGTACCTTTCATAGGAGAGACACGGGGTAAACATGATCTCCGATCTCGAAAGCCAAATCATGGTGCTTACTATCATAGTAGCTCTTCTGGCGGGATTGGGCTGCTTTGAGGTTATCACGAATGACTTTGGACATTTCTTCTACTTCTGTGATTAAGTCATTACCCAAAAGCTGACGTTCACCGGTTTCAGACTAGTTGAGAGGGGTACGGGACTTCCTGCCATACAAAATTTCAAATGGGGCCTTGCCCGAACTTGCTTGAAAACTATTGTTGTAGGAGAATTCAGCATAAGGAAGACAATCCTCCCATTTCATGCCGAAGGAGATCACACAAGCCCTGAGCATATCTTCAAGAATCTGGTTGACATGCTAGACTTGACCGCTTGTTTGAGGATGGAAAGCAGTGCTGAAACGGATGTTAGTGCCCATGGCCTTCTAAAAAGAATCCCAAAACTTCGAGGTAAAGATGCTGCCACAGTCTGAAGATATCACTTGAGGAATACCGTGCAGAGAGACAATTCGAGAGGTATAGAGTTCTGCCAATTGAGCTGCAGTGATCGACTCTTTGATAGGCAGAAAGTGAGCCACTTTGGTGAGTTTGTCGATGACAACGAATATAGCATCATTGCCACGCTTGGACTTTGGAAACCCAGTCAGGAAGTCCATCTCAATGTGGTCAAACTTCCATTCTGGAATGGCAAGAGGTTGGAGGAGACCTGCTGGCCTTTGGTGTTCTGCCTTCACTCTTCTTCAGACATCACATTCGTTCATGAATTGAGCGATCTCGCGCTTCATTCGAGTCCACCAATAAGCTTGCTTAAGGTCCTGATACATCTTCGTACTCCCAGGGTGGAGGGAGAGGAGAGAATTGTGACCCTCGTTCATGATCACTTTACGAAGTTCACATTTGGGCACAACAATACGATCCTCGAAGAAGAGAGAGTGTCCTTGTCATCAAGGCGGTAGCACCTGTACTTGGACTGACTCTTCGCAATCCCAATCTTCACCTTTTTCACCATAGCATCAAGAAGCTGGGCTTGGCGAATCTAGTCTTCTAAGGTAGGAGAGACTTGAAGGTTGGCGAGGAAACCTTGAGGAACAACTTGCAGATTAAGTTTGCGGAAAGCTTCACAAAGCTCGGGTTGATAAGGCTTGAGAATAAGACTGTTGCAGTAAGCCTTTCTGCTCAAAGCGTCAGCAATCACATTGGCCTTGCCTGGAGTATACTCAATACTCGGATTATACTCTTGAATCATTTCGACCCATCGAGTTTGCCTGAGGTTGAGATTAGGCTGAGTGAAGATGTACTTGAGACTCTTGTGATCAGTGAAAATGTCCACTTTTCTTCCCAATAGAAGATGTCTCCAAGTCAAAAGAGCATGCACAACTGCCGCCAACTCGAGATCATGAGTGGGGTAGTTCTTCTCATTAGGCTTCAACTAGCGAGATGTATAAGCAACAACTTTCTTCTCTTGCATCAATACTGCACCAAGACCTTGGAGAGAGGCATCACAAAAGACCTCGTACGGTTTGGATTCATCAGGCGGAGTCAGAACTGGAGCAGTGATCAATTTCTCTTTCAAAGTGTTGAAAGCAATATCACACTCCGGAGACCAAACGTACTTGACGTGCTTCTGAAGAAGATTTGAGAGAGGCTTCGCGATGTTAGAAAAGTTTTAAACGAATCTTCGGCAATAGCTTGCGAGACCGAGAACACTGTGGAGTTGCTTCATGTTCTGAGGAGGTTCCCAATTCACAATTGCAGACACCTTCTCGGGATTCACGGCAATGCCCTTGGCAGAGATGATATGACCAAGATAAAGAACATCATCAAGCCAAAATTCACACCTGGAGAACTTGGCATAGAACTGATGTTCCCTGAGCTTATCAAGAACCAAACGCAAGTGCTTGGCATGATCTTCCTTGTTCTTCGAGAAAACCAGAATGTCGTCGAGATAGACCAAAACGAAGTCATTGGTGTAGGCGTTGAAGATGAAGTTCATCATGCGAGAGAACGTCGGAGGAGCGTTGGCGAGGCCAAAAGACATGACAGTGTATTCATATGAACCAAAGCTTGTTCTGAATGCTATCTTCGGAATATCTTCTTCACGAATGCGAATCTGGTGATAACCCATACGGAGATCAAGCTTGGAGAATACTTGAGCACCTTTTAGTTGTTCGAACAGCTCGTTGATGTTGGGAAGTGGGTATTTGTTCTTGATGGTCTTCTTGTTCACTGGACGGTAATCAACACAAAGTCGGTCTGTTCCATCCTTCTTCTTCACAAAAAGAACACCACAACCCCACGGAGAAGAACTAGGCCGGATAAGACCCATTCTTTCTTGCTCATCGAGTTGCTTCTTCAGCTCCTTCAACTCTTTAGGTCCGAGCTTGTAAGGACGTTTGCACACAGGTTCCGTGCCAGGCTCAAGTTCAATAACGAATTCAACTGGCCGGTGCGGAGGCATTCCTGGGAGCTCTTCTGGAAAGACGTCTTGATATTCGCAAACGACTGGAATTTGAGAGATGGAATCCAATTCACCCTTCTCATTGAGAGAAAACTGACGAATGGTATTATCCCGAGCGGCAAAGGCAATTACATCCTCAGACGAATGAGTCAATTGAATCTGCCTGGCAGCACAATCAAGATGTGCCTTGTGCTTAGAAAGCCAATCCATTCCGAGAATAAGATCAATATCCGAGTTACCAAGAACAATTGGGGAAGAAAGGAACTTGTAGTCACCCAATGTGATAGTAACCTCAAGGACGCAGGTGTTAGCTGTCATCTGCTTGCCCGGTGACACAATTTGCAAGGAACTTTGTAGATACTGATAATCACACTCATACTTCGATGCAAAAGGTTTGGAAATGAAGCAATGCGATGCACCCGTGTTAAAAAGAACTTTTGTAGGAATATCATTAACAGGAAGGTTACCCATAATCACATCTGACGAGTCCTCTGCCTGAGCTGCATTCACCATATTGACCTTGGCGAACTTGGGGTTATGCTTGACCATAGCTGTACTTGCCGATCTGACAGGAAGAGGAGGAGGAAGACGCCTCTGGTTGAGACACTTGTTGGCATAGTGACCCTTCTGTTGGCACTTGTTGCACGTGACCTCTGAAAGCGGACGGTGATACGGAGCACTCGATCTTGGAGCTTGAGAGGAAGCCTTGTTCTGAAAGCCAGGGTTGGGTGGGTGGGAAGAACTACTGCCACCTTTGCTCTTCTGCTGAAACGGCTGACGGAACGGAGGAGGAGGAAGCCAGAACTTCTGCTGCTTGGCCACTTGAGTAGAGGAAGAAGGAGTAGCATCTCTGACTCGCTTCCTGGAAGCATCACACCTCAACTGAGCAGCCTCTTGCTTCAGTGCCATGTTGTAGAACTCATCGTATCTCAAGGGCTCGAAGAGAACAAGAGCGAGCTGAATATCTTCTCTGAGACCACCCCTGAACTGGTACATCATGCTCTTCTCATCAGGCACGTCCTGCTTGGCAAAGCGGGCAAGCTTCTGGAACAACTTGTTTTAGTCATAGACAGACAAAGAGCCTTGCTTCAGATTGCGGAATTCCTCACGCTTGCTTTCAACCACGCTCTGCGGAATATGATGAGCTCGGAAATCTCGACGGAAGTCATCCCAAGTGATAGCACGTCCACCTCTGGATACCTTGTACTGCTGGAACCATTCTGCAGCTTGATCTTTGAGTTGGAAGGAAGCGAACTTGACAAAGTCCTCAGGCCTGACGTTACTGCACTCGAAATGCTTACACAGATCCACAAGCCAATCGTCAGCATCGGTTGCCTCAACACAATTGCTGAAAGTCTTTGGCCCGTTAGCAAGGAACTGGTTGAGTGTAGCAAAGTGACTCTGATTGCTGCCTTGATTCCCTTGACTGCCTTGATTGCACTCTTGGAGAATTTGCATGATCAGCTGAGTGTTTGCATTGGTTGCGGCCATCACAGCTTGCCATGCCTCCGGAGGAGGTGGAGGTGGTGGCGGATCTTGATTCTGCTTCTGACTGGTGCTCTTAGCGGGAGCCATCCAGAGCGATGAGGAGACTGGGAAGTAAAAAGAATTCCTAAGCTCTCCGATATATAATTCCTAAGTGACTCAAAACATTTTTCTAGACACAACTCGGCCGCTAAAAACGATCAAGCAATGGGGCTCCTAAAGTCGGCGAAGGCTCTGATTACCAACTTGTAACACCCTCGATGCGACTATAGCTCCCACGTGTCGAGGCACGACTTAGAGACATAATCGCATTGAAGGCATATGTCGCAAGTTAGGGAATCTTCACAACATCCCATGTAATATGAATAATAAAGGGGAGAACATAGTTGTCTTACACTCGCCACATCAATCAAGAACATAATTAACATTATATCATCCAAAACACTCATGGCCCGACTACGGCGCCAAAATAGAAGAGAACCCAACATGCGACAACGGTCCCAATCACCCCCAACTGGGCACCACTACTGATCATCAGGAAAAGACACGTAGTAACGCTGAGAGTCTTCGTCGAACTCCCACTTGAGCTCGTACTCGTCACCTGGAGCGGAATCACCTGGACCTGCATCTAGAGTTATATTATCTATGTGCCACAGGGACTCAGCAATCTCGCACCCTCGCGATCAAGACTATTTAAGCTTATAGGAAGGGTAAGACAAATATATGTGGAGCTACAGCAAGCGACTAGCATATATGGTGGCTATCATATTCGCAAAAGAGAGCGAGAAGAGGAGGCAAAGCGCGAGCGAGAAACTAGAGAACAACCTGCGCAAGCATTACTCCAACACCGTGTCCACTTCCCGGACTCCGCCAAGAAGAGGCCATCACGGTAAAACACACGGTTGATTCATTTTAATTAATTAAGGTTCAAGTTATCTACAACCGGACATTAACAAATTCCCATCTGCCCATAACCGCGGGCACGGCTTTCAAAAGTTCAATCCCTGCAGGGGAGTCCCAACTTAGCCCATAACAAGCTCTCACAGTCAACGAAGGAATAGACCTCCTCCCAAGACGTTCCGATCAGACTCGGTATCTCGGTAACTCAAGACACTTCGACAGGTTAAAACAAGACCAGCAACACCGCCCGAATGTGCCGACAAATCCCGATAGGAGCTGCACATATCTCTTTCTCAGGGCACACTCAGATGAGCGCTCCATACAACTAAAACCAAACCTCGAGTTTCCCCGAGGGGGCGCTGCACAGGACTCTAGTTTGGACCAACACTCAAAGGAGCACTGGCCCGGGGGGGTTTAAATAAGATGACCCGCGGGCTCCGGAAACCCGAGGGAAAAAGAGGCTAGGTGGCAAATGGTAAGACCAAGGTTGGGCATTGCTGGAAAAGCTTTAAACAAGGCGAAATATCAAGGCGTTCCCATTATAATCCAACCGCGTAAGGAACGCAAAATCCGGGAACATAACACCGATATGACGGAAACTAGGGAGGCAAGAGTGGAACAAAACACTAGGCGAGAGGCCGAGCCTTCCACCCTTTACCAAGTATATAGATGCATTATGATAACATGGCAATATAATGATATCCCAACAAGTAAATAAAAGATGTTCCAACAAGGAACGACCTCCAATCTTCACCTGCAACTAGCAACGCTATAAGAGGGGCTGAGCAAAGCGGTAACATAGCCAATCAACGGTTTGCTAGGACAAGGTGGGTTAGAGATTTGACATGGCAATTGGGAGGCTGACAAGCAAAAGGTAGGCATCGTAGCATTGGCATAGCAAGAGCGAGAAAACTAGCATAGCAAAAGATAGTAGTGATTTCGAGGGTATGATCATCTTGCCTGCACAGTTGTCAGAGTTGACTGGATCCTCACAAGCAAACTCAACGGGCTCCTCGGTAGCGAACTCATCTCCCGGCTCTACCCAACAAGACAAACAAGCAACAAGGATGCAATCAACCACGTGCAAGACCAAGCAATAAGATGAAATGATGATATGCTATGCGGGATGCGATGCGGGATGCAAAATGCAAGATATGACGGGAAATGCATGAACCTGGCCTCAACTTGGAATTCCAAGGGTGCCACTGGAAAGATGAGATGAAATCGTTTGAAAACGATATAAAGAACGCCAGAATCGGAGCTACGGTTTGGAAATGGCGAGCATTTCAAAAATGACAACGGTCTGCGATTTACAGCAAGTAGGCATCTAAATGCAACGAAATGAACATGCTACGGCCACCAAACATGACAACAAAATACATGGCAGGGATGCACACAAGATTCTTAACAAAAGACTAGCACTGAGCCACGGCCAATTCATCCATTATGAGGTTCAAACAAGTATGGCAAAAACGCAAATGCAAAACAGATTCCAGACTTAGTGAAAACTGAGACAAATAAGAACATGGCATGGAGCTACTCAACAAGCTTAGCAAAAGTCCCTAAGTGACCTGGGGGCAAAAGGGATCACAAAATATACTAACGGGCACACGAACATAGCAAAAACATAATCAGTTTCCAGACTTAGTGAAAACTGAGACATGCTGAAATATAACTCACGAAGGCATGTAAACGAGCTCTATGCACTCACTATGGTGCAAGGCATGGCAAGGCAAGGATACATCCATTAAGAAGGCACAAAATACAAGTTAGTCATGGCAAGAACAATGGAATAGCATGCACGGATCAACTACAACAACGCCCGCAAAATCACAAACGAGTTGACGATCTGCCCAGATTCACCACGAAGCAAAAGTAGAGCTCGATTGGCTCAAGCTAGGTTGCTCCATAATTGCAAACAAAGACATGGATGGATAGAGCATAACATGATTAACAAAAATCCTTTACTGATCATCCTCAAAAGAGGCACGGATCACAAGGAAACAGCACGAACACATGGCATCATGAACTAAATAATCCCAGACTTAGTGAAAACAACTAAGTCTCTGAAAACAGATTTACCGGGTGCCTCACTTTGCAAGCTTGCACAAGTCACCACACACATCCTAAAAATGCATGGGTTGCACCTCCGGAAAGAAGACAAAATCCTTAACAAAACATATGAAGGACTCACAGGCATAGCATGCACACAATAAACATGGCAAAAACGACAAAAGTCTAAGATGAACTAGCAAATCTGACAATTAACTCACGAAGACCTCTCCTAACAGCATTTCAGGCATCAAGATGAGCTCAAATGAAAATGACGCAATTGAATGAAATGATGTACCCATCGAGGCGAACATTTTGATATACTATATGCCCAAATCGGAGCTACGGATGCGGAGATACGGCCGGTCAAAGTAGGCATAAAAAATTAGGGTTTGGAGGGAAAAGTCAACCATGAGGAGATATTTTTCTCAGATCTGGATCTGGCACGCAATCCGAGGAACACCAGAACACTGTAGCTGGCCGGAACTTGGTCGCCGGAGTTCGTGGTTGCTAGGGAAGGAGAGGAAGAAGCCGGCCTTAGCGCGGCTCCCGAGGACGGCGGCAGGCTTGGACGGGGCGGCACCGTCGGCGAGGGGCGGCCGGGCGCGGCCGGCGTGGCGGCGAAGCGGCGCCGGCAGTGGTAGGCGGCCGCGGGCGGCGCGGCAGCCAGGCGGCGGGCGGCTGGCGGCGGCGACCGGGCTCCGCGGGCCAGATCTGGGCCCGGGCGGGCCGCGGAGAGAGAGAGACGGCGGTGCGGATGAGGTGGCGGCGTGTGGTTGGCCGGGCGCGGCGGCGGTGCTGAGGTGGCGCGCTCTGATTGGTCGGAGCGATGTGGAGGGCGGACGTGTCCGGCCGGGTCGGACAATGTCCGGCCGGCGCGAGGGATTTTTAGGGTTTCGGCGAGAGGGAGAGATCCGAAATCGTGGGGGTCTATTTATAGGCATAAGTGGAGCTAGGAGAGTCCAAAAGGGGTGCGGTTTTCGGCCACGCGATCGTGATCGAACGCTCCAGAGCATGGAGCAGAGTTTGGTGGGTTTTGCGCCAAATTGAAGGGGTGTTGGGCTGCAACACACACGAGGCCTTTTCGGTCCCTCGGTTAACCCTTGGAGTATCAAACGAAGTCCAAATGATACGAAACTTGACAGGCGGTCTACCGGTAGTAAACCAAGGCCGCATGACAAGTCTCGGTCCAATACGGAAATGTTTAATCCCCACACACGAAAGAAAGCTAGAAGTGGCCACCGGAGGAGAACAAAGCGCCGGAATGCAAAACGGACAACGGGGAAAAAGCTCGAATGCATGAGATGAACACATATGCAAATGCAATGCACATGATGACATGATATGAGATGCATGACAAAGAAAACAACACACGGAGACAAAGACCCGAACCCGAGAAATAAATATAAATTAACACCGGAAACGGCAAGAGTTGGAGTACAAATAGGGAAAGTTACATCCGGGGTGTTACAGTTACACAATGAAAAAGTACAAGATGTATGTCGCAATTTCATGGAACATCACAAAAAAAGGAGAGGCAGCGATGAGCCTATACAGTGTGCTATGGTAGGTCACTCCTCCATTGCAATCATCATGACATGTTATTTGTATGTCAGTTCTATTGGCCAAGTTTCTTAGGGGCAGTTATTACGAGTTATCCTAAGAAAATAAGCACCTGTGAATATAAGCTCCTGGTAATAAGCCAACTAGTTCTTTTCATTGCCTTCCTTTTCAGCTTATATTTCGTATGATCGGTGAAAAGTCTAGATTGCATTATATTTTGTCATTTTGCTGCCCATATGAAATTAATTTCACTTGCAAACATCACAAATTGAACCCAGTGTAGTAATTAATATGATAGGAAAACATACCATCACTATTTGTTCAAAATGCAAATACAAAGATACCATCTACTTGGCACAATCTACTTTGCTCAATGTCTTCCATAGAGATCCCATTGCCTAATTTAAACGAAGAATGCATGACCCACATTTAAATGAAGAACAATTATTTATTGAAATTTGTTGGTCCAAGTGGCTGGTTATTATCATATAGCAGCACCACCTGAAAGCATCATATAGCAGCAGCAACTCATAGCAACTCATCATACAGCAGCAGTGTGCAATTCATCATATACCAGCAGCAGCTCATAGCAGTTCATCATATACCAGCAACAGCTCATTGCAATTCATCTTATAGCAGCAGCAGGAGCAGCTCATAGCAATTCATCTTATAGCAGCAGCAGGAGCAGCTCATAGCAATTCATCATATAGTAGCAGCAGGAACAGCTTATAGCAACTCATCATATAGCAGCAGGAACAACTTATAGCAACTCATTATATAGCAGCAGCAACTCCTAGAAATTCATCATATAGCAGCACCTCATAGCAATTCATCACATAGCAGCAGGAGGAGCAACTCATAGCAATGCATCATATAGCAGCAGCGGAAGCAACTCATAGCAATTCATCGTATAGTGGATCAGAATGAAAATTTGGCAAAAAATCAAAGGAGATCCTCACCTTGTTGGACGAGCTCATTCTTCAACAGCACCTCAAGGCCACGACCTGGGAGGAGGGGAGGGGGAATAAGGTGCCTTCTACCGCAGTGTGGCATCAGCCGTAGTTGTGTGGCGCCTGCCGAAATAGTGCGTTGGATGGACCACAGTGGAGCAGCTGCTAGAGACCATGAGAATGAGGGGCGGTGCTAGAGGGAGGAGCAGCCGGGGATATTTGGCCCTACCTGCCAGCCATGTAGCCTAGCTGGACAGAGCATCGTCGAGGACAAGGCCAGATGGGGACCGGTGGCGACGGCTCGCTGGAGGAACCCTAGCGCCGCAGGAAGGGAATCGAGGTAGAGGGAAAGGGGAGAGGAGATGCATGCGGGCAGGGTAATGAACGCTTGCGTGTTTGTTTTTACTTGAGGGTCAGGTGTGACGCGGGAGTGAGCAGTTGCATTTTGAGTGTAATATAGGCAGACAACAGAGTCATTTCACTATTCCCCTTCCCTTCAGTTTTTAGTGAGCTTCTACCCGAAACACCCCCTCCAAAGAGAAATAAGTTAAGCCCAAGCCCATAACTCAAACATGACTTCTTTACATCTTTTATGGCTTATTTTGACAATAAGCTCTGAAAAGGCGGAATAGAACTGGCCCTTAACCTGCAATTCAATTGTGCATGCAATGATTTATCACTCCTGCCTGCTATATTGTACATTTAGGCATCATCTTACATGGCATAACCTAATACATGTGCATACCTGATGTTTAAATGCCCCTTAAATCTTGTCAGTCAAGTGATGGTCTTTGAGCCTCCTTCTTTTCTTGATATGTAAGATCTTCTCACACATTTGTTCAATTACTTGTTTGCATCAGCCGGCCATACTAGGACGGTTTTGATGTAGGGTAGAACCCTAGTGGCCCGATCTTTCACGAAAGGAGCGGATCCCGCGACGAACACGAAGAACACGAGGAGGGAAACGAGGGAAAACACAAGGGAAACACAAGAGGAACACTCAAACTTACAAGAACAAGTTACACATGTGCTAGATCCATGAACACAAAGGAAGATACAAGATCCAAAGTCAACAACGGACGATACAAGAGGTAACGGTCTTCTCCGTGAGGAGGTCTTGATGGGGCCGCCCAAGAGAGGGTCTTGATGATCTTCTCCGCAGGGAGGTCTTGAATCCAAATGGATCTTCTCCGTAGAGGCCGCGATCTCTCTCGTGGACTAGATCCGGTGTGGATGAGCAATGCTCTATCTCTAAAATGAGCTAAACCAATGCTAACCCTAGAAAGGAGGAGGTGGAGGAGTATATATAGTGTAGGTCCACGAAGGGGGAAGTGAGGGGCGAAAGGGTACATGGGCTTCCGCCCGAGTGTCTGCGCGTAGGCAGGAGGGCCGGATGTCCGGGCATCGGGCCGGATGTCCGAGGCTTCACGGGGAGCCGGATGTCCGGGCTGGCAGGCCTGATGAGGACATTAATACCATTGTTACACCCACAGCCCCTACTACTACCTATACTAGACCAATTACTAGAGCTCGCGCACGCCAATTAAATTATCAGGTACTTCCGTTTCTTGGTAATGATTCTAATGTTCATGAGAATATGATGCTTCCTAAATTGGATACATTTGTTTTGCTTACAAATGAAGGGCCTGGCATGGATAAGAGTGATGAACATTGGAGCAAGAACAAGCATGGAGTTGATGGCATGCGCAAGGGGAGCAAGAACGGAGTTACAAGTGATGATTTCAGGACATTGAAGCCACCATAATGAGTGCATGAAGCCTTGGATGAAACATACAAGATGCCACTTCATAAACTTCGTCCAGAGGCTATTCTAGGTGCTGCGTCACCTTATTATTGGGCCAGGCCCATGTAACTTCGAAATACATAAGTATAGGCTGTTTTTAGAGTCCGCATGTGTGGGGAAAAAAGAGATAGGGTTGGTTTCGGACCCCTTCCCCAAGGGCCACGAAATTCCCCCCTCTTCCTCCATATATACAGCCCTTAGGGCACCGTTTAGACTTTTGGTTTTGTTTAGATCAAAAGTTTGCCATAGTTGCAACTTCGCGTACTTCGTTTGTGTTCAACGACCAGACGAAGGCGTCACAGAACCCCACCTTGATCAATAAAGCTTTCCTCTTATATTCGCAATATCTAGATTGCAATCTTTGTTTCTTGCTTGTTCTTCGTTTGCCTGCAGGAAACAGACCTTCGTGGACAGGTTGATCATGCTCCGGCATGGTCAATAACCTCTCGGAGTTGCTTTAGCGATTGCTAAGGCGCGACGCCCTCGCACGTTCGTAGTCGGATCGTCAAAGTCAATTTCCTCCAAAACAATAGCGACCATCTCATCAAAAGATGGGACACCTTTGCCTCTATCAAGTGTTATCAGATTTCCAGGTTGCTCAGTGAGATTTTACAGTTTTTGGTAGTTTAGATCGAGTCTGTTCTTCATACCTATAGTCCACGAAAAAGCCAAAAAAAATTAGGGTTAGTTCATCCCATCCGAACCAATCTGAGCCTTTGCATAATCTTTTCTGTATTTGCTTTGTTGAATTTGCGGTTGCATCGTTGTGTCAAGTTGCTGGTTTTAGCGTCTAGTCCTTTAGAGTTTCGAGTTCTGTTCACAAGTTGTCACGTCGCCGCTGCCATATATCACCACCGCATCATCATCATCGCTGCTGCCATATACCACATATTCACCGCCAATCCGAGTCCATATACGCCACCACATATCCGCCGCCATCACACCAATCCGAGTCCACCTGCAACATATATCCGCCACCAGTCCGAGTTCCACCAGATTCATCTCCGCCACCAGTCCGAGTTCCACCAGATTCATCTCCGCCACCAGTCCTATTCCGAGTCCAGTATTTTGTTACTCTGTTTTGGATTTCTAGATCACGCCATACTCCGAGTCATGACAGAAAAGGACTCCCCAATTTTTGAGCCATCCGCAGAAGAAAAATAGTTCCAGTTTCAAAAAAAAATTGGACATTTGTAGACTTTTTAAAAAAAAAAATTGTTACAGAGGAAAAAAAAGAGGAAAAAAAAGTAAAAAAAAAGAGGAAAAAAAGAAAAAAAATTAAGAGTGTGCTCCTCACTTGTTTACGTGCAGCGCCGTGATTTTGTTAGTGTTCTAGGCTCGCATCTCCAGTACGGTCTAGCCTAGGACCAGTACAGTACCGTCGTTAAGCGTTTATTCAACTTTGCATCTCTGAATTGATTATTGCTGACCCTTTTTGCTACCATATTATAAGCCTTCCTAGCTCCACATACATCTACATCGTGCATTTGACTCTCCCTGGTAATAGCTCTATCCAAGCTATGAGAGTTTTTACTACATCAATTGCCGATCACCGCCTGCTGCTGGGTAAGAACTGGTAAGAATTTGAGATTTTCTTGACGGATTTGTGACACCCGCCACCACCACCACTTGTTAGTAGTATGTAGGATCATATTCTTGTGTTTTTCTATTGCTGCTAACCATGCCAGGATCACAAGCCGACGAGACTGACTGGGAGAACTTGACGAACAAGGAGCTTCATGATAAGTTTCAGCAAATGATGAGTGGACAGGTGCAAGATGTGCTAAACAGATTTGACGTGGCCATGGAGAAGATAGATGGCATGGAGAAGACGTTTGAAACAAAGCTCGATAACAAGTTTGCTGAATTGCTTTCAGGTTTTCCACCACCACCACCGGCTGCACCTGCCGCACCTCTTCAACAACAACAATAGCGACTACCTCCACATCGGGAAACATCCCTCCGTCGAGCGAGCCGTGTCCCTCTTCAGCCTAGCCAAACTGCTGGTACTGTTGTTGATACTTCTGTGGCTCCTGCTGCTGATGTGGAGGAGGATGATTATGTGGGAGATTACGAGGATGAGGTTGATCAAAATCAGAACTACGTGCAACCACCAGCACCACAACCACCAGGTCATCCACATGAAAATAATGGCAATGTTAGTGCTCCCCCTCAGGTACGAGATCATGACCATCTCCCTAAACTGAAATTGAATATTCCACCATTTGAGGGTAGATATGTTCCTGATATATATCTTACTTGGGAGTTAGAAACTGAACAACGATTTACATGTTTACAATATCCTGAGGAGAGACGTGTTCCTGCTGCTGTTTGTGCTTTCACTAGCTTTGCATGCGTTTGGTGGTCTGAACATTGTCGATTATATCCTGTTCCAGCTACTTGGGCTGCTTTGAAAACTGCCATGCGTACTCATTGGGTTCCACCATATTATCAACGTGAATTACTTCAAAAATTGCAGCGCTTAAGACAAGGAAAAAATTCGGTAGAAGAATATTATCAGGAATTACAAACTGGCTTGATTAGATGCGGTATTGTTGAGGAGAATGAAGCTATGCTTGCACGTTTTCTGGGTGGATTAAATAGAGAGATTCAGACCATTCTAGACTATAAGGATTATAATAATATCACTCATTTATTCCATCTTTCTTGTAAAGCTGAACGTGAAGTGCATGATCGACAGGCATTGGCACGGACTAACTTTTCTGCAGCTCGACCTTCATCATGGACACCACGTGCATCATCTACTTCCACACGTTCTGCTACACCGGCACCTCTGTCGGCTGCCACCTCCAACCGTGATACAATAAAGCAGGCACAATCACCACTATTTGCCAAGAGCACACCTTCTGGGCCTGCAAAGAGTTCTTCTTCATCCATGGCATGAACAGGGCAAACACATTATATTATTTGTCGACGTTGCAAGGGTGGAGGTCATTATGCGAGAGAATGCCCATCTAAGCGTGTGATGATTGTTACTCAGGATGGTGGGTATGAGTCCGATAGTGACCTTGATGAGGAGACTTTGGCTCTTACTACACGTGACGAACACGGTGGAGACGATTCTGATCATGAGACGCAATACATGGCTGCTGAAGATGCTAACAGGTATGAATGTTTAGTTGCTCAACGTGTTTTGAGTGTGCAGGTTACACAAGATGAGCAAAATCAGAGGCATAATTTGTTCCATACAAAGGGAGTTGTGAAGGAACGTTCTATTCGCATCATCATAGATGGAGGGAGCTGCAACAACTTGGCTAGCATGGAGATGGTGGAGAAGCTATCTCTCACCACAAGACCACATCCACATCCTTACTACATCCAATGGTTCAACAACAGCGGCAAGGTTAAGGAAACACGTACTGTTCGTGTGCATTTTATTATCTCTACATATGCTGATTATGTTGATTGTGATGTGGTACCTATGCAAGCATGTTCCTTATTACTTGGTAGACCATGGCAATTTGATAAAAAAATTGTGCACCATGGTAGAAACAATCAGTATACTCTTGTTCATAAGGATAAAAATATTACTTTGCTTCCTATGACTCCTGATTCCATTTTGAAAGATGATACTAATAGAGCTAATAAAGCAAAACAGGAGAAAAATAAGAGTGAAAATCAGATTGTGGCAAAATAATTTGAGCAACAAATGAAGCCTAATAATAAACGATCTAATGTTGTTTCTGAAATTAAATTGAAAAGTGCATGTTTACTTGCCACCAAATCTGATATTGATGACCTAGATTTTAGCAAATCTGTTTGCTATGCTTTTGTGTGCAAAGAGGCATTATTTTCATTCGAGGACGTGCCTTCCTCTTTGCCCCCTGCTGTCACTAACATTTTGCAGGAGTTCGCTGACGTCTTTCCAAAAGACGTGCCACCGGGATTACCACCTATTCGAGGGATTGAGCATCAAATTGACTTAATTCCCGGTGCTTTGCTACCCAACCGTGCACCATACCATACCAATCAAGAGGAGACGAAGGAGATTATGCGTCAAGTACAGGAGCTGCTCGACAAAGGTTATATACGCGAATAGTCCTTGTGCTGTTCCTATTATACTAGTGCCTAAAAAGGATGGTACGTCGCGTATGTGTGTTGATTGTAGAGGCATTAATAATATTACTATTCGTTATCGTCATCCTATTCCTAGGCTTGATGATATGCTTGATGAATTGAGTGTCTCTACAATATTCTCCAAAGTTGATTTGCGTAGTGGATACCATCAAATTTGTATGAAATTGGGAGATGAATGGAAAACAGCATTTAAAACTAAGTTTGGTTTATATGAGTGGTTAGTCATGCCTTTTGGGTTAACTAATGCGCCTAGTACTTTTATGAGACTAATGAACGAAGTTTTACGTGCTTTCATTTGACGATTTGTGGTAGTCTATTTTGATGATATACTGATTTATAACAAATCTTTGGAAGAACATTTGGAACATTTACGTGCTTTTTTTATCGCTCTACGTGATGCACGTTTGTTTGGTAACCTTGGGAAGTGCACCTTTTGCACCGACCGAGTATCTTTTCTTGGCTATGTTGTTACTCCACAGGGAATTGAAGTTGATAAAGCCAAGATTGAAGCTATTGAGAGTTGGCCGCAGCCCAAAACGGTCACACAAGTGAGGAGTTTCCTTGGCCTCGCTAGTTTCTATAGGTGTTTTGTGAGAGATTTCAGCACCATTGCTGCACCTCTCAACGAGCTTACAAAGAAGGATGTGCCTTTTGTTTGGGGTACCGCACAAGAAGAAGCCTTCACAGTATTGAAAGATAAGTTGACACATGCTCCTTTACTCCAACTTCCTAATTTTAATAAGACTTTTGAGCTTGAATGTGATGCTAGTAGAATTGGATTAGGAGGTGTTTTATTACAAGACGGCAAACCTGTTGCATACTTTTCTAAAAAATTGAGTGGGCCTAGTCTGAACTATTCTACTTATGATAAAGAATTATATGCTCTTGTTCGAACCTTAGAAACATGGCAACATTATTTATGGCCCAAGGAATTTGTTATACATTCTGATCATGAATCTTTGAAACACATTAAAAGTCAAGCAAAACTGAACCATAGACATGCTAAATGGGTTGAATTCATTGAGACTTTCCCTTATGTTATTAAACACAAGAAGGGTAAAGAAAATGTTATTGCTGATGCATTGTCTCGTCGTTATACTATGCTTTCACAACTTGACATTAAAATATTTGGTTTGGAGACCATCAAAGATCAATATGTTCATGATGCTGAATTTAAAGATGTATTGCAGAATTGTAAGGAAGGGAGAACTTGGAACAAGTTCGTTCTTAACGATGGATTTGTGTTTCGTGCTAACAAGCTATGCATTCCAGTTAGCTCCGTTCGTCTTTTGTTGTTGCAGGAGGCGCATGGAGGAGGATTAATGGGACACTTTGGCATCAAGAAGATGGAGGATATACTTGCTACACATTTCTTTTGGCCAAAGATGAGACGGGATGTTGAGCGTTTTGTTGCTCGCTGCACTACATGTCAAAGAGCTAAGTCACGACTCAATCCTCATGGTTTATATATGCCTTTGCCTGTACCTAGTGTTCCTTGGGAGGATATATCTATGGATTTTTTTTAGGTTTACCTCGAACAAAGAAGGGGAGGGATAGCATATTTGTTGTCGTGGATAGGTTCTCGAAAATGGCACACTTTATACCATGTCATAAAAGCGATGATGCTGTTAATGTTGCTGATTTGTTCTTTCGTGAAATTATTCGCTTGCATGGTGTGCCAAATACTATTGTTTTAGATCGTGATACTAAATTTCTTAGCCACTTTTGGAGATGTTTATGTGCTAAGTTGGGGACTAAGCTGCTTTTTAGTACTACTTGTCACCCCCAAACTAATGGACAAACTGAAGTCGTCAATAGAACATTGTCTACTATGCTTAGGGCTGTTTTGAAGAATAATAAGAAAATGTGGGAAGAATGCTTGCCTCATATTGAATTTGCTTATAATCGTTCATTGCATTCAACTACTAAGATGTGCCCTTTTGAAATTGTGTATGGTTTCCTACCTCGTGCACCTATTGATTTGTTGCCTCTTCCATCTTCGGAGAAGGTTAATTTTCATGCTAAAGAATGTGCTGAATTGATTTTAAAAATGCATGAGTTAACTAAGGAAAACATTGAGCGTATCAATGCTAAATATAAACTTGCTGGAGATAAGGGTAGAAAACATGTTGTGTTTGCACCTGGAGATCTTGTTTGGTTACATTTGCATAAGGATAGATTTCCTAATTTGCGCAAATCAATGCTAATGCCACATGCCGATGGTCCTTTTAGAGTGTTAGAGAAAATAAATGATAATGCATATAAACTTGATCTGCCTGCAGATTTTGGGGTTAGTCCCACTTTTAACATTGCAGATTTGAAGCCTTATTTGGGTGAGGACGATGAACTTTCGTCGAGGACGACTTCATTTCAAGAAGGGGAGGATGATGAGGACATCAATACCATTGTTACACCCACAGCCCCTGCTGCTATACACACTGGACCGATTACTAGAGCTCGCGCACGCCAATTGAATTATCAGGTACTTTCGTTTCTTGGTAACGATTCTAATGTTCATGAGAATATGATGCTGCCTAAATTGGATACATTTGTTTTTCTTACAAATGAAGGGCCTAGCTTGGACAAGAAAGATGAACCTTGGAGCAAGTTCAAGCATGGAGATGATGGCATGCGCAAGGGGAACAAGAACGGAGTTACAAGTGATGATTCCAGGACTCTGAAGCCACCATAATGAGTGCATGAAGCATGGGACGAAATATACAAGATGCCACTTCATAAATTTCGTCTAGAGGCTATTTTAGGTGCTGCATCACCTTATTATTAGGCCAGGCCCATGTATTTTCGAAGTACTTAAGTATAGGCTGTTTTTAGAGTCCGTATGTGTGGGGAAACAAGAGTTAGGGTTGGTTTCGGACCCCTCCACCAAGGGCCACGAAATTCCCCCTCTCTCCTCCATATATACAGCCCTTAGGGCATCGTTTAGGCTTTGGTTTTTGTTTAGATTAAAAGTTCGCCATAGCTGCAACTTCGCGTACTTCGTTTGTGTCCAACGACCAGACCAAGACGTCACAGAACCCCACCTTGATCAATAAAGCTTTCATCTTATATTCGCAATATCGAGATTGCAATCTCAGTTTGTTGCTTGTTCTTCGTTTGCTCGCAGGAAACAGACCCTCGTGGTCAGGTTGATCGTGCTCCGGCATGGTCAATAACCCCCGGAAGTTGGTTTAGCGATTGCTAAGGCGCGACGTCTCGCACGTTCGTAGTCGGATTGTCAAGGTCAACACCCACAGAAAACGATAGCCACCATCTCATCGAAACATCGGGACACCTTTGCCTCTATCACATGCCAGTTTGTAATTCCTGATAATATTCTTCTACAGAATTTTTTCCCTGTTTTAAGCGCTGCAATTTTTGAAGTAATTTACGTTGATAATATGGTGGAACCCAACGAGTACGCATAGCAGTTTTCAAAGAAGCCCAAGTAGCTGGAATAGGATATAATCTACAACGCACAAACAGCAGCAGGAACACATCTCTCCTCGGGATATTGTAAACATGTGAATCGTTGTTCAGTTTCTAAGTCCCAAGTAAGATATATATCAGGAACATATCTACCCTCAAATGGTGGAATATTCAATTTTAGTACCTGAGGGTGAGCCCTACCATTGCCATTATTTGCATGTGGACGACCTGGTGGTTGCTGTGCTGGTGGTGGCACGTAGTTCTGATTTTGATCAATCTCATCCTCATAATCTCCCACATAATCATCCTCCTCCACATCAGCAGTAGGAGCCAAAGAAGTATCAACAGCAGCACCAGCAGTTTGGCCCGGCTGAAGAGGGACACGGCTCGCTCGGCGGAGGCCTATTTCCCGACCTGGAGGTAGTCGGTGTTGTTGCTGTTGTTGCAGAGTGCGGCAGGAGCAGCCGGTGGTGGTGGTGGAAAACGCGAAAGCAATTCAGCAAACTTGTTATCGAGCTTTGTTTCAAACGTCTTCTGCATGCCATCTATCTTCTCCATGGCCTCTTCAAATCTGTTTAGCACATCTTGCACCTGTCCACTCATCATTTGCTAAAACTTATCATGAAGCTCCTTGTTCAGCAAGTTCTCCCAGTCAGTCTCATCGGCTTGTGATCCTGGCATGGTTAGGAGCAATAGAAACACACAAGAATATGATCCTACAGACTACTAACAAGTAGTGGTGGTGGCGGGTGTCACAAATCCGTAAAGCAAATCTCAAATTCTTACCAGTTCTTACCCAGCAGCAGGCGGTGATTGGCAACCGTTGTAGTCAAAACTCTCAAAAGCTTGGATAGAGCGATTGCCAAGGAGAGTCAAACGCACGACGTAGATGTATGTGGAGCTGGGAAGGCTTCTAGTATGGTAGCAAAAAAGGTCAGGAATAATCAATTCAGAGATGCAAAGTTGAATAAACGCTCAACGACGGTACTGTGCTGGTCCTAGGCTAGACCGTGCTAGAGACGCGAGCCTAGGACACTAACAAAATCACCGTGCTGCACGTAAACAAGGGAAAAGCACACTCTGGAAATTTTTTTCGCTCTTTTTTTTTGCGCTCCTTTTTTTTGCGCTCCTCTTTTTTTTGCGAAAAATCACTATAATGGAGAGTGTCTCAAAACTCTTCCCTCGTCAAACTGATAGGATGGGCACGAAAATTTTTTTTGACATTTTTTTTCCGGAAATCAGGGCAGCGTCAACGAAAAAGTGCGACAAAAAATCACTATGATGGCACGTGGCTCAAAAGACTCAGAAAAACCTAAAAAATAGGATAGGGAAAAAATATTTTTGGTCGCCGAAAATTTGGCCTAAAAACTGCCTGGGGGTCTCCAGACTCTTTTTTTGAGACCTACACAGGCAAGGAAACACGAATCGGAATTTAGATTGATCTCAAGAACAAACCTAATATGAGAAGAACTCGGATTGGTGGTGGATATATGGTTGTGGTATATGGCAGCGGTGGTGGTATATGGTAGCGGTGGTGGTATATGGATACAGATTGGTGGTGGTATATGGATACGGATTGGTGGTGGTATATGGATACGGATTCAGAGCGGTGGCGGATAAGCAATGGTGGTAGATGGGCGATGATGATGGTGCGGCGGTGACGTGACAACTTATGACCAGAACTCGAAACTCTAAAAGACTAGACTCTAAGACCAGCAACTTGACACGACGATGCAACCGCAAATTCAACAAAGCAAAAACCCTAAAAAGATTATGCAAAGGCTCAGATTGGTTCGGATATGATGAACTAACCCTAATTTTTTTGTGGCTTTTTCGTGGACTGTAGGTATGAAGAACAGACTCGATCTAATCTACGAAAAACTGTAAAATCTCACCGAGCAACCTAGAAATCTGATGCCACTTGATAGAGGCAAAGGTTTCCTGATGTTTGGATGAGATGGTGGCTATTGTTTCTGGGGGAGTCGACCTTGACGATCCGACTACGAACGTGCGAGACATCGCGCCTTAGCAATCGCTAAACAAACGTCCAAGAGGTTATTGACCACGCCGGAGCATGATCAACCTGACCACGAGGGTCTGTTTCATGCAAGCAAACGAAGAACAAGCAAGAAACTGAGATTGCAATCTGGATATTGTGAATATAAGATGAAAGCTTTATTGATCAAGGTGGGTTCTGTGACGTCTTGGTCTGGTCGTTGGACACAAACGAAGTACGAGAAGTTGCAGCTATGGCGAACTTTTAATCTAAACAAAACCCAGAGTCTAAACGACGCCCTAATGGTTGTATATATGGAGGAAGAGGGGGGGAATTTTGTGGCCATTGAGGGTGGGGTCCGAAACCAACCCTAACTCTTATTTCCCCACACATACGGACTCTAAAAATAGCCTATACTTAAGTATTTCGAAATTACATGGGCCTGGCCCATTAATAAGGTGTCGCGGCACCTAGAATAGCCTATGGACGAATATTATTAAGTGGCATCTTGTATATTTCGTCCAAGGCTTCATGCACTCCTTATGGCGGCTTCAAAGTCCTGAAATCATCACTTGTAACTCCGTTCTTGATCCCCTTGCGCATGCCATCAACTCCATGCGTGTTCTTGCTCCAATGTTAATCCTTCTCCAAGCTAGGCCCTTCATTTGTAAGCAAAACAAATGTATCCAATTTAGGCAGCATCATAATCTCATGAACATTAGAATCATTACCAAGAAACGAAAGTACCTGGTAATTTAATTGGCGTGCGCAAGCTCTAGTAATTGGTCCAGTATATGTAACAGTAGGGGTTGTGGGTGTAACAATGGTATTGATGTCCTCATCAATTGAATTGCAGGTTAAGGGCCAGTTCTATTCCGCCTTTTCAGAGCTTATTGTCAAAATAAGCCATAAAAGATGTAAAGAAGTCATTTTTGAGTTATGGGCTTGGGCTTAACTTATTTCGCTTTGGAGGGGCGTGTTTCGGGTAGAAGCTCACTAAAAACTGAAGGGAAGGGGAATAGTGAAATGACTCTGTTGTCTGCCTATATTACACTCAAAATGCAAGTGCTCATGCCCGCGTCACACCTGACCCTCAAGTAAAAACAAACACGCAAGCGTTCATTGCCCTGCCCGCATGCATCTCATCTCCCCTTTACCTCTACCTCGATCCCCTGCCTACAGCGCTAGGGTTCCTCCAGCAAGCCGTCGCCACCGGTCCCCATCTAGCCTTGTCCTCGACGATGCTCTGTCCAGCTAGGCTACATGGCCGGCAGGTAGGGCCAAATCTCCCGGCTGCTCCTCCCTCTAGCGCCGCCCCTCATTCTCATGGTCTCTATCAGCTGCTCCACTGTGGTCCATCCAACGCACTACTCCGGCGGGTGCCGCACAACTAAGGCGGCCTTGAGGTGCTGTTGAAGAATGAGCTCGTCCAACAAGGTGAGGATCTCCTTTGATTTTTTGCCAAATTTTCATTCTGATCCATTATACGATGAATTGCTATGAGCTGCTTCCGCTGCTGCTATATGATGCATTGCTATAAGCTGCTCCTCCTGCTGCTATATGATGAATTGCTATGAGCTGCTGCTATATGATGAATTTCTATGAGCTTATGCTCCTATATGATGAGTTGCTATAAGCTGTTCCTACTGCTATATGATGAGTTGCTATAAGCTGTTCCTGCTGCTACTATATGATGAATTGCTATGAGCTACTCCTGCTGCTGCTATAAGATGAATTGCTATGAGCTGCTCCTGCTGCTGCTATGAGATGAATTGCTATGAGTTGTTGCTGGTATATGATGAACTGCTATGAGCTGCTGCTGGTATATGATGAATTGCACACTTCTGCTGTATGATGAGTTGCTATGAGCTGCTGCTGCTATATGATGCTTTCAGGTGGTGCTGCTATATGATAATAACCAGCCACTTGGACCAACGAATTTCAATAAATAATTGTTCTTCATTTAAATGTGGTCATGCATTCTTCGTTTAAATTAGGCAATGGGATCTCTATCGAAGACATTGAGCAAAGTAGACTGTGCCAAGTAGATGGTATCTTTGTATTTGCATTTTGAACAAATAGTGATGGTATGTTTTCCTATCATATTAATTACTACACTGGGTTCAATTTGTGATGTTTGCAAGTCAAATTAATTTTCATATGGGCAGCAAAATGACAAAATATAATGCAATCTAAACTTTTCACCGATCATACGAAAGATAAGCTGAAAAGGAAGGCAATGAAAAGAACTAGTTGGCTTATTACTAGGAGCTTATATTCATAGGTGCTTATTTTCTTAGGATAACTCGTAATAACTGCACCTAAGAAACTTGGCTAATAGAACTGACATACAAATAACATGTCATGATGATTGCAATGGAGGAGTGACCTACCATAGCACACTGTATAGGCTCACCGCTGCCTCTCCTGTTTTTGTGATGTTCCATGAAATTGCGACATACATCTTGTACTTTTCCATTGTGTAACCCTATCTGCAAGTGGACACGGCTACTCTTAGACATCTCTACATGATAATACATTGCATATCCCTTGCGCATATTTAAACCACCAATTAATGATTGTGTGTGTAGCATAAACTAGCCATGACTCTGTGTGCTGGACTAGCAGGCACTCTAAGGGAGCCTAATGCAGTGCACTGGAATTCCTACATACCACCTACAATTTTTTGTAATGTACTACCTTTGTTCCTAAATATATGTCTTTGTAGAGATTCTAGTATGGACCACATACAGATGTATATAGATGCATTTTTGAGTGTAGATTCACTCATTTTGCACTGTATGTAGCCTATAGTGCAATCTCTAGAAAGACTTATATTTATGACCGGAGGTACGAGTAGTATCATGTATGACATCTACATATCTAATTTAGCAGCCAGTAGTTGAAATCATTGTCTGCACAAAGGGATTACTGGTTGAAATTCCTAGCAAAGCACGCTGGCAGGCACACAATAATACAAGAGAGAGAGACGCACTTACAAGATCATAGCAATGCCTCAGTCCAGGATCTTGGTTGGCCAAGCTGTTAGATCCAGAAGAAACAACGTCCTTGTAGTGTTTGCCAGCAGCATAACATGTAACAACGACCTATTAGTATATTTGAAGTACATCGGGCAGGTGATGTTGGATGGGTTTAAAGGTGACAAGTACCTAGGACGTGGCGGGTGCTTGGCATCTTGCTAGACGGTGGGAATCAGGTTAGAAAACTCAAGGGTGATGACACTGCACTAGCTGTCAGGGTCCTGTAAGGAGATCTAGAACCATCGAGTAGGGTGTTTGTGGAGCGGCTCCGGTAATGTGGACTCTCGTGTGGGCGAAGCGGATCTGTGGTCGTGGACGAGGGCGTCGGTGAAGCTGCTCCGGTGGTTGGGTTTAGGATGGTGTCGATGATGCGGATCTACGGCCGTGCATGGGATGGCAGAAGCTACTCCGAAAGGTTGGATGAGGGTGCAATGAAGCGGATCTGGGGCCGTGGGCTTGCGAGTTGGCAAAGCGGCCCCGGTAGGGTTGAGAATGGTATAGGCGAAGCTATGCAGGTAGGGTTGACAATGGTGTCGGTGAAGCAGCTCCAGTAGGGTTGAGGAAGGTGTCGGCAAAGTGGATCAGAGGCCGGTGACGGGGGCGTCGGTGGGGCGGCTCCATGGGGGGTATTGGTGTAGGGTGGAACCCTAAGTGGAGATCTTTCACGAATTGGAGGGGGAATCCCCAAGAACAATGATGAGGACATCAATACCATTGTTACACCCACAACCCCTGCTACTATACATACTGGACCAATTACTAGAGCTCGCGCACGCCAATTGAATTATCAGGTACTTTCATTTCTTGGTAACGATTCTAATGTTCATGAGAATATGATGTTGCCTAAATTGGATACATTTGTTTTGCTTACAAATGAAGGGCCTAGCTTGGACAAGAAAGATGAACCTTGGAGCAAGTTCAAGCATGGAGATGATGGCATGCGCAAGGGGAACAAGAACGGAGTTACAAGTGATGATTCCAGGACTCTGAAGCCACCATAATGAGTGCATGAAGCATGGGACAAAATATACAAGATGCCACTTCATAAATTTCGCCCAGAGGCTATTCTAGGTGTTGCGTCACCTTATTATTGGGCCAGGCCCATGTATTTTCGAAGTACTTAAGTATAGGCTGTTTTTAGAATCCGTATGTGTGGGGAAACAAGAGTTAGGGTTGGTTTCGGACCCCTCCACCAAGGGCCACGAAATTCCCCCTCTCTCCATATATACAGCCCTTAGGGCATCGTTTAGACTTTGGGTTTTCTTTAGACTAAAAGTTCACCATAGCTGCAACTTCGCGTCCTTCGTTTGTGTCCAACGACCAGACCAAGACGTCACAGAACCCCACCTTCATTAATAAAGCTTTCCTATTTTATTCGCAATATCCAGATTGCAATCTCAGTTTCTTGCTTGTTCTTCTTCTTTGTTTGCTCGCAGGAAATAGACCCTCGTGGTCAGGTTGATCGTGCTCCGGCGTGGTCAATAACCCTCGGAAGTTGGTTTAGCGATTGCTAAGGCGCAACGTCTTCGCACATTCGTAGTCGGATCGTCAAAGTCGCCTCCCACAGAAAACGATATCTATCTCATCGAAACATCGGGACACCTTTGCCTCTATCAAGTGGTACCAGATTTCCAGGTTGCTCGGTGAGATTTTACAGTTTTTCATAGTTTAGATCGAGTCTGTTCTTCATACCTACAATCCACGAAAAAGCCAAAAAAAATTAGGGTTAGTTCATCCTATCCGAACCAATCTGAGCCTTTGCATAATCTTTTCTATATTTGCTGTGTTGAATTTGCGGTTGCATCGTCGTGTCTGGTTGCTGGTCTTAGTGTCTAGTCCTTTAGAGTTTTGAGTTCTGTTCACAAGTAGTCACGCCGTCGCCGCATCATCATCACCGCTGCCATATACCACCATCGTCATCACCGCTGCCATATACCACCATCGTCATCACCGCTGCCATATACCACATATCCATCGCCACCACGATAATCCGAGTCCACCTCCATCACCGATTCGCCACCAGTCCGAGTTCCACCGTCCTACAATATATCCGCAACCAGTCTGAGTTTCCACCAGATTCATCTCCACCACCAGTCCTAGTCCGAGTCCAGTATTTGTTGCTTTGTTTTCGAGTTCCAGATCACGCGATACTCCGAGTCATGATAGAATAGGACTCCTGAGATTCCGTGCTACCTGCAGAAGAAAAATAGTTCCAAACTCAAAAAAATTCAGAGCGTGCTCCTCCCTTGTTTACGTGCAGCGCCATGATTTTGTTAGTGTTCTAGTCTCGCGTCTCTAGCATGGTCTAGCCTAGGACCAGCACAGTACCGTCGTTGATCGTTTATTCAACTTTGCATCTTTGAATTGATTATTGCTGACCCTTTTTGCTACCATATTATAAGCCTTCCCAGCTCCACATACATCTACTCGTGCGTTTGACTCTCCTTGTTAATCGCTCTATCCAAGCTTTGAGAGTTTTGACTACGACGGTTGCCGATCACCGCCTACTGCTGTGTAAGAACTGGTAAGAATTTGAGATTTGCTTGACGGATTTGTGACATCCACCACCACCTGTAACATCCCAAAATTCTAAATTTTGGAATGTTATAATAAATAGATTGATTGATTGATTGTTTGATTGATTGTCTGAAAGTGAGTGAATTCGAAACTTTTGAAAGTTAAATGAGAGGTAATAAAAGGACTTTCCCAAACTTCCATATTTGCTTTATGATCCCCGTGAATTCAAATTCTTTTCATCACAAAACCCTGGAGAGAAGATGACATGACTTCTTCCATTTATTTAAATGACAAGGGGTGTTGAAAATATTTGAATTTCATTTGATAATATTTCCAATTCTGAAACTTTATGCAACTCAATGATTTTCACGAGCGAAGATAAAATGACTTCTTCAAATTATATGAAATATGAGTTGGGAGTTTCAAAGGATCAATTTCAAAGTCCTTTTGGAATTAATTTTCAATTTGGTGTTATTTGAGTTTTGTTCAAATTATTTTTCTCCAAAAATAAAATATATGGAAAATAGTGTAACATGATTCCCTACAATAGAAAATTGGAAAAAAATTTACTTGAAATCATTTTTGTATTTTTAAAATGATTTTTATTGGATTTTATTAGACGAGTAGCACTCTTTGAATTATCTGATTTTGTGTGTATTTTATTTAATGCTAGGAAAATGTTCACGTTGTAGGAAATCTTTTTCTGAAAATCATGATATATTATATGCCTATATAATATTTTCATTTAATTTGTTTTATTATTTCAATCGCCTACTAGGCCGGCCCAGCACCCGAGCCAGGCCGCGGCCCAGCGCTCCCGCGCCCGTCCCCGACTACGGCGGAGTCCGCCACCAGCACGGAACCCGCCGCCGCCGCCCGTGTCCGTGTGGGACTCGCTCCGCCGCCTCCCCGTTGTCCCTTCCGCGCCGCCTTGCCCCTCTTCCCTTAAATACCGGGCCCCGCCTCTCCCTCCTTCCCCGCATCTCGCCGGAACCGCGCCGCACCGCCGCCTCGCCTTCTGACGCCGCCGCCGAGCTTCCTCTCCGTCGCCCGCACCTCCCCGACCACCGCAGCCACCACCCACTTCACCACCGCGCCGCGCCGCCCACCCCAGCTACTCCGCCGCCACCGACGTACCCCGCCGTCGCCGGAGCCACTTCGCCCGCCGCCGCCGGAGACGCGACTCGCTAGACCTCCGCTGCCCCGGTTCGCCTGAACCGCTCCCCCGACCCGCCGATCTTTTTCGTGGACCAGTATAACCAAACGCTAGATCGGTTTTCTAGTTTTCTCTGGTTTTCCATGAAACCCGTTTTTTTTATATCCAGTTATTTTGCGAACATTCACTGTTTAGATCTCCTTAGCGAACGGTTTTCGTCGGTTTAGGTTCTGTAGCGAGCGTTCGCTCGATATATTTTTTCTTTTTCTTTTTAATTTCGGCCAGGGACCCATCCGTGAATATTTTGTTTGCAGATCAGCCCCTGGTTTTCAAACGACTATAACATTTTGCTCGTTAGTCGGAATTAGACGAAACCAATGCCTACTTCTTCGTTATGATCTCCTCTATCCAGTAATACAACTCAAACATGTTTTTGAAACTTTAAAATTTGAATTAGATTAGATTTGAATTTGAACTTCGTTTGATCATAACTTGAGGTTCGTAGCTCCGTTTGAGTTGATTCTTTTTGCAAATCGAAGCTCTTGACCTAAACTTTCTAATAAGGCCAAATTTACATAATTTTGGTACTATTAGAAATCGTTTTATGTTGCAAGAGTTATTTTCTTGGTTTTGATGTTTTCCGAATTGTCTTCTTCGATCTTTCTGATCTTTTGAGTGATTGCTTATGTGTGGTTACTATTGCTTGCTTACGGTAGATTGACCGGAGTGTGACGAGTAGATCTATCAAGAGTTTTGAGTGCGAATCATCTTCATCAACATTGCAGGTAAGTTCACACTTTGATCATATCCCCTTTTCATACCCTGTTTTATTGCATTAGATCAATCCTCAAACATTGCATGATTAGGATCTAATTAAATTGTGGGATGGGAAGTAGTTGAGGTAGTACCTATTACCTGCTTATTATCAAACCCTTGGGAGTTACTTTTATGTTATGCTCACATTACCATGCTATGCTCGTAGACGTGGATTGGGTTTTGAGAGTATTTCATGACAGATGTGAGATTGTTAATTAATGGTTTACTTAAGGTGGCAACTTTAACACACATCTGGGTGGATTGAGGTACCTGGTTATTCCAGGATTGCCTGTCTAGGCACCTGGGTAGACCAGGATTGCCTTTTTTTTATGGACCGCCACCCAGTCTCAAAGGGATCATAAGATTATTCATGCTAGAAACTTCCATGTGCAGCCACAAGCTATTATTGACTCTAGCATAGTTGATTAAGTCGTGCGAACTCTTACAGGGTAGACTAGCAGATGTAGGGGAAAGTAGGTGTAACGGTCTATCCATCGTAAGGTGCTAGCGCTTCTGAAAGACTATGTCTCGGTCATCCGTTTTCTCAAACACCATGTAGTGCGAGAAACCAAACGGAGGCGATCGAGTCTTGTGGGGAAAAGTGCGCAAACCTCTGCAGAGTGTATAAACTAATCATGGTTAGCCGTGTCCCCGGTTATGGACAACTTGAGTATCTAGTACCTGGATTATCATGTGAATCTCATCACGTTACTTTAAATGAATATTGTAGTAGGGAAAAATTGGCTTTACGCAAAACTATAACCATAGAGCTTTTCCACCAGCCAAATATGCATGTAGTGATAGCCTTTATTCATCATTTTCTATGGTGCGAATTTGCCAGTACATTCAATGTACTGACCCTTTGTGGCTGCAATGTCTCATGTTGCAGGATTTTCTTACGACGATGTAAGTGATACGTTAGGGTTACGATTTCTACACTCAACTTTGCCGTTGGTGTTGATGGGAATCCACAACCTTGTTACTTCCGCTATTCGGATTTAGGTAATAGTATTTACGTTACTTTTTACATGTGATTTACCTCTATTATAAATCCTCGTGTACTGTGTGTGTCAGCATACTGATCCAGGGATGACACTTAAGCACAGAGACTTGACCGTCTGAGGTCGGGTCGCTACAAGATGGTATCAGAGCACATGTTGACTGTAGGACGTGACCCTAGAAACTGGCAAGCCCATGGCAAAGATTTTTCTCTACAACTTTCCCTTTCAAAAAGATCTTTTACCTCTTTTCTCGTCTGAGCATATTCAAATATTCCCTTTAGTGAGACCATATCCCCTGCCCTTTTGACCACCCGAAGATTTGACTGATGAGACGACTACAAGAAGTGCAAGATATCGAACAACTAAGACCACTTTGGAATGAAGAGTATTTTCCGTGCATATGAATAATGGAAACTACAACGGTTGAAGACCGAAGACTTGTAGAATTTGAAGGCTCTGACGAATTCCCAGATTTGGATAACCTAGGAAGGCTACCCTTATGGAACTTGGCAGACTATGGAAGTTGTCCATGCCCAAGATCAGGGTGTATCGGAGAAAGACCGGAGCATGGAGAGTTAAAAAACTCAAAGTTCTGTCAAGGAAAACCCTAAGGCAGGAGATATCAACTATGGAGAGATAGCTCATGGGAATGACAAGAGCAGAAACACGGTTATCCGTGATGTCATCGCCCGCTGATGCTATTGTCACCGTGCTGAGTTAAGGATGCATTTCTTCAGAATGGATTGGATGGTACAAGGCTGATAAAACACCTATCAGCAAGACGATGTTTTAACTTTAGCTGGTGTATCGCCAGAATCTGGAGTAGTACATCAAGAAGTTTAAGGTGGAGCTCCATGAAGCTGTATTAGACAAGGAAGCATTTCGTGAAGAACTTAGGAACCAAAAGCTGAAAGTAGCCAAGCTGGAGGAGCTACAACCTCGATATACCGGAGATTCGTCAGGAACTGAAGAATAGTAGGACCATGGTTCATGCCAAGGATGTTGAAACCTAGAAGTTTGAAATACAACTCCAGAATATTAAAGGAGGTCACGAGAGACTTCACGTCAATAGAGATGATCTGGCAAAAGAACTGGAAAAGGACAAGCATGATTGGAAGAAGCCATTGGAGGCATGAACAAGACTTGATGGGTTTGATGACTTTGAAGATTTATTGACCTTTAGAACACCAAACCCCTGTTATACACTTACGTTAGATGCGACGTTTGTGAGCTGTCATTTGTTTGATGTTTTTTCCCGACAGCCACAAATAAAATCTGCCTTTTCAAAACTTTTTGTTTGTATTGTGTTCATCCCTCTCTATCTCTCTTATCTCACCCCAAACCCATGGACCCAATAGAGGATGAATGAAGATGAGCTTGTATTTTCTAGACCGATGAGTCAGTTGGAGATGGACCGATGGATTCAGAACATGGAGGATCACATGAAGAATAACCCTGTAGTCAGAAAGGATATGACCCAGCATGCTCTTCAGTGCTTTGAAAGAGGTGCTGCTACTTGGTGGAGAATGTACCAAACCATCAATGGATGGCAAGGAGTAACCACTTGGAAAGAATTTAAGTTGACTTTGCCAAAGTCTCGGCCTGTGTTCCAGAAGTTGAAGCCCTATGAAAATGATATGAAGAAGCATTGTGCATGCAAGCTTTGTGGAGAAATAGGTCACAACCATAAAGAACACAAGGATGAATGCTCTAATTGTGAAGGAAGTCACCTAGTTGAAGAATGCCCAACTAGGCAGATTACTTGTTTCTTGTGTGAAGGGACTACCCACTATCCTACTCAGTGTCACATTTACCCCATGGTACGAAGAACCGTACAACAGAAGAAAGAAGTAAATAAAGGATCCCTTATGGAAATTTTAGAAGAACCCGTGATGAAGGAAGATGTGGAGGACACACCCAAAGAAGAACCAATTAAACCCTGCACCAGGTCATGCTATTCATGTGGAGAAGAAGGACACATCTCCCAAAATTGTTTGAATGGGGATCTAGTAGAATTCCCGACAGAGGAAGTAGAATATGACCCACAAGAAATAGAAGCCATGATTGGCATGGAAAGGTCCAAGAAGAGAAGCAGATTTGATTCCTGGAAGGACCTGAGTCATATCACCTGTTACAAGTGCAAGGAGTTAGGGCACTACCTCAACAATTGCCCAAAAAGGAAACCTCGATACTTGTCAGAAGTAATATGTTTTAGTTGTAATGGAGTAGGGCACTTTGCCAGAGAATGCCCCAAGGAGAAGGAAACTTGTGCTACATAGTTGAGTTTGCAACAAAAGAAATGGAGTAGTAGAAGTGAGAACATTTTCTTTTATATTGAGGTGTTGAGTTGAGACATGTAATGGAAAAGTGAGAGATTGTAATCACTTGAGAATGAATAAAGTTAGCATCGTTGGTACTGATATGGATCTTATGAGTTGTTAATCTATGAAGAAGAATTTTGGTCATTTTGAGGATATGAGAAATTTGGTCTATGGAAGATTTGTGCATTTTAAGGGTGGTAGTACCCTGTAAGAACCGTTGACCCCTGGAAAAGATAAGGATACTCCACTGAGTGGATTTCGGACAAAATGAATATGAGTTTTGTCTCGATATGTGTGATACCCCAAGAGTGTGTGGGATGAAGTTGGAGACTGTCAGTTGTTTGGACCAAATGTGATCAAGGAGTCAGAAGAGAATGTTAAGTTGATTCGAGATAGACAGAAGGTAGCTCAGTCCAGGCAGAAGAGTTATGCAGACTAAAAAACGCAAGGAGGTAGTCTATGAAATTGGAGACAGAGCATGTCTTCGTGTGTCCCCTCTGCGAGGAGTTAAACGATTTGGAGTTAAGGGAAAGTTAGCCCCGAGATTTGTAGGACCATACCGAGTTTTGGAGCGTATGGGAGAAGTGGCCAACAAGTTGGAGTCACCCGAAGGACTGTCAGGAGTTCATGATGTGTTTCAAGTTTCTCAGTTGAAGAAGTGCCATGCAGAGGTGGCCAATATTCCCCTGTAAGGACGCTTGACCCTGGAAAGGATAATGATGTTCCACGAAGTGGAATATGGACTCCATAAGTATAAGTTTTTATCTTGGTATGTGGGATATCCCACGAGGATGAAGAGATAAATTACTATTGGATATAAAGGAGGTATGATGTCGGAAATATGGATCAATGGAAACTCCATGATGAGTCTGAGTAATCATGTCCTAGTCTGGTGCCAATAGAAGGAAGGAAGACAGTACAATTGGATGGATTTAAGAATACTAGGAAGTTGGAAGTTGGAATAATGATCAGTTGCCCTATGATAAGTTCAAGGACTAAAAGTGATGAGATGGGTCATAACCCACAGGTCCCAAGACCTACCAAGAAGCAAGCACATTCTTGCTGAAGGAAGAACCCTGGAGGAAGAAACGACATTTATCGGCAGACAATTTTATAGGGGTAACGCAAAACCTGAGAGTTGTGAAGGAACGATAGATGTTTGTTTGGCTTGCAGAATCCATGGAATTATCCGAACTTAGTTCGTCGACAAGAGAAATTCTGCAATGCTTGTGAGGATGACCGAGTGTTAGAATGCGAGATTCGCTAAACTGTGTACAAAGTAATGATTTGGGTGCGGGATGGATTGATCACCATACCGACTTACTCTTATTATTCGCCTTGCTATATGGGATGGCAAATCTGAGTGACTTGGCTATAGTAGAGAGACGACAATATTAAACCTTGTTTGAACCTTAGAATGGTATAGGCATTTTTCCCTTGTACAAGGCAGCTTTGGCAACCGTAGGTTATACGGTGAGGATCAACCAGACCCATTTCCTGCAGAAGGAACCATAAATTGTTGACCACCATGAGATATCGATAGTTGTTTAGTTTTGTCGCCAGACCCGTCAGCTAAGAAGACCCAGTCTCGGAATAACCTTACCAAGATGAAAGGGCAAAAGAATTGAGGAAAAGGTTATGCCACTACCGGAAGAGCTCAGAGAAGGAATTTTCTCGAGGATCTGAGAAGACCGACACTGTCAAGAATAAGGATGGAGTATATGAGTTTTGATGGAACAGTAACCATGCTTCTAAGGGTGGTAGTACCCCAGACCCCGGTGATGATTGATGAAATTTTGAAGAGACCCCAAACCTAACGTATTTCTTTCTAGCCTCTCCAAATCTCGAGGACGAGATTCATTTTAAGGGTGGTAGGTTTGTAACATCCCAAAATTCTAAATTTTGGAATGTTATAATAAATAGATAGATTGATTGATTGGTTGATTGATTGTCTGAAAGTGAATGAATTTGAAAGTTTTGAAAGTTAAATGAGAGGGAATAAAAGGACTTTCCCAAACTTTCATATTTGCTTTATGATCCCCGTGAACTCAAATTCTTTTCATCACAAAACCCTGGAGAGAAGATGACATGACTTCATCCATTTATTTAAATGACAAGGGGTGTTTGAAAATATTTGAATTTCATTTGAGAATATTTCCAATTCTGAAACTTTATGCAACTCAATGATTTTCATGAGCGAAGAAAAAATGACTTCTTCAAATTATATGAAATATGAGTTGGGAGTTTCCAAGGATCAATTTCAAAGTCCTTTTGGAATTAATTTTCAATTTGGAGTTATTTGAGTCTTATTCAAATTATTTTTCTCCAAAACTAAAATATATGGAAAATACGGTAACATGATTCCCTACAATAGAAAATGGGAGAAAAATTTATTTGAAATCATTTTGGTATTTTTAAAATGATTTTTATTGGATTTTAATGCTAGAAAAATGTTCATGTTGTAGGAAATCTTTTTCTGAAAATTTTGATATATTATATTCCTATATAATATTTTCATTTAATTTGTTTTATTATTTCAATTGTCTGGAAAATGTTTTTTTTAAATTCCCCTCGCCGACTGGGCCGGCCCAGCACCCGAGCCAGGCCGCGGCCCAGCGCTCCCGCGCCCGTCCCCGACTCCGGCAGAGTCCGCCACCAGCACAGAACCCACCGCGGCCACCCGTGTCCGTGCGGGACTCCCTCCGCCGCCTCTCCATTGCCCCTTCTGCGCCGCCTTGCTCCTCCTCCCTTAAATACCGGGCCCCGCCTCTCCCTCCTTCCCCGCATCTCGCCAGAACCGTGCCGCACCGCCGCCTCGCCTTCCGACGCCGCCGCCGAGCTTCCTCGCCGTCGCCCGCACCTCCCCGACCACCGCAGCCACCACCCACTTCACCACTGCGCCGCGCCGCCCACACCAGCTACTCCGCCGCCGCCGACGCGCCCCACCGTCGCCGGAGCCACTTCGCCCGCTGCCGCCGGAGACGCGACTCGCCGTACCTCCGCCACCCCAGTTCGCCCGAACCGCTCCCCCGACCCGCCGATCTTTTCCGTGGACCGGTATAACCAAACCCTAGATTGGTTTTCTGGTTTTCTCTAGTTTTCCATAAAACCCGTTTTTTATATCCAGTTACTTTGCGAACGTTCACTGTTTAGATCTCCTTAGCGAACGGTTTTCGTCGGTTTAGGTTCTGTAGCGAGCGTTCGCTCATTAGATTTTTTCTTTTTCTTTTTAATTTCGGCCAGGGACCCATCCGTGAATATTTTCTTTGTAGATCAGCCCCTCGTTTTCAAACGACTATAACTTTTTGCTCGTTAGTCAGAATTAGACGAAACCAACGCCTACTTCTTCGTTATGATCTCCTCTATCCAGTAATCGAACTCAAACATTTTTTTGAAACTTTAAAATTTGAATTAGATCAGATTTGAATTTGAACTTCGTTTGATCATAACTTGAGTTTCGTAGCTCCGTTTGAGTTGATTCTTTTTGCAAATCGAAGCTCTTGACCTAAACTTTATGATAAGGCCAAATTTACATAATTTTGGTACTGTTAGAACTTGTTTTATGTTGCAAGAGTTATTTGCTTGGTTTTGATGTTTTCTGAATTGTCTTCTTCGATCTTTCTGATCTTTTGAGTGATTGCTTATGTGTGGTTGCTATTGCTTGCTTACGATAGATTGACCGGAGTGTGACGAATAGATCTATCAAGAGTTTTGAGTGCGAATCATCTTCATCAACATTGCAGGCAAGTTCACACTTTGATCATATCCCCTTTTCATACCTAGTTTTATTGCATTGGACCAATCCTCAAACATTGCATGATTAGGATCTAATTAAATTGTGGGATGGGAAGTAGTTGAGGTAGTACCTATTACCTGCTTATTATCAAACCCTTGGTAGTTACTTTTACGTTATGCTTACATTGACATGCTATGCTCGTAGACGTGGATTGGGTTTTGAGAGTATTTCATGACAGATGTGAGATTATTAATTAATGGTTTACTTAAGGTGGCAACTTTAACACACATCTGGGTGGATTGAGGTACCTGGTTATTCCAGGATTGCCTGTCTTGGCACCTGGGTAGACCAGGATTGCCTATTTTTTTATGGACCGCCACCCAGGCTCAAAGGGATCATAAGATTATTCATGCTAGAAACTTCCGTGTGCAGCCACAAGCTATTATGGGCTCTAGCATAGTTGATTAAGTCATGCAAACTCTTACAGGGTAGACTAGCAGATGTAGGGGAAAGTAGGTGTAACGGTCTATCCATCATAAGGTGCTAGCTCTTCTGAAAGACTATGTCTCGGTCATCCATCTTCTCAAATACCATGTAGTGCGAGAAACCAAATGGAGGCGATCGAGTCTTGTGGGGAAAAGTGCGCAAACCTCTGCAGAGTGTATAAACTAATCATGGTTAGCCGTGTCCCCGGTTATGGACAACTTGTGTATCTAGTACCTGGATTATCATGTGAATCTCATCACGCTACTTTAAATGAATATTGTTGGGTTTTAATGATGTTACTTAATTGGGATTGAGAATGCTGTAAACCATTCTCAATGTTCAACAACCACCATCATAGTTAATTAAAATGTATTCCTTTGTAGTAGGGAAAAATTGGCTTTACGCAAAACTATAACCATAGAGCTTTTCCACCAGCCAAATATGCATGTAGTGATAGCCTTTATTCATCATTCTCTATGGTGTGAATTTGCCGGTACATTCAATGTACTGACCCTTTGTGGCTGCAATGTCTCATGTTGGAGGATTTTCTTACGACGATGTAAGTGATACATTAGGGTTACGATTTCTACACTCAACTTTGCCATTGGTGTTGATGGGAATCCACAACCTTGTTACTTCCGCTACTCGGATTGAGGTAATAGTATTTACGTTACTTTTTACATGTGATTTACCTCTGTTATAAATCCTCGAGTACTGTGTGTGTCAGCATACCGATCCAGGGATGACACTTAAGCACAGAGACTTGACCGTCTGAGGTCGGGTCGCTACACCACCTCTTGTTAGCAGTCTATAGGATCATATTCTTGTGTGTTTCTATTGCTGCTAACCATGGCAGGATCACAAGCCGACGACACTAACTGGGAAAACATGACGAACAAAGAGTTACATGATAAGTTTCAGCAAATGATGAGTGGACAGGTGGAAGATGTGCTAAACAGATTTGAAGAGGCCATGGAGAAGATAGATGGCATTGAGAAGGCGTTCGAAACAAAGCTCGATAACAAGTTTAATGAATTGCTCGCGTGTCTTCCACCACCCGCTGCGCCTATCGCACCTCTACAACAACAACATCGTCTTCCAAATCAAGTGGGACGAGCACAACGCGTTCCCATTGAGCCTGGTCAAACTTCTGGTGCTGCTATACCTACTGTTGGTGCTTTTGTCGCTCCTACTGCTACTGCAGAGGTGGAGGACCATTACAAGGATGAGGTTGATCAAAATCAGAACTACGTGCAACCACCAGCACCACCACCACCACGTCGTCCTCATGCATATCATCGCAATGGTAGGGCTGCACCACCACCTGAGGTACATGACCATCTTCCTAAACTAAAATTGAATATTCCACCATTTGAGGGTAGATATGTTCCTGATATATATCTTACTTGGGAGTTAGAAACTGAACAACGCTTTACAGGTTTACAATATCCTGAGGAGAGACGTGTTCCTGCTGCTGTTTGTGCTTTCACTAGCTTTGCATGTGTTTGGTGGTCTGAACATTGTAGATTATATCCTATTCCAGCTACTTGGGCTGCATTGAAAACTGCTATGCGTACTCGTTAGGTTCCACCATATTATCAACATCAATTACTTCAAAAAATGCACCGCTTAAGACAAGGAAAAAATTCTGTAGAAGAATATTATCAGGAATTATAAACTGGCATGATTAGATGTGGTATTATTGAGGAGAATGAAGCTATGCTTGCATGTTTTATGGGTGGATTAAATAGAGAGATTCAGACCATTCTAGAGTATAAGGAGTATACTAATATCACTCGTTTATTCCATCTTGCTTGTAAAGCTGAACGGGAAGTGCACGATCGACAGGCATTGGCACGAACTAACTTTTCTGCAGATCGATCTTCATCATGGACACCACGTGCATCCTCTATTTCCACTCCGCCAGCACCTCCATCAGGTGCCACCTCCAGCCGTGATTCAAGAAAGCAGGCACAACCACCACTATCTACTAAGAGCACACCTGCCGGGCCTGCGCAGAGCTCTTCTTGTTCTATGGCATCAACAGCGCACACAAGTGATATTATTTGTCGTCGTTGTAAGGGAAGAGGTCATTTTGCGAGAGAATGCCAATCTCAGCGTGTGATGATTGCTACTGAGGATGGTGGGTATGAGTCCGCTAGTGACTATGATGAGGAGACATTAGCTCTTATTACACATGAAGAACACAGTGGAGATGATTCTGATCATGAGACGCAATACATGGGTCCTGAAGATGGTGACAGGTATGAATGTTTAGTTGCCCAACGTGTTTTGAGTGTGCAGGTCACACAAGCTGAGCAAAATCAGAGGCATAATTTGTTCCATACAAAGGGAGTTGTGAAGGAACGTTCTGTTCGCGTCATCATAGATGGAGGGAGCTGCAACAACTTGGCAAGCATGGAGATGGTGGAGAAGCTATCTCTCACCACAAGACCACATCCACATCCTTACTACATCCAATGGTTCAACAACAACGGCAAGGTTAAGGTAACACGTACTGTTCGTGTGCATTTTAGTGTCTCTACATATGCTGATTATGTTGATTGTGATGTGGTACCTATGCAAGCATCTTCCTTATTACTTGGTAGACCATTATAATTTGATAAAAATTCTGTACACCATGGTAGAAACAATCAGTATACTCTTGTTCATAAGGATACAAATATTACTTTGCTTCCTAAGACTCCTGATTCCATTTTGAAAGATGATATTAATAGAGCTAATAAAGCAAAATAGGAGAAAAATAAAAGTGAAAACCAGATTGTGGCAAAATATTTTGAGCAACAAATGCAGCCTAATAATAAACCATCTAGTGTTGCTTCTGAAATTAAATTGAAAAGTGCATGTTTACTTGCCACCAAATCTGAAATTGATGATTTAGATTTTAGGAAATCTGTTTGCTATTCTTTTGTGTGCAAAGAGGCATTGTTTTCATTCGAGGACGTGCCTTCCTCTTTGCCTCCTGTTGTCACTAACATTTTGCAGGTGTTCGCTGACGTCTTTCCACAAGACGTGCCACCAGGATTACCACCTATTCGAGGGATTGAGCATCAAATTGACTTAATTCCCGGTGCATCATTACCCAACCGTGCACCATACCGTACCAATCCAGAGGAGACGAAGGAGATTATGCGTCAAGTACAAGAACTGCTTGACAAAGGTTATATACGTGAATCCTTTAGTCCTTGTGCTATTCCTATCATTTTAGCGCCGAAAAAGGATGGTACGTCGCGTATGTGTGTTGATTGTAGAGGCATTAATAATATTACTATTCGTTATTGTCATCCTATTCCTAGGCTAGACGACATGCTTGATGAATTGAGTGGCTCTACAATATTCTCCAAAGTTGATTTGCGTAGTGGATACCATCAAATTCGTATGAAATTGTGAGATGAATGGAAAACGGCATTTAAAACTAAGTTTGGTTTATATGAGTGGTTAGTCATGCCTTTTGGGTTAACTAATGCACCTAGTACTTTCATGAGACTAATGAACAAAGTTTCACGTGCTTTCACTGGACAATTTGTGGTAGTCTATTTTGATGATATACTGATTTATAGCAAATCTTTGGAGGAACATTTGGAACATTTACGTGTTGTTTTTATTGCTCTACGTGATGCATGTTTGTTTGTAACCTTGGAAAGTGCACCTTTTGCACCGACCGAGTATCTTTTCTTGGCTATGTAGTTACTCCACAGGGAATTGAAGTTTATAAAGCCAATATTGAAGCTATTGAGAGTTGGGCGCAGCCCAAAACGGTCACATAAGTGAGGTGTTTCCTTGGCCTCGCTGGTTTCTATAGGCGTTTTGTGAGAGATTTCAGCACCATTGTTGCACCTCTCAACGAGCTTACAAAGAAGGATGTGCCTTTTGTTTGGGGTACCGCATAGAAAGAAGCCTTCACGGCATTGAAAGATAAGTTGACACATGCTCCTTTGCTCCAACTTCCTGATTTCAATAAGACTTTTGAGCTTGAATGTGATGCTAGGGGAATTGGATTAGGAGGTGTGTTATTACAAGATGGCAAACCTATTGCATACTTTTCTGAAAAATTGAGTGGGCCTAGTCTGAACTATTCTACTTATGATAAAGAATTATATGCTCTTGTTCGGACCTTAGAAACATGGCAACATTATTTATGGCCAAAGGAATTTGTTATACATTCTGATCATGAATCTTTGAAACACATTAAAAGTAAAGCAAAACTGAACCGTAGACATGCTAAATGGGTTGAATTCATTGAAACTTTCCCTTATGTCATTAAACATAAGAAGGGTAAAGAAAATGTTATTGCTGATGCATTGTCTCGTCGTTATACTATGCTGAATTTAAAGATGTATTGCGGAATTGTAAGGAAGGGACAACTTGGAACAAGTTCGTTCTTAACGATGGATTTGTGTTTCGTGCTAACAAGCTATGCATTCCAGCTAGATCCGTTCGTCTTTTGTTGTTGCAGGAGGCGTATGGAGGAGGATTAATGGGACACTTTGGCGTCAAGAAGACAGAGGATATACTTGCTACACATTTCTTTTGGCCAAAGTTGAGACTGGATGTTGAGCGTTTTGTTGCTCGCTGCATTACATGTCAAAAAGCTAAGTCACGACTCAATCCTCATGGTTTATATATTCCTTTGCCTGTACCTAGTGTTCCTTGGGAGGATATATCTATGGACTTTGTTTTAGGTTTACCTTGAACAAAGAAGGGGAGGGATAGCATATTTGTTGTCATGGATAGGTTCTCGAAAATGGCACACTTTATACCATGTCCTAAAAGCGATGATGCTGTTAATGTTGCTGATTTGTTCTTTCGTGAAATTATTCGCTTGCATGGTGTGCCAAATACTATTGTTTCAGATCGTGATAATAAATTTCTTAGCCACTTTTGGAGATGTTTATCCGCTAAGTTGGAGACTAATCTGCTTTTTAGTACTACTTGTCACCCCAAACTGAAGTAGTCAATAGAACATTGTCTATACTGCTTACGGCTGTTTTGAAGAATAATAAGAAAATGTGGGAAGAATGCTTGCCTCATATTGAATTTGCTTATAATCGTTCATTGCATTCTACTACTAAGATGTGCCCTTTTGAAATTATGTATGGTTTCCTACCTCGCGCATCTATTGATTTGTTGCCTCTTCCATCTTCGGAGAAGGTTAATTTTGATGCTAAAGAATGTGTTGAATTGATTTTAAAAATGCATGAGTTAACTAAGGAAAACATTGAGCGTATGAATGCTAAATATAAACTTGCTGGAGATAAGGGTAGAAAACATGTTGTGTTTGCACCTGGAGATCTTGTTTGGTTACATTTCGTAAGGATAGATTTCCTAATTTGCGCAAATCAAAGCTAATGCCACGTGTTGATGGTCCTTTTATGGTGTTAGAGAAAATAAATGATAATGCATATAAACTGATGCGGATCATCCCAAGGCCATCCCCATGGACCTACCTACATCTCCCATGACACCTCTTGGGCCCATGACAAGAACCCGTGCGAGAGCCATTGAGAACGAGGTTAACTCTCTCCTTGTTGAACTTCCCTTTTACCCACTGGAGACATGGCTACTACCTCAAACGGAGATGCTTTGTGTGCTTAGGTAACATGTAAGCAACCAAGGAGAAGTCACGATGCAAGAAGGACATCAAGAGCATGAAGAACATCATCCTAGCTTAGAAGTCCTGGAACAACCGCCCATGTACCGCCCAACTTCCGCCTGGGCGGTGCAACCGGTCGGCCACCGGTCAACTACCGGTCAAGCACCTGACATCAAGCGGTGCAAGGCCGGTACATCACCGGTTTATCCCTGCAACAGCCACCAGACCGGTACAACCGCCCCGCGTAACCGCTGAGCGCATCCGGGAACGCCTCCAGGAACCAGTACCTGAACTCCCAGTGGTACAACCGCCCCATGACCGGTACAACCGCCCTGCCAACGCACAGCAACAAGGGTTTCACCCCATGTATCCCCCAACTTAACCCCCTTGGACTATATCTACTTGTCCCTTAGCTTCGTACTAGGGTTAGCAAATGTTTAGCTCAGATTTGTGAGAGAGCTTTGCTCATCCACTTGGTTACCTTCTCCTCGGAGATTTGAGCCTCCACCAGAGAAGATCCCCCAAGCGGATTCAAGCCCCCTTTACGGGAAGATCCCCTTGTGGATTCAAGACCTCCTCATGGAGAAGAACCGGCCACCGTGTATCGTCCCTAGTTGTCCGTGGGTTCGTGTATCGCCCTATGTACTCGAGGATCTAGCCCATGTGTGCCTTATTCGTGTCGGTTTAGTGATTTCCTCTTGTGTTTTCCTTCCGTTCTTCCTTGCGTTCTTCTTGATTTCCCCGAGATCCGCTCCTTTCGTGAAAGATCGGGCGATTAGGGTCTCTAACCTACATCATCTTGGTATCAGAGCCACGTTGATCATGATTTCGGAGCCTCCCCGTTGTGTTGCTAACCTTATTTTGTTGTTTTTCGTCATAAATTTGAAAATCTCCAACAAAAATAGCCCCAATTTTTTTTTCTAATTTGTTGGTTTGACGAAGTTTTGTTGGATTTGATCTGTAGATTTTCTTGGTTTCAAGTGGATCTAGTATCTCCCCATTTCTCTCCACCTTCCATCCTTGAAATCACTCGAATTTCGACAACAAAATCATCCTTTTCCGTCGCAAAAAACCATCCCCGATCCAGATCTTGCGATCTTCCCGACCCCAGCAGCACTACCGCCCCCACGAGCGGAACTACTGCTAAAGCACCAACCGGTACTACCACCTTCAGAAGCGGTACTACCGCCCGACCCAGTTTCAGTTGAAACCAACTGGCATCTTTGCCCACCACTTATACACCATCACCACTTCCGCATACTACCCCCATTGTGCCTGTTTCGCACTCGACACGTGTTGCCTCTTCGAGGTTTGAGAATTTGAGTGGCGGTACCGTATCCTTTTGTGTTTCGGCTATTTAGGTACGGTTCGGCATCGACAAAACCGCCACTCATCTTCGCCACGGACGCGTCATCAACAACGACCATATTGACTACATCATGGTATTCGTGCCACCATTTGACACCATACCGGAAGCAAGACCGGTAACCTCATCTTGTTATTGGACATATCACTCTTGCCATTACATTGATAGCCATCATAGCCTTACTCCTTTGCGTCGCTTACCCATCGAGACTAGCCATTGAGTATTGCCGGCAACGAGTCCTGTGCACATTAGTGATCATACTTCCCATAGCATACATACATCATTATTGCCTATATTGGTATCATCTCTCGTGTCACAAAGTTGTCATCGCATACTCACTTGCTATCTTGGTTCGTCAAGCACTGCATGAGAAAAGTGCTCAAACATCAAAGAGCCAAACAAGCTTTTAAGCAAAGAGGAAAGATAAGCAAAGAGCTTTTAAGCAAGAACCATAGCATCATACAACATTAAGATTGTCATACTCGATCATCGTGGATCATATCATAGCAACACCTTTCATACAAAATATTTGGGATAGAAGTCATTGCATTTTTGCTAAGTAGGTTGTGCACAAGTTCCTGTATCCACCTATCGTTCAATCGTGCTAGCGTCTCTCTAGTGTTGTGCAACAAGAGCATTTTTGTGGATTCCACACTTTGGCTCACCCTTGGTTGCACAACCCCACTTATCTTTTTGCGCGTGTGTTTCCGTGTACCTTATATGCTTGGTCTACTTGTTACATTGCATCTTGCAAATCTTTTCCAACATTATTGAAGCTCACTTACAAATTGCATCAAATTTTTGTGCCACCATCCTAACCAAGCTCCACCATAAGCTTTTACTTGTGTAGGTGTGAGAAACCGACGAGAATCCATACCAATTGGGCTATTTCCTTGTCCTACATTGGAGTGATCATCGATTCACTTTCAACTTCGGTCAAGGTACATTTGGTATTCGTTTTCTCTTTCTTCCACTCACGCTTGTCTTGGAATGATGGATAGGCCAAGTACTTCTACCAACCCGCTCTTCATGGAGCAAGACGACGACATGAACTCCTTCATCACCAAGAGTCACCTCTTTGGTGCACAACGTGGTTTGCATCAAGAGCAACAAGCTATGAGTGAACGCATCGACAACCTTACCGCCGACTTGCGACTTTCCGAGCAATGTACAAGGGACTACTTCGACCAGAAGCTCGACGATCAAAAGCAAGAGAATGACGCAAGGATGGACGAGATTCGCGCTTTGTTGCTCAACCACTCTTCTTGCACTTCAAGAAGGAGGCGTTCAAGTCACCATTCCGACTTCACCCTCTCCGGCTCAAGTACACCGACATCGAACACTCTTCGTCGAGCCGCGCGCAACGAGCGTCAAGCAAACCTCAATCCACTTGGAGACACCGACTCGCAAGAACATCGATGACGTCAAGCCGAAGAAGCCTTTGAGCTAGCTCGAGAACGGCAACAACAACGCCAACATGAAGAGGAAGAACGCGCGCGTCTACACCAAAATGCACAAGATGCCAAGACTCAACGTCAAGAACAACAACTCCGTGACGCTCAAGCACTTGAGGCGCAACAATCTCTATGTGATGCGAGTCGAGCCGTTGCCGACCGAGGCCGACAAGCTCGTGAACAAGAGGAAGCACTTCGCGAAGAAATTCACGAATGGCGATTTCAAGCTCGCGTGCATCGTCTAGTTTCTCCTCAAGCTCGGCGCTCCTCCACAAGCTCGCCAAGACCATCAAGTTCATCAAGAGCATGACGACAATGGGAATCCTCCACGACAAGAGCAACACGAGGTTGACAACCCTCCGCGTCAAGAGCACTACGAGTTGAACAATCATCTACAACATTAAGAGCAATGCTACGGCAAGCTCAAGTTCACCATGCCCAAGTTCAACGGAAGCAACGATCCCGAAGAATACCTTTCATGGGCATTGAAAGTTGACAAGATCTTCCGTTTGCACAATTATGAAGAGAAGAAGATCGCGATGGTATCCCTTGAATTCCAAGACTATGTCCTCATTTGGTGGGAACAAATCATAGAGCTCCGGGAGGCAAGAGGTGAACCACCGATCACTACTTGGGCACAAATGAAGGATGTCATGAGAGAATGCTTTGTGCCCACCTACTAAAACCGCGACCTCTTCAAGAAACTCCAACAACTCAAGCAAGGAACAAAGAGCGTTGAAGAATACTACAAGGAGATGGAGATTGCAATGATAAGAGCCAATGTGACGGAAGATGATGAGCAAACAATGGCACGTTTCTTGAATGGACTCAATCATCCTATCAAGAAGATCGCCGACTTCCAACCATACTGAAATCTAATCGAGCTCGTGCACCAAGCTACCAAAGCAGAACGCCAAGTGCAAGATGATTTCAAGTATGCCAAGTTCTCATCCATGTCCTACGGTTTCTCCAATAACCAAGCTTCAATGACTCCAACAACGACTACAAGACCCTCTACATCCAACATTGACAAGTCGACTTCCAAGAAAGCTTCGCCAATTACATGCAATCCTAATACGAGCAACTTCAAGCCGAGAGCTTCATCATCATCAACCCCTACCGATGAGACCATCAAGACGAGTTCCCTCAAGTGTTTCACTTGCGGCGGCCGAGGCCACAAGTCCTATGAGTGCACCAACAAGCGCACCATGATCTTCAACGATGATGGCACTTATGATTTCATGAGCGAAGGAGAAATGGAAGCCCTTGAGCAAGTCGCCATGCACCGCCAAGTGAACAATGAAGAAGAACAAGTCTTTTGCGATGAAGATTCAAGTCACACACTTGTTGTCTCCAATGTCTTGACTCTCCAACATCAACAAGAAGAAGACCAACGATGCCACATATTCCACACCAAGGCCGGCATCAATGGACGATCCGTCAAGGTCATCATCGATGGAGGGAGTTGTCACAATTTCACAAGTGAAGAACTTTGCTCCAAGCTCGAATTGCCCAAGAAAAAGCATCCACATCCATACAAAGTGCAATGGCTTAGCGAGTCCGGCACTGTCCAAGTCGAGCATCGAGTGCAAGTATCCTTCAAAATCGGCGCCTACGAAGACACCTTGGAGTGCGATGTCATCCCAATGACCGTTTGTCATCTTCTCCTTGGACGGCCATGGCAATTCGATAGAGGAGTCGTCCACAATGGGCGTACAAACCACTATAGCTTCAAGATGCAAGGAAAGGAGTTTGTGTTACGCCCTATGTCTCCAAGCCAAGTGATCGCCGATAAGCAAGCCACCCATCGTGGAGAGAATGGTGAGAGAGTGAGCCACCAAAAAGAGAGTGAGCACCACAAGCCCAAATTGAGTGCCTCCACGATGAGCGAAAACAAGAACCTAGTTCTCTTTGCCACCAAATGTGAGATGAGAGAAGTGTGTGAGAACCCATCTAGTGTCCTACACTACGTCCTCATGTGCAAGGACAATGCACCACAAACTAACACTTCTCACACTCTTCCTCTGGTGTTGTCTTCTCTTTTAAAGGAATTTCAAGATGTTTTCCTTGATGAGCTACCTCCGGGACTACCTTCACTACGAGGCATTGCGCACCGCATCGACCTCATCCCCGGAGCACCACTTCCGAACAAAGCTCCCTACCGCGTCAACCCCGAAGAAACCAAAGAAATTCAAAGGCAAGTAAAGCATCTCATAGACCATGGTCATGTGCGTGAAAGTTTAAGTCCTTGTGCCGTACTGGTCATTCTTGTGCCAAAACATGACGGTAGTTTTCGCATGTGCTCCGATTGTGGACCTATCAATGCTATCACCGTTCGTTATAGATATCCCATTCCACGCCTAGATGATATGCTAGATGAGCTTAGTGGTGCCACTATATTTCCCAAAATTGATCTTAAGAGTGGTTACTATCAAATCCGCATACAAGAGGGCGATGAATGGAAAACCGCCTTCAAAACCAAGTTTGGTTTGTATGAGTGGTTAGTCATGCCTATGGGTCTCTCGGAAGCACCGGGCACTTTTATGCGCCTTATGAATCATGTGTTTCGCCCTTACATTGGTATATTTGTTGTGGTTTACTTCGATGACATTCTTGTGTTTAGAAAATCTATCAAAGAGCATGTCACCCATGTCCGCACCGTTTTGCAAACTCTTAGGAAAGAGCGTCTCTATGCTAATATGGAGAAATGCCTTTTTGGTGTTGATAAGCTCGTTTTCTTGGGTTTTTTTGTCTCTTCTATGGGTGCTCATGTAGATGAGTCCAAGATCAATGCTATTAAGACTTGGCCGCAACCAACCAACTGCTTCAAGTGCGTAGTTTCCTTGGCCTTGCGGGTTTCTATCGTCGCTTTGTGAAGGATTTTAGCACCATTGCTTAGCCTTTGCATGCTTTGAGCAAGAAGAATGTGCCTTTTGTTTGGGGACCATCCCAAGATACCGCATTCAATGAGCTTAAGAATTTGCTTACTCATGCTCCCGTGCTTGCTTTACCAAACTTCGACAAGCCTTTTGAAATTCATTGCGATGCTAGTGGTAATGGCATAGGAGGTGTGTTAACGCAAGAGAAGCGCCCCATATCTTAATTTAGTGAGAAACTTTCCGGAGCGCAACTCAATTATCCCATCTATGACAAAGAGCTATATGCTTTAGTCCACGTTTTGCATGAATGGGAACACTACCTTCGTCCCCATGAGTTTATCCTTCATACCGATCATGAGACTCACAAGTATCTTAAGGGTCAAACTAAGTTGAACAAGCGTCATGCTAAATGGAGTGAATTCATTGAGTCTTTTCCCTATGTCATCAAGTACATCAAGGGTAAAGAAAACATCCTAGCAGATGCTCTTTCCCGCATATGCATGCTAGTCACACAACTTGAGTTAGATGTCATTGGCTTCGAGCATATCAAACAATTGTATGAGCATGATGAAATTTTGCCACTCCATAGACCATGATGAAACAAGTGTCCAACGACCAGACCAAGACGTCACAGAACCCCACCTTCATTAATAAAGCTTTCCTCTTTTATTCGCAATATCCAGATTGCAATCTCAGTTTCTTGCTTGTTCTTCGTTTGCTCGCAGGAAATAGACCCTCGTGGTCAGGTTGATCATGCTCCGGCATGGTCAATAACCCTCGGAAGTTGGTTTAGCGATTGCTAAGGCGCGACGTCTTCGCACGTTCGTAGTCGGATCGTCAAAGTCGCCTCCCACAGAAAACGATATCTATCTCATCGAAACATCGGGACACCTTTGCCTCTATCAAACAAGATGAACACAAGAGGGAAAACAAGAGGAACACTCAAGAACAAGTCCAATCACACATCCACTAGACAATCAAACACACAAGATCCACAAGGTACATGAACAATCAAAGGGAAATAAGATACATGGTAGAGTTCATCCCAAATCCTATGAAGGAGATGAGGGCTTGATGATCTAGATAGATCCTTCCCTCAAGAGGGGTCTTTATCCACTAGGGATCTTCTCCAATGGAGGCCTTGAACTCCAATGGAGTGTCTCTCTCTCAAGAGGAATCCCACAAGGGGAGATACATGAGCTAAGCTCTACTGTTTAGATCTATTCTTAGCTAAGTCTAAATGAACGAGATGAAGGAGTATATATAGCCTAGGCAAAGAGAGGGATAAGTGGGGGTGAAATGGTAAAACAACAACAAAGCCCGCAACATCACACAGGGGGCCCCGTGTGCATGGGGTAAGTGGAGCCCGTGTGCACGAGGTATCCAGAGACCTGACGCATGGGACCGTGCGCACGAGGTCCGTGAGGCCCGTGGGCACGGGGGTCCCGTGGGCACAGTACACGCCCGTGCGCACGGGGTCTTCAGGACCGCCATCCTGGGAGGCCCATGGCCTTGCGGGTTTCTATCGTCGCTTTGTAAAGGATTTTAGCACCATTGCTTCGCCTTTTCATGCTTTGAGCAAGAAGAATGCGCCTTTTGTCTGGGGACCATCCCAAGATACCGCATTCAATGAGCTTAAGAATTTGCTTACTCATGCTCCCGTGCTTGCTTTACCCAACATCGACAAGCCTTTTGAAATTCATTGCGATGCTAGTGGTAATGGCATAGGAGGTGTGTTAACGCAAGAGAAGCGCCCCGTAGCTTACTTTAGTGAGAAATTTTCCGGAGCGCAACTCAATTATCCCATCCATGAGAAAGAGCTATATGCTTTAGTCCGCGTTTTGCATGAATGGAAACACTACCTTCGTCCCCATGAGTTTATCATTCATACCGATCATGAGACTCTCAAGTATCTTAAGGGACAAACTATGTTGAACAAGCGTTATGCTAAATGGAGTGAATTTATTGAGTCTTTTCCCTATGTCATCAAGTACATCAAGGGTAAAGAAAACATAGTAGCAGATGCTCTTTCCCACATTTGCATGCTTGTCACGCAACTTGAGTTAGATGTCATTGGCTTCGAGCATATCAAAGACTTATATGAGCATGATGCAACTTTTGCCATTCCTTATGCCAAGTGTTTGTCGAATACATCTTGGGAACACTATTACATCAAAGATGGCTACCTTATGAGAGCTAGCAAACTTTGTATTCCCGAGTCCTCTCTTCATTTGTTGCTTTTGCAGGAATCTCATGGAGGAGGCTTAGTGGGACATTTTGGACGCGATAAGACGTTTGCCATGCTCTCGAAAAGCTAATTTTGGCCTAAGATGTTTCGGGATGTTAATCGTTTCACCAACCGGTGTTCTACATGTCTCAAAGCTAAGTCCAAAGCCCAATCTCATGGTCTCCGTATGCCTTTACCAATTCCATACCAGCCTTGGGAAGACATTAGCATGGACTTTGTACTTGGTTTGCCTAGGACTCGCAATGGGAAAGATTCCATATTTGTCGTTGTGGACCGTTTCTCCAAAATGGCACATTTTATTCCTTGTCACAAGATAGACGATGCTTCACATGTTGCTAATCTCTTTTGTAGGGAAATATTACGTCTCCATGGTGTGCCAAAGACAATTGTCTCGGACCGCGACGTCAAGTTCCTTAGCTACTTTTGGAAGACCCTATGTACAACCGGACTTTAACAAATTCCCATCTGCCCATAACCGCGGACACGGCTTTCGAAAGTTCAAAACCCTGCAGGGGTGTCCCAACTTAGCCCATCACAAGCTCTCACGGTCAACGAAGGATATTCCTTCTAGCGGGAAGACCCGATCAGGCTCGGAATCCCGGTTACAAGACATCCTCGACAATGGTAAAACAAGTCCAGCAAAGCCGCCCGATGCGCCGACATCCTGATGGGAGCTGCACATATCTCGTTCTCAGGGCAACACCGGATAGGTCAAGCTACGAGTAAAACCAGCCCTCAAGTTTCCCCGAGGTGGCCCCGCAGGCTGCCCATTTCGGACCAACACTTAGACAAGCACTGGCCCGGGGGGGTTAAAATAAAGATGACCCTCGGGATGCGGGACTCCCAAGGGAAAAAAGGCTAGGTGGCGAATGGTAAAACCAATGTTGGGCCTTGCTAGAGGAGTTTTATTCACAGCGAACTGTCGAGAAGGACGCAGGAAAGCGTAGTCCAAGGCCTGGCCGAGTGACCAGGTCAACGGGCACGGGCACGACAAGCTTGCTCATCTCCTCGCCTGGAGGCAGAGCAACGGCGACAGAGGGGTTCAGGGAACGACGGAGGGGCATGGCAAGGTCGGAGGGCACCAGATCGAGTGGAGGCGGAGCTCTGCTCGGTTCGGAGGAAAAGGGACGCGCGAAGAATCTTTCCAACGTGATAGGGACTTGGCGCGGGCTCGACGGGGTCCCTGCAGAACCATCTCCGCAGCGATGCAGGCTGGGCACATAGCAGGCAAGACGACGGCGAGGTTCAGCGAGGGCGTAGCACAGGCGAGGTGCAGACAGGGCTTGCCGGCGGCGTGGCTGGATGCGGAGGTGTTCGTCCCTGGTTCGAAGAGGCGAGGCGCTGGCCTCAAACAACGACGGTGGCAGTAGGAACTCTGGACGGCGAGGGAGCACGGTCTTGGCTACGGAGCTGCAGAGGGCGGCATCCATGGCTCCATGGCAGGGTCTATGGTGGCGTCATGGGGTCCCTAAAGACGAGAGAGAGCTGAGGGAATCAGCCATGGCGTCGGGCTCCCGGTATGAGCAAACAGAGGGAGAGAGATGTGAGGGAGGGGGAAGAAGAATGGAAGGAAGGAGAAAAGATGGGCGCGAGGCACTCATCTCCGGTACGGCGGCGCTCCAAACGGCGGCGGTGGCTCTCGTTCTGGTTGGAGGAGGAGCTGGGTTCAACTGGGGGTCTCGGGTGCGAGGACGAGGTGGATCAGGAGGAGTGGCTGGTTCTGGCTGGCTGGGTTTGCAATTCGATGAGGGAATTTTTGGATCGGGGATGAACCCGAGGAGGATTTGGAATGTGGCGGCAGTGATGGGATAGACTACCAAAAATCTAGGGTTTTGCCTAGATTAGGTGAGATTGGGCTATAAATATAAGGGAAAGAGGGATTTTGGATCACCCGATCGAAATCGGATGGTTCAGAAAGAATAGGCTAGGGAGTCCAAATAAGAAAACGGTGACGACTGTCCGGGTCGGGTCCGGGACAACTTTCCGGACGCGCGCGAGTGGGGTTTGATGCACTGAGCAGAGAGTGTTTCGGACCGTGCGATCGCATCGGACAACTCCGGAAGCGAAGAGGGGAAGGAGGATGGACTAGGTGGGCTGTGGCGAGACTGCGAGGGAGAGAAGAGAGAGAGAGAGGGCCCGACATCTGTTTCCGGAGACCGAAAACGTCCGACGATAGGCCGGCTATAATGCCGCTATAGTTTAACGGTTGGGCTATCAAACGGACTCTCAATGCGATGAAACTTGATAGGCGGTCTACCTACACTAAAATAAAACTACACGCCAACTCTCATCCCATTCCGAGAACATTTTCTGGCCACTTATAAAATAATATTTTGGACATGCCACGGGCGCGTGCAAGTGTGACTGGGCTCAGAACGGACAACGGACGAAACGAGGAGACCGGGACGGATTGAAGTTTCAAAAACGTGATGATGCAATGCACATGATGACATGATGAAATGCAACACGCAATCAAATGGCATGGCAACACCGGCGAAACACCGGAAGACACCTCGCGCAATGGTCTCGGGGTGTTACATCTAGAACCCGAGGAGTATCTCGAGTGGGAGCGTTTGATGGATGACTACCTCAAGCCACATTAAATTCCTCCCAAAGATCAAGTGAAGTGCGCCACAAGGAACTTCCACGACTACGCGTCCACACGGTGGCTTCACGCACCGCCGGAGACCTACGACATGAGTTGGTGCAAGACAAAGAGAGCTTTGTGGCGAGAGTTCATGCCCCCAACCTACACGGAACAACTTCAACGCCAATTGGAGAACACCATCCAAGGATCCAAGTCCATCGACAAGTACTTCAAGGAGATGAAGAAAGCCTTGCGACGAGCCGGCGTAGACGACCCCATTTCGATGAAGTTCCACTGCATGATGGGATTACACAACGACATCTCCAAGACAATCTTCCTCGAGAACTACAAGTCCCTCGACGACAACTACATTGGTGCTCTCAAGGCGGAACAAGAACTCATGAAGGCCAAAGCTTCTCCACCCCAAGCTCACTTTGCGACGACCAAGCTCCATGAGAACGAGCATGAGCCTAGTACCACCAAGATGTCCAAGCCCGACGAGCTCCAAGACGATGCAACCAAGTACGACTTCACCGCCATCCCTCTTTGTGGCATTGATGATGCTGAGTCTACTTCGACTCTTTTTCAAGATGGTGCGACGACAAGTACGACTACGGAGAACCTCAAGGACCAAGCTTTGGAGGCGAGCGACAAGGTGGCGAGCAAGGATGATGTTTCCATCTTAGGAGGCGAGAGTGATGATGTACCATCTTCGGCCTTCATCCACGGCGACAACAACGAGATGGTTGAGCATGGGATTTTCCCTTCGACCACGGCGATGTATGATGACTTGCGTGACTTTTGCCACCATTTTGAGAGTGAGAGTGACTTCACCACTAGCCCCATATATGATGTGTTGCCACAATTCCCATTTGAGGAGAGCCACAACCCCCACCACTTGAGTGAGATGAGTGACTCCACCATATGTGAGTTTGAGTGCACCTATTTTGAGGGAGTGAGTGAACCACCACATAGAGAGAGTGAGGTAGTTGACAGGGCATATGAGGCCACTATGATTTCTAACGACTTGACCTCTATATCTATTGTGTCTTCTCATTTGGTGCCAGGTCCCATATATGATGACGCGCCGATTCACGGTGACTACGTCCTATCTTTGGACAAGAAAATGGCCATGGTGGAATATGATGCACCCACCACATGGTTCCATCAAGATGAAGATGACCACCATTTCGTCTTTCCCACCTCACCTACACCACTTGAGTGGAATGAAAATGGTAACATAGGTGACGGTGATGCTCTAGTCCCACAAGTGGACATTTTTGACATTGATTGCTTGCATGATGTTGATCAACCTATTTCCATGCTTCATGCTAGTGTGACTTCCCCATGCGATGATTTACCCATTTATGATGAGTATGATGATTGCCATGTGGAGTCTATTAGTTGTGATGCCATGTTACATAGGATTTCTTGTGCTAATTCTCTCGGCCACATCATGTTTGCCAATCTGCTTGACTTGTCATATGCTATGCATAAGATCAATCATATTTCATATTTGCAATGTCTTCATAGTGACTATGCATATGCTATTAAAATAAACCCAATTTGCACATATGGCATATATGACAAGCCCATGGTTATTGGCATTTGCTTTTCTTGTGATGATATTGATATGCTCCCTTTGCATCATTTATCTCATATGCCATGCCATGAACACCTAGCTTCGGATATGCATTGTTTTGGATGTTGTCCATTTTCTCCATATGATGTTTACAATATTGCTCATGAGGAGACCCCCATAGTTTCCTCATACATTTTAGGAGATTGTGATCACTCCCATCCATTGCATGATCCTTATACTTGTATGCTCAATTTGCATCCCCATCGTGTTATACACAATAACTATTCTTTCATGATGGATGACATGTTCGTATACCATGCATCAAATTTCTTTGAGCATTTCTTATCTTGTGCTAACTTACACGTGCACATACACATCATGATGGATGATGTGTACATTTACCACACACACAATTTCTTTCGTTTGTGTCTCTTTTGTGTAGGTACCCATGAATTCTTGTCAACCTCGCAATCCCACGAGTTGATAAACGAGCTCTAGAGAGCAACGATGACTTGCGATCCCATGGATTGTATTTCCCACCGCTCTCTTCGCGCAAAGACTTCGCGCAATTATTCTACATGTCCCTCACATGGTTATGGATTATTGTCCATTACATATTCTATGCCCATCTTGCCATGTTCACTTTGCATGATATGCTCATTCCCATGCCTTTGCCATGCATTTGTGACCCATGCTTTGCATTACACATGATGATTGATTCTACTACTTGTATGTGTACTTGCAAGCTTGGTGGAGATATCAATTGTTATTGCCATATTTGCTTTTTACCACATGCCTATGATTATACTATGATCTTTCTTTGTGTTCGTACTTGCGATATGTCATGTGCATTGCCAATGCCTATTATTTGACCTCATGACATGATTGCCATGATTTCCTCTAGTATGTTGCATCTTTGCACTACTAGCTTGCACGACTTGATTACCATGCTTGCTTATGTTGCATCCCCAATGATTCATACTTGCTCACTTCATGCGGTTGATGACAACCATCTACATGCTTTGCACATGATTATTATTGCTTCTTGTCATATCTCTCCATATGTTGCATCTCTCATGCTAGATGATTTGACATGTATTGAGTGCAACAATGCCCCTAATCTTGATAATGAGTTTGCCCCCATAGCATTCTCACATCTATTTGGAGATTTTGACATATTTCTTGTGAAGCATGCTTGTCTTACCTCTTTGCACCATATGCCTAGTGCCATTAATATAGCCATTATCTCATCATATTATTCATGCACTTGTGCCTCTAATGGTTATGTGCAAGAGAAGAGAACCATCATGATGGATGATGTGTTTATCTACCATGCGCATACATTCTTTGCTTTCTTTTGTGCATGTGTAGGATACCTGGACCTTGTGTCGACTTCCGCTTCACATGAGTTGACCATTCGAGCTCTTGAGAGTGAGCCTCATAAATTCGACCACGACTCCCTTCTCCAACACCTTTCCTACCACTTCGGCATTGTGAAGAATGCACAAGGACACGCCTTCAAGGTGACATCTTTCTTGAGCATGGATATTGTTGATCATACTACTTGTGTTGCTTGCACCATGAGACTTATTGTTCATCTTGGACCACTTGATTACACACATGTTAGAGACCTTGCTTCAACTTGTCATTTTCACCGTTCCATGCATCATGATATATATGCCTTGTGTGTTGCATCCAATTCTTGGATTACTTGCTCCTATCACATGTTTGGTTGCAACAATGTCATCACTTCACATATGCCATGTCCCATTGATTGCTACATGCTTGTCTTGATTGCCTCACACATGATGAACAATTGCTCTTTCTATTGTGTTGAGTGCCATACTATCTTCACTACACCCTATGCACGTTATGCTTGGATTGTCTTGCACTTGACCCATGTGTTTAGACACTTCATTTTACTTGGTGTTGTGAATGATTCCTATGCCTACCATCGACCATTTGTCGAGCGCTTTATGCATGATCGCTATGACCGTGAGGTTGATGCTTCTTCTCTTGTTACACATATTTGCATCACTACCTCACATTTACATGCGTGTTTCCATGATGTCCTTCTTTGTGCTCAATTTATGTGCTTACATGCCATGTCACAATCCTTTGTCACACCAAATGCTTTGCATGATGACGACACTTGTTTGGTGATTCACCTCTTGAATGCTTGGTTTTGCACTAACGCTAACCACATTTATTTTTCCAAGTGTTTGTTATCCTTACTCATTTTGAAGGAATCACTAGACGGCGCGACATTGGAGAGTGCCCACTTCAAGCTTGAAGATGATGACTACTTGGTCAACGTCCGCTTCCACATGGCGAAGCCATCTCCTTCCCATGGTGATTTGGTTTTCGATCCGAGGTCAGATCTTTCCCAAGGGAGGGGAGATGATGTGCAGCATCCTATGGACATCACCATGTCAAGAGTCCGTTTCACGAGTGACACGTGCGACATCTACTTGACATACCCAAAGGTGAATCATCTCCTTTACACGTGCTCACTTGACCCCTTTGAGGATGGTATACTACTTGACACCCCTCTCGTGTGCATGCATAGGTATTATCGAAACACTACGGACGACGAGGAGGTGTGCAAGCGCCAAGGAACAACTACACCATCCGCGAGGGAAGCATGGAAGCAACGACGGAAGAAGACGGAGACATCTCCCAGGACCCAGGCATCCGGCCCTGGCCCGGACATCTGGCCCCTGAAGATGTCAACAACAGCAGCAGCCCTGCAGCCGAAGTGCTACAGGCCCCGGACATCCGGTGTCAGCCCCGGACATCCGGCGCCTCGCCAACACCCGGACATCCGGCCTCGCCCCCAGAAATCCAGACAACCCATTCCAGAGAGCACCATGACCAGCTCCGTCAGGCCGGACATCCGGCCTACCAGCCTGGACATCCGGCCTTGATAGAGGCAAAGGTGTCCCGTCTTTCGATGAGATGGTGGCTATCGTTTTGGAGGAAATCGACTTTGACGATCCGACTACGAACGTGCAAGGACGTCATGCCTTAGCAATCGCTAAACCAACTCCGAGAGGTTATTGACCAAGCCGGAGCACGAACAACCTGACCACGAAGGTTTGTTTCCTACAGGCAAATGAAGAACAAGCAAGAAACTAAGATTGCAATCTGGATATTGCGAATATAAGAGGAAAGCTTTATTGATCAAGGTGGGGTTCTGTGACGCCTTGGTCTGGTCGTTGAACACAAACGAAGTACGCGAAGTTGCAACTATGGCAAACTTTTGATCTAAACAAAACCCAAAGTCTAATCGGTGCCCTATGGGCTGTATATATGGAGGAAGAGGTGGGGAATTTCGTGGCCCTTGGGGAAGGGGTCCGAAACCAACCCTATCTCTTGTTTCCCCACACATACGGACTCTAAAAACAGCCTATACTTATGTATTTCGAAGTTACATGGGCCTGGCCCAATAATAAGGTGACGCAACACCTAGAATAGCCTCTGGACGAAGTTTATGAAGTGGCATCTTGTATGTTTCATCCAAGGCTTCATGCACTCATTACGGTGGCTTCAATGTCCTGAAATCATCACTTGTAACTCCGTTCTTGTTCCCCTTGCGCATGCCATCAACTCCATGCTTGTTCTTGCCCCAATGTTCATCACTCTTATCCATGCCAGGCCCTTCATTTGTAAGCAAAACAAATGTATCCAATTTAGGCAGCATCATATTCTCATGAACATTAGAATCATTACCAAGAAATGAAACTACCTGATAATTTAATTGGCGTGCGCGAGCTCTAGTAACTGGTCAAGTATAGGTAGTAGTAGGGGCTGTGGGTGTAACAATGGTATTGATGTCCTCATCATCCTCCCCTTCTTGAAATGAAGTCGTCCTCGACGGAAGCTCATCTTCCTCACCCAAATAAGGCTTCAAATCTGTAATGTTAAAAGTGGGACTAACCCCAAAATCTGCAGGCAGCTCAAGTTTATATGCATTATCATTTATTTTCTCTAACACCTTAAAAGGACCATCAGCACGTGGCATTAGCTTTGATTTGCGCAAATTAGGAAACCTATCATTACGCAAATGTAACCAAACAAGATCTCCAGGTGCAAAGACAACATGTTTTCTACCCTTATCTCTAGCAAGTTTATATTTAGCATTCATACGCTCAATGTTGTCCTTAGTTAACTCATGCATTTTTAAGATCAATTTAGCCCGTTGTTTAGCATCAAAATTAACCTTCTCCGAAGATGGAAGAGGCAACAAATCAATGGGTGCAGGAGGTAGGAAACCATACACAATTTCAAAAGGGCACATCTTAGTAGTAGAATGCAAGGAACGATTATAAGCAAATTCAATATGAGGCAAGCATTCTTCCCAGATTTTCTTATTATTCTTCAAAACAGCCCTAAGCATAGTAGACAATGCTCTATTGACTACTTTAGTTTGACCATCCGTTCAGGGGTGACAACTAGTACTAAAAAGAAGTTTAGTCCCCAACTTAGCCCATAAACATCTCCAAAAGTGGCTAAGAAATTTAGTATCATGATCTGAAACAATACTATTTGGCACACCATGCAAGCAAATAATTTCACGAAAGAACAAATCAACAACATTAACAACATCATCGCTTTTATGACATGGTATAAAGTGTGCCATTTTCGAGAATCTATCCACGACAACAAATATGCTATCCCTCCCCTTCTTTGTTCGATGTAAACCTAAAACAAAGTCCATAGATATATCCTCCCAAGGAACACTAGGCGCATGCAAAGGCATATATAACCCATGAGGATTGAGTCGTGACTTAGCTTTTTGACATGTAGTGCAGCGAGCAACAAAACGCTCAACATCCCGTCTCATCTTTGGCCAAAAGAAATGTGTAGCAAATACGTCCTCCATCTTCTTCATGCCAAAGTGTCTTATTAATCCTCCTCCATGCGCCTCCCGCAACAACAAAAGACGAACAGAGCTATTAGGAATGCATAGCTTGTTAGCACGGAACACAAAGCCATCATTCATAACGAACTTGTTCCATGTTCTTCCTTCTTTACAATTCTGCATTACATCTTTAAAATCAGCATCATGCACATATTGATCTTTGATGGTCTCCAAACCAAAATTTTTGAAGTCAAGTTGTGAAAGCATAGTATAGTGACGAGACAAAGCATCAGCAATAACATTTTCTATACCATTCTTGTGTTTAATGACATAAGGGAAAGTCTCAATGAATTCAACCCATTTAGCATGTCTACGATTCAGTTTAGCTTGACTTTTAATATGTTTTAAAGATTCATGATCAGAATCTATAACAAATTGTTTGGGCCATAAATAATGTTGCCATGTCTCCTAAGTCTGAGCAAGAGGATATAATTCTTTATCATAAGTAGAATAGTTCAGACTAGGCCCACTCAATTTTTCAGAAAAGTATGCAACAGGTTTGCCATCTTGTAATAACACACCTCCTAATCCAATTCCACTAGCATCACATTCAAGCTCAAAAGTCTTATTAAAGTCGGGAAGTTGGAGTAAAGGAGCATGTGTCAACTTATCTTTCAATACCATGAAGGCTTCTGCCTGTGCAGTACCCCAAACAAAAGGCACATCCTTCTTTGTAAGCTCATTGAGAGGTGCAGCAATGGTGCTAAAATCTCACAAAACTCCTCACTTGTGGGGCCGTTTTGGGCTGCGGCCAACTCTCAATAGCTTCAATCTTGGCTTTATCAACTTCAATTCCCTGTGGAGTAACAACATAGCCAAGAAAAGATACTCGATCGGTGCAAAAGGTACACTTCCCAAGGTTACCAAACAAACGTGCATCACATAGAGCATTAAAAAACAGCACGTAAATGCTCCAAATGTTCTTCCAAAGATTTGCTATAAATCAGTATATCATCAAAATAGACTACCACAAATCGTCCAATGAAAGCACGTAAAACTTCATTCATTAGTCTCATGAAAGTACTAGGTGCATTAGTTAACCCAAAAGGCATGACTAACCACTCATATAAACCAAACTTAGTTTTAAATGTTGTTTTCCATTCATCTCCCAATTTCATACGAATTTGATGGTATCCACTACGCAAATCAACTTTGGAGAATATTGTAGAGCCACTCAATTCATCAAGCATATCATCTAGCCTAGGAATAGGATGATGATAACAAATAGTAATTGATAGAGGCAAAGGTGTCCCGATGTTTCGATGAGATGGTGGCTATAGTTTTTGTGGGAGTCGACCTTGACGATCCGACTACGAACGTGCGAGACGTCGCGCCTTAGCAATCGCTAAACCAACTTCCGAGGGGTTATTGACCATGCCGGAGCACGATCAACCTGACCACGAGGGTCTGTTTCCTGCAAGCAAACGAAGAACAAGCAAGAAACTGAGATTGCAATCTGGATATTGTGAATATAGGATGAAAGCTTTATTGATCAAGGTGGGGTTCTGTGACGTCTTGGTCTGGTCGTTGGACACAAATGAAGTACGAGAAGTTGCAGCTATGGCGAAATTTTAATCTAAACAAAACCCAAAGTCTAAACGCCGCCCTAAGGGCTGTATATATGGAGGATGAGGGGGGGAATTTCGTGGCCCTTGAGGGTGGGGTCCGAAACCAACCCTAACTATTGTTTCGCCACACATATGGACTCTAAAAATAGCCTATACTTAAGTATTTCGAAATTACATGGGCCTGGCCCAATAATAAGGTGACACAGCACCTAGAATAGCCTATGGACGAATATTATGAAGTGGCATCTTGTATATTTCGTCCAAGGCTTCATGCACTCCTTATGGTGGCTTCAAAGTCCTGAAATCATCACTTGTAACTCCGTTCTTGATCCCCTTGCGCATGCCATCAACTCCATGCGTGTTCTTGCTCCAATGTTCATCCTTCTCCAAGCTAGGCCCTTCATTTGTAAACAAAACAAATGTATCCAATTTAGGCAGCATCATATTCTCATGAACATTAGAATCATTACCAAGAAACGAAAGTACCTGGTAATTTAATTGGCGTGCGCGAGCTCTAGTAATTGGTCCAGTATATGTAACAGTAGGGGATGTGGATGTAACAATGGTATTGATGTCCTCATTATCCTCCCCTTCTTGAAATGAAGTCGTCCTCGACGGAAGCTCATCTTCCTCACCCAAATAAGGCTTCAAATCTGCAATGTTAGAAGTGGGACTAACCCCAAAATCTGCAGGTAGCTCAAGTTTATATGCATTATCATTTATTTTCTCTAACACCTTAAAAGGACCATCAGCACGTGGCATTAGCTTTGATTTGCGCAAATTAGGAAATCTATCTTTACGCAAATGTAACCAAACAAGATCTCCAGGTGCAAATACAACATGTTTTCTACCCTTATCTCTAGCAAGTTTATATTTAGCGTTCATACGCTCAATGTTTTCCTTAGTTAACTCATGCATTTTTAAAATCAATTCAGAACGTTCTTTAGCATCAAAATTAACCTTCTCCGAAGATGGAAGAGGCAACAAATCACTAGGTGCACGAGGTAGGAAACCATACACAATTTCAAAAGGGCACATCTTAGTAGTAGAATGCAATGAACGATTATAAGCAAATTCAATATGAGGCAAGCATTCTTCCCACATTTCCTTATTATTCTTCAAAACAGCCCTAAGCGGAGTAGACAATGTTCTATTGACTACTTCAGTTTGTCCATCTGTTTGGGGGTGACAAGTAGTACTAAAAAGCAGTTTAGTCGCCAACTTACCCCATAAACATCTCCAAACGTGACTAAGAAATTTAGTATCACGATCTGAAACAATAGTATTTGGCACACCATGCAAGCGAATAATTTCATGAAAGAACAAATCAGCAACATTAACAGCATCATCGCTTTTATGACATGGTATAAAGTGTGCCATTTTCGAGAATCTATCCACGACAACAAATATGCTATGCCTCCCCTTCTTTGTTCGAGGTAAACCTAAAACAAAGTCCATAGATATATCCTCCCAAGGAACACTAGGCACATGCAAAGGCATATATAACCCATGAGGATTGAGTCGTCACTTAGCTTTTTGACATGTAGTGCAGCGAGCAACAAAACGCTCAACATCCCGTATCATCTTTGGCCAAAAGAAATGTGTAGCAAGTACGTCCTCCGTCTTCTTCACGCCAAAGTGTCCCATTAGTCCTCCTCCATGCGCCTCCTGCAACAACAAAAGACGAACGGAGCTAGCTGGAATGCATAGCTTGTTAGAACGAAACACAAATCCATTATTAACCACGAACTTGTTCCATATTATACCTTCTTTACAATTCTGCAATACATCTTGAAATTCAGCATCATGCACATATTGATCTTTGATGGTCTCCAAACCAATTTTTTAAAGTCATGTTTTGAAAGCATAGTATAACGACGAGACAATGCATCAGCAATAACATTTTCTTTACCCTTCTTGTGTTTAATGACATAAGGGAAAGTCTCAATGAATTCAACCCATTTAGCATGTCTACGGTTCAGTTTTGCTTGACTTTTAATGTGTGTCAAAGATTCATGATCAGAATGTATAACAAATTCTTTGGGCCATAAATAATGTTGCCATGTTTCTAAAGTCCGAACAAGAGCATATAATTCTTTATCATAAGTAGAATAGTTCAGACTAGGCCCACTCAATTTTTCAGAAAAGTATGCAACAGGTTTGCCGTCTTGTAATAACACACCTCCTAATCCAGTTCTACTAGCATCACATTCAAGCTCAGAAGTCTTATTAAAATTAGGAAGTTGGAGTAAAGGGGCATGTGTCAACTTATCTTTCAATACCGTGAAGGCTTCTTCTTGTGCGGTACCCCAAACAAAAGGCACATCCTTCTTTGTAAGCTCGTTGAGAGGTGCAGCAATGGTGCTGAAATCTCTCACAAAACACCTATAGAAACCAGCGAGGCCAAGGAAACTCCTCACTTGTGTGACCGTTTTGGGCTGCGGCCAACTCTCAATAGCTTCAATCTTGGCTTTATCAACTTCAATTCCCTGTGGAGTAACAACATAGCCAAGAAAAGATACTCGGTCGGTGCAAAAGATGCACTTCCCAAGGTTACCAAACAAACGTGCATCACGTAGAGCAATAAAAACAGCACGTAAATGTTCCAAATGTTCCTCCAAAGATTTTCTATAAATAAATATGTCATCAAAGTAAACTACCACAAATCGTCCAATGAAAGCACGTAAAACTTCGTTCATTAACCTCATGAAAGTACTAGGTGCATTAGTTACCCCAAAAGGCATGACTAACCACTCATATAATCCAAACTTAGTTTTAAATGCTGTTTTCCATTCATCTCCCAATTTCATACGAATTTGATGGTATCCACTACGCAAATCAACTTTGGAGAATATTGTAGAGCCACTCAATTCATCAAGCATATCATCTAGCCTAGGAATAGGATGACGATAACGAATAGTAATATTATTAATGCCTCTAAAATCAACGCACATACGCGACGTACTATCCTTTTTCGGCACTAAAATGATAGGAACAACACAAGGACTAAGGGATTCGCGTATCTAACCTTTGTCGAGCCGTTCTTGTACTTGACGCATAATCTCCTTCGTCTCCTCTGGATTGGTACGGTATGGTGCACGGTTGGGTAATGATGCACCGGGAATTAAGTCAATTTGATGCTCAATCCCTCGAATAGGTGGTAATCCCGGTGGGACGTCTTGTGGAAAGACGTCAGCGAACTCCTGCAAAATGTTAGTGACAGCAGGAGGCAAAGAGGAAGGCACGTCCTCGAATGAAAATAATGCCTCTTTGCACACAAAAGCATAGCAAACAGATTTGCTAAAATCTAGATCATCAATATCAGATTTGGTGGCAAGTAAACATGCACTTTTCAATTTAATTTCAGTGTGGCGAACTTTTAATCTAAACAAAACCCAAATGTATACATGGGCCTGGCCCAATAATAAGGTGATGCAGCACCTAAAATAGCCTCTGGACGAAATTTATGAAGTGGCATCTTGTATATTTTGTCCCATGCTTCATGCAATCATTATGGTGGCTTCAGAGTCCTAGAATCATCACTTGTAACTCCGTTCTTGTTCCCCTTGCGCATGCCATCATCTCCATGCTTGAACTTGCTCCAAGGTTCATCTTTCTTGTCCAAGCTAGGCCCTTCATTTTTAAGAAAAACAAATGTATCCAATTTAGGCAGCATCATATACTCATGAACATTAGAATCGTTACCAAGAAACAAAAGTACCTGATAATTCAATTGGCGTGCGCGAGTTCTAGTAATCGGTCCAGTGTGTATAGCAGCAGGGGCTGTGGGTGTAACAATGGTATTGATGTCCTCATCAGCATGATTAGATGTGGTATTGTTGAGGAGAATGAAGCTATGCTTGCACGTTTTATGGGTGGATTAAATAGAGAGATTCAGACGATTCTGGAGTATAAGGAGTATACTAATATCACTCGTTTATTCCATCTTGCTTGTAAAGCTGAATATGAAGTGCAGGATCGACAGGCATTGGCGCGGACTAACTTTTCTGCAGGTCGACCTTCATCATGGACACCACGTGCATCATCTACTTCCACACGTTCTGCTACACCGGCGCCTCCGTCGGCTGCCACCTCCAACCGTGATACAATAAAGCAGGCACAATCACCACTATTTGCTGAGAGCACACCTTCTGGGCCTGCAAAGAGTTCTTCTTCATCCATGGCATCAACAGGGCAAACACATGATATTATTTGTCGACGTTGCAAGGGTGGAGGTCATTATGCGAGAGAATGCCCATCTAAGCGTGTGATGATTGTTACTGAGGATGGTGGGTATGAGTCCGATAGTGACTATGATGACGAGACTTTGGCTCTTATTACACATGAAGAACACGGTGGAGATGATTCTGATCATGAGACGCAATACATGGCTGCTGAAGATGCTAACAGGTATGAATGTTTAGTTGCTCAACGTGTTTTGAGTGTGCAGGTTACACAAGATGAGCAAAATCAGAGGCATAATTTGTTCCATACAAAGGGAGTTGTGAAGGAACGTTCTATTCGCGTCATCATAGATGGAGGGAGCTGCAACAACTTGGCTAGCATGGAGATGGTGGATAAGCTATCTCTCACCACAAGACCACATCCACATCCTTACTACATCCAATGGTTCAACAACAGCGGCAAGGTTAAGGTAACACGTACTGTTCGTGTGCATTTTAGTATCTCTACATATGCTGATTATGTTGATTGTGATGTGGTACCTATGCAAGCATGTTCCTTATTACTTGGTAGACCATGGCAATTTGATAAAAATTCTGTACACCATGGTAGAAACAATCAGTATACTCTTGTTCATAAGGATAAAAATATTACTTTGCTTCCTATGACTCCTGATTCCATTTTGAAAGATGATATTAATAGAGCTAATAAAGCAAAACAGAAGAAAAATAAGAGTGAAAATCAGATTGTGGCAAAAGAATTTGAGCAACAAATGAAGCCTAATAATGAACCATCTACTGTTGCTTCAGAAATTAAATTGAAAAGTGCATGTTTACTTGCCACCAAATCTGATATTGATGAGCTAGATTCTAGCAAATCCGTTTGCTATGCTTTTGTGTGCAAAGAGGCATTATTTTCATTCGAGGATGTGCCTTCCTCTTTGCCCCCTGCTATCACTAACATTTTGCAGGAGTTCGCTGACGTCTTCCCACAAGACGTGCCACCGGGATTACCACCTATTCGAGGGATTGAGCATCAAATTGACTTAATTCCCGGTGCATCGCTACCCAACCGTGCACCGTACCATACCAATCCAGAGGAGACAAAGGAAATTATGCGTCAAGTACAGGAGCTGCTCGACAAAGGTTATATACGGGAATCTCTTAGTCCTTGTGTTGTTCCTATTATACTAGTGCCTAAAAAGGATGGTACGTCGCGTATGTGTGTTAATTGTAGAGGCATTAATAATATTACTATTCGTTATCATCATCCTATTCCTAGGCTAGATGATATGCTTGATGAATTGAGTGGCTCTACAATATTCTCCAAAGTTGATTTGCATAGTGGATACCATCAAATTCGTATGAAATTGGGAGATGAATGGAAAACAGCATTTAAAACTAAGTTTGGTTTATATGTGTGGTTAGTCATGCCTTTTGGGTTAACTAATTCACCTAGTACTTTCATGAGACTAATGAATGAAGTTTTACGTGCTTTCATTGGACGATTTGTGGTAGTCTATTTTGATGATATACTGATTTATAGCAAATCTTTGGAAGAACATTTGGAACATCTACGTGCTGTTTTTAATGCTCTGCGTGATGCACGTTTGTTTGGTAACCTTGGGAAGTGCACCTTTTGCACTGACCAAGTATCTTTGCTTGGCTATGTTGTTACTCCACAGGGAATTGAAGTTGATAAATCCAAGATTGAAGCTATTGAGAGTTGGCCCCAGCCCAAAACGGCCACACAAGTGAGGAGTTTTCTTGGACTCGCTGGTTTCTATATGCGTTTTGTGAGCGACTTTAGCACCATTGCTGCACCTCTCAATGAGCTTACAAAGAAGGATGTGCCTTTTGTTTGGGGTACCGCACAGGAAGAAGCCTTCACGGTATTGAAAGATAAGTTGACACATGCTCCTTTACTCCATCTTCCCGACTTTAATAAGACTTTTGAGCTTGAATGTGATGCTAGTGGAATTGGATTAGGAGGTGTGTTATTACAAGATGGCAAACCTGTTGCATACTTTTCTGAAAAATTGAGTGGGCCTAGTCTGAACTATACTACTTATGATAAAGAATTATATGCTCTTGCTCGAACTTTGGAGACATGGCAACATTATTTATGGCCCAAAGAATTTGTTATTGATTCTGATCATGAATCTTTGAAACATATTAACAGTCAAGCTAAACTGAATCGTAGACATGCTAAATGGGTTAAATTCATTGAGACTTTCCCTTATGTCATTAAACACAAGAAGGGTAAAGAAAATGTTATTGTTGATGCTTTGTCTCGTCGCTATACTACGCTTTCACAACTTGACTTCAAAAATTTTGGTTTGGAGACCATCAAAGATCAATATGTGCATGATGCTGATTTTAAAGATGTAATGCAGAATTGTAACGAAGGAAGAACATGGAACAAGTTCGTTATTAATGATGGCTTTGTGTTCCGTGCTCACAAGCTATGCATTCCTGATTGCTCTGTTCGTCTTTTGTTGTTGCGGGAGGCGCATGGAGCAGGATTAATAAGACACTTTGGCGTGAAGAAGACGGAGGACGTACTTGCTACACATTTCTTTTGGCCAAAGATGAGACGGGATGTTGAGTGTTTTGTTGCTCGCTGCACTACCTGTCAAAAAGCTAAGTCACGACTCAATCCTCATGGGTTATATATGCCTTTGCCTGTGCCTAGTGTTCCTTGGGAGGATATATCTATGGACTTTGTTTTAGGTTTACCTCGAACAAAGAAGGGGAGGGATAGCATATTTGTTGTCGTGGATAGATTCTTGAAAATTGCACACTTTATACCATGTCATAAAAGCGATGATGCTGTTAATGTTGTTGATTTGTTCTTTCGTGAAATTATTTGCTTGCATGGTGTGCCAAATACTATTGTTTTAGATCGTGATACTAAATTTCTTAGCCACTTTTTGAGATGTTTATGGGCTAAGTTGGGGACTAAACTGCTTTTTAGTACTACTTGTCACCCCCAAACGGATGGTCAAACTGAAGTAGTCAATAGAACATTATCTACTATGCTTAGGGCTGTTTTGAAGAATAATAAGAAAATGTGGGAAGAATGCTTGCCTCATATTGAATTTGCTTATAATCGTTCGTTGCATTCTACTACTAAGATGTGCCCTTTTGAAATTGTGTATGGTTTCCTACCTCGTGCATCCATTGATTTGTTGCCTCTTCCATCTTCAGAGAAGGTTAATTTTGATGCTAAACAACGGGCTAAATTGATCTTAAAAATGCATGAGTTAACTGAGGACAACATTGAGCGTATGAATGCTAAATATAAACTTGTTGGAGATAAGGGTAGAAAACATGTTGTCTTTGCACCTGGAGATCTTGTTTGGTTACATTTGCGTAATGATAGGTTTCCTAGTTTGCGCAAATCAAAGCTAATGCCACGTGCTGATGGTCCTTTTAAGGTGTTAGAGAAAATAAATGGTAATGCATATAAACTTGAGCTGCCTGCAGATTTTGGGGTTAGTCCCACTTTTAACATTACAGATTTGAAGCCTTATTTGGGTGAGGAAGATGAGCTTCCGTCGAGGACGACTTCATTTCAAGAAGGGGAGGATGATGAGGACATTAATACCATTGTTACACCCACAGCCCCTACTACTACCTATACTTGACCAATTACTAGAGCTTGCGCACGCCAATTAAATTATTAGGTACTTTCGTTTCATGGTAATGATTCTAAGGTTCATGAGAATATGATGCTGCCTAAATTGGATACATTTGTTTTGCTTACAAATGAAGGGCCTGGAATGGATAAGAGTGATGAACATTGGAGCAAGAACAATCATGTAGTTGATGGCATGCGCAAGGGGAACAAGAACGGAGTTACAAGTGATGATTTCAGGACATTGAAGCCACCATAATGAGTGCATGAAGCCTTGGACAAAACATACAAGATGCCACTTCATAAACTTCGTCCAGAGGCTATTCTAGGTGCTGTGTCACCTTATTATTGGGCCAGGCCCATGTAACTTCAAAATACATAAGTATAGGCTGTTTTTAGAGTCCGTATGTGTGGGGAAACAAGAGATAGGGTTGGTTTCGGACCCCTTCCCCAAGGGCCACGAAATTCCCCCCTCTTCCTCCATATATACAGCCCTTAGGGCACCGTTTAGACTTTGGGTTTTGTTTAGATCAGAAGTTCACCATAGTTGCAACTTCGCGTACTTCGTTTGTGTTCAACGACCAGACCAAGGCGTCACAGAACCCCACCCTGATCAATAAAGCTTTCCTCTTATATTCGCAATATCCAGATTGCAATCTTAGTTTCTTGCTTGTTCTTTGTTTGCCTGCAGGAAACAGACCTTCATGGTCAGGTTGATCATGCTCCGGCGTGGTCAACAACCTCTCGGAGCTGGTTTAGCGATTGCTAAGGCACGACGTCCTCGCACATTCGTAGTCGGATCGTCAAAGTCGATTTCCTCCAAAACGATAGCTACCATCTCATCGAAAGACGGGACACCTTTGCCTCTATCAAGGCTGAATGTCCGGGCTGGCAGGACGGATGTCCGAGCTGACGGAGCTGGTCACGGTGCTCTCTGGAATGGGTTGTCCGGATTTCCGGGGGTGAGGCCGGATGTCCGGGTGTTGGCGAGGCGCCGGATGTCCGGGGCCTGTAGCACTTCGGCTGCAGGGCTGCTGCTGTTGTTGACATCTTCAGGGGCCGGATGTCCGGGTCCTGGGAGATGTCTTCGTCTTCTTCCATTGTTGCTTCCATGTTTCCCTCGCGGATGGTGTAGTTTTTCCTTGGCGCTTGCACTCCTCCTCGTCGTCCGTAGTGTTCCGACAATACCTATGCATGCACACGAGAGGGGTGTCAAGTAGTATACCATCCTCGAAGGGGTCAAGTGAGCACGTGTAAAGGAGATGATTCACATTTGGGTATGTCAAGTAGATGTCGCACGTGTCACTCGTGAAACGGACTCTTGACATGGTGATGTCCATAGGATGCTGCACATCATCTCCCCTCCCTTGGGAAAGATCCGACCTCGGATCGAAAACCAAATCACCATGGGAAGGAGATGGCTTCGCCGTGTGGAAGCGGACGTTGACCAAGTAGTCATCATCTTCAAGCTTGAAGTGGGCACTCTCCAATGTCGCGCCATCTATTGATTCCTTCAAAATGAGTAAGGACAACAAACACTTGGAAAAATAAATGTGGTTAGCGTTAGTGCAAAACCAAGCATTTAAGAGGTGAATCACCAAAGAAGTGTCGTCATCATGCAAAGCATATGGTGTGACAAAGGATTGTGACATGGCATGTAAGCACATAAATTGAGCACAAAGAAGGACATCATGGAAACAAGCATGTAAATGTGAGGTAGTGATGCAAATAAGTGTAACAAGAGAAGAAGCATCAACCGCATGGTCATAGAGATCATGCATAAAGCGCTCGAAAAATGGTCGATGGTAGGCATAGGAATCATTCACAACACCAAGTAAAATGAAGTGTCTAAACACATGGGTCAAGTGCAAGACAATCCAAGCATAACGTGCATAGGTTGTAGTCAAGATAGTATGGCACTCAACACAATAGAAAGAGCAATTGTTCATCATGTGTGAGGCAATCAAGACAAGCATGTAGCAATCAATGGGACATGGCATATGTGAAGTGATGACATTGTTGCAACCAAACATGTGATAGGAGCAAGTAATCCCAGAATTGGATGCAACACACAAGGCATATATATCATGATGCATGGAACGGTGAAAATGACAAGTTGAAGCAAGATCTCTAACATGTGTGTAATCAAGTGGTCCAAGATGAACAATAAGTCTCATGGTGCAAGCAACACAAGTAGTATGATCAGCAATATCCATGCTCAAGAAAGATGTCACCTTGAAGGCGTGTCCTTGTGCATTCTTCACAATGCCGAAGTGCTAGGAAAGGTGTGGTCGAATTTATGAGGCTCACTCTCAAGAGCTCGAATGGTCAACTCATGTGAAGCGGAAGTCGACACAAGGTCCAGGTATCCTACACATGCACAAAAGAAAGAAAAGAATGTATGGGCATGGTAGATAAACACATAATCCATCTTGATGGTTCTCTTCTCTTGCACATAACCATTAGAGGCACAAGTGCATGAATAATATGATGAGATAATGGCTATATTAATGGCACTAGGCATATGGTGTAAAGAGGTAAGACAAGCATGGTTCACAATAAATATGTCAAAATCTCCAAATATATGTGAGAATACTATGGGGGCAAACTCATTATCAAGATTAGGGGCATTGTTGCACTCAATACATGTCAAATCATCTAGCATGAGAGATGCAACATATGGAGAGATATGACAAGAAGCAATAATAATCATGTGCAAAGCATGTAGATGGTTATGATAAAGAATTATATCCTCTTGTTCGGACTTTGGAGACATGGCAACATTATTTATGGCCCAAAGAATTTGTTATAGATTCTGATCATGAATCTTTGAAACATATTAAAAGTCAAGCTAAACTGAATCGTAGACATGCTAAATGGGTTGAATTCATTGAGACTTTCCCTTATGTCATTAAACACAAGAAGGGTAAAGAAAATGTTATTGCTAATGCTTTGTCTCGTCACTATACTATGCTTTCACCACTTGACTTCAAAAATTTTGGTTTGGAGACCAACAAAGATCAATATGTGCATGATGCTGATTTTAAAGATATAATGCAGAATTGTAAAGAAGGAAGAACATGGAACAAGTTCGTTATTAATGATGGCTATGTGTTCCGTGCTAACAAGCTATGCATTCCTAATAGCTCTGTTCGTCTTTTGTTGTTGCGGGAGGCGCATGGAGGAGGATTAATAAGACACTTTGGCGTGAAGAAGACGGAGGACGTACTTGCTACACATTTCTTTTGGCCAAAGATGAGAGAGGATGTTGAGCGTTTTGTTGCTCGCTGCACTACATGTCAAAAAGCTAAGTCACGACTCAATCCTCATGGGTTATATATGCCTTTGCATGTGCCTAGTGTTCCTTGGGAGGATATATCTATGGACTTTGTTTTAGGTTTACCTCGAACAAAGAAGGGGAGGGATAGCATATTTGTTGTCGTGGATAGATTCTCGAAAATGGCACACTTTATACCATGTCATAAAAGCGATGATGTTGTTAATGTTCTTGATTTGTTCTTTCGTGAAATTATTTGTTTGCATGGTGTGCCAAATACTATTGTTTCTGATCGTGATACTAAATTTCTGAGCCACTTTTGGAGATGTTTATGGGCTTAGTTGGGGACTAAACTGATTTTTAGTACTAGTTGTCACCCCTAAACGGATGGTCAAACTAAAGTAGTCAATAGAACATTGTCTACTATGCTTAGGGCTGTTTTGAAGAATAATAAGAAAATGTGGGAAGAATGCTTGCCTCATATTGAATTTGCTTATAATCGTTCATTGCATTCTACTACTAAGATGTGCCCTTTTGAAATTGTGTATGGTTTCCTACCTCATGCACCCATTGATTTCTTGCCTCTTCCATCTTCGGAGAAGGTTAATTTTGATGCTAAACAATGGGCTAAATTGATCTTAAAAATGCATGAGTTAACTAAGGACAACATTGAGCGTATGAATGCTAAATATAAAGTTGCTGGAGATAAGGGTAGAAAACATGTTGTCTTTGCACCTGGAGGTCTTGTTTGGTTACATTTGCGTAATGATAGGTTTCCTAATTTGCGCAAATCAAAGCTAATGCCACGTGTTGATGGTCCTTTTAAGGTGTTAGAGAAAATAAATGATAATGCATATAAACTTGAGCTGCCTGCAGATTTTGGGGTTAGTCTCACTTTTAACATTGCAGATTTGAAGCCTTATTTTGGTGAGGAATATGAGCTTCCGTCGAGGACAACTTCATTTCAAGAAGGGGAGGATGATGAGGACATCAATACCATTGTTACACCCACAACCCCTACTACTACCTATACTTGACCAGTTACTAGAGCTCGCGCACGCCAATTAAATTATCAGGTAGTTTCATTTCTTGGTAATGATTCTAATGTTCATGAGAATATGATGCTGCCTAAATTGGATACATTTGTTTTGCTTACAAATGAAGGGCCTGGCATGGATAAGAGTGATGAACATTGGAGCAAGAACAAGCATGCAGTTGATGGCATGCGCAAGGGGAACAAGAACGGAGTTACAAGTGATGATTTCAGGACATTGAAGCCACCATAATGAGTGCATGAAGCCTTGGATGAAACATACAAGATGCCACTTCATAAACTTCGTCCAGAGGCTATTCTAGGTGTTGCATCACCTTATTATTGGGCCAGGCCCATGTAACTTGGAAATACATAAGTATAGGCTGTTTTTAGAGTCCGTATGTGTGGGGAAACAATAGATAGGGTTGGTTTCGGACCCCTTCGCCAAGGGCCACGAAATTCCCCCTCTTCTTCCATATATACAGCCCATAGGGCACCGTTTAGACTTTGGGTTTTGTTTAGATCAAAAGTTCGCCATAGTTGCAACTTCGCGTACTTCGTTTGTGTTCAACGACCAGACCAAGGCGTCACAGAACCCCACCTTGATTAATAAAGCTTTCCTCTTATATTTGCAATATCCAGATTGCAATCTTAGGTTCTTGCTTGTTCTTCGTTTGCCTGCAGGAAACATACCTTCGTGGTCAGGTTGTTCATGCTCCGGCGTGGTCAATAACCTCTCGGAGTTGGTTTAGCGATTGCTAAGGCGCGATGTCCTCGCACGTTCATAGTCGGATCGTCAAAGTTGATTTCCTCCAAAACGATAGCCACCATCTCATCGAAAGATGGGACACCTTTGCCTCTATCAAGGCCAGATGTCCGGGCTGGCAGGCTGGATGTCCGGCCTGACGGAGCTGGTCATGGTGCTCTCTGGAATGGGTTGTCCGCATTTCCGGGGGCGAGGCCGGATGTCCGGGTGTTGGCGAGGCGCCGGATGTCTGGGGCTGATGCCGGATGTCCGGGGCCTGTAGCACTTCGGCTGCAGGGCTGCTGCTGTTGTTGACATCTTCAGGGTCCGGATGTCCGGGCCAGGGCCGGATGTCTGGGTCCTAGGAGATGTGTCCGTCTTCTTCCGTCGTTGCTTCCATGCTTCCCTCGCGGATGGTGTAGTTGTTCCTTGGCGCTTGCACTCCTCCTCGTCGTCCGTAGTGTTCCGATAATACCTATGCATGCACACAAGAGGGGTGTCAAGTAGTATACCATCCTCAAAGGGGTCAAGTGAGCACGTGTAAAGGAGATGATTCACCTTTGGGTATGTCAAGTAGATGTCGCACGTGTCACTCGTGAAACGGACTCTTGACATGGTGATGTCCATAGGATGCTCCGCATCATCTCCCCTCCCTTGGAAAAGATCCGACCTCGGATCGAAAACCAAATCACCATGGGAAGGAGATGGCTTCGCCATGTGGAAGCGGACATTGACCAAGTAGTCATCATCTTCAAGCTTGAAGTGGGCACTCTCCAATGTCGCGCCGTCTAGTGATTCCTTCAAAATGAGTAAGGACAACAAACACTTGGAAAAATAAATGTGGTTAGCGTTAGTGCAAAACCAAGCATTCAAGAGGTGAATCACCAAACAAGTGTCGTCATCATGCAAAACATATGGTGTGGCAAAGGATTATGACATGGCATGTAAGCACATAAATTGAGCACAAAGAAGGACATCATGGAAACAAGCTTGTAAATGTGAGGTAGTGATGCAAATATGTGTAACAAGAGAAGAAGCATCAACCTCACGGTCATAGCGATCATGCATAAAGCGCTCGACAAATGGTCGATGGTAGGCATAGGAATCTTTCACAACACCAAGTAAAATGAAGTGTCTAAACACATGGGTCAAGTGCAAGACAATCCAAGCATAACGTGCATAGGGTGTAGTAAAGATAGTATGGCACTCAACACAATCGAAAGAGCAATTGTTCATCATGTGTGAGGCAATCAAGAAAAGCATGTAGCAATCAATGGGACATGGCATATGTGAAGTGATGACATTGTTGCAACCAAACATGTGATAGGAGCAAGTAATCCAAGAATTGGATGCAACACACAAGGCATATATATCATGATGCATGGAATGGTGAAACTGACAAGTTTAAGAAAGATCTCTAACATGTGTCTAATCAAGTGGTCCAAGATGAACAATAAGTCTCATGGTGCAAGCAACACAAGTAGTATGATCAGCAATATCCATGCTCAAGAAAGATGTCACCTTGAAGGCGTGTCCTTGTGCATTCTTCACAATGCCGAAGTGCTAGGAAAGGTGTGGTCGAATTTATGAGGCTCACTCTCAAGAGGTTGAATGGTCAACTCATGTGAAGCGGAAGTCGACACAAGGTCCAGGTATCCTAGACATGCACAAAACAAAGCAAAGAATGTATGCGCATGGTAGATAAACACATCATCCATCGTGATGGTTCTCTTCTCTTGCACATAACCATTAGAGGCACAAGTGCATGAATAATATGATGAGATAATGGCTATATTAATGGCACTAGGCATATGGTGCAAAGAGGTAAGACAAGCATGCTTCACAAGAAATATGTCAAAATCTCCAAATATATGTGAGAATGCTATGGGGGCAAACTCATTATCAAGATTAGGGGCATTGTTGCACTCAATACATGTCAAATCATCTAGCATGAGAGATGCAGCATATGGAGAGATATGACAAGAAGCAATAATAATCATGTGCAAAGCATGTAGATGGTTGTCATCGACCGCATGAAGTGAGCAAGTATGAATCATTGGGGATGCAACATAAGCAAGCATAGTAATCAAGTCGTGCAAGCTAGTAGTGCGAAGATGTAACATACTAGAGGAAATCATGGCCATCATGTCATGAGAGCAAATAATAGGCATTGGCAATGCACATGACATATCGCAAGCACGAACACAAAGCAAGATCATAGTATAATCATAGGCATGTGGCACAAAGCAAATATGGCAATAACAAGTGATATCTCCACCAAGCTTGCAAGTAAACATACAAGTAGTAGAATCAATCATCATGTGTAATGCAAAGCATGGGTCACAAATGCATGGCAAAGGCATGGGAATGAGCATATCATGCAAAAGTGAACATGGCAAGATGGGCATAGAATATGTAATGGACAATAATCCATAACCATGTGAGGGACATGTAGAATAAATGCGCGAAGTCTTTGCGCGAAGAGAGCGGTGGGAAAGACAATCCATGGGATCCCAAGTCATCGTTTCTCTCTAGAGCTCGTTTTGTCAAGTCATGGATTGCGAGGTTGACAAGAATTCATGGGTACCTACACAAAAGAGACACAAACAAAAGAAATTTTTTGTGTGGTAAATGTACACATCATCCATCATGATGTGTATGTGCACGTGTGAGTTAGCACAAGATAAGCAATGCTCAAAGAAATTTGATGCATGGTATACGAACATGTCATCCATCATGAAAGAATAGTTATTGTGTATAACACGATGGGGATGCAAATTGAGCATACAAGTATAAGGATCATGCAATGGATGGGAGTGATCACAATCTCCTAAAATGTATGAGGAAACTATGGGGGTCTCCTCATGAGCAATATTGTAAACATCATATGGAGAAAATGGACAACATCCAAAACAATGCATATCCGAAGCTAGGTGTTCATGGCATGGCATATGAGATAAATGATGCAAAGGGAGCATATCAATATCATCACAACAATAGCAAATGCCAAAAACCATGGGCTTGTCATCTATGCCATATGTGAAAATTGGGTTTATTTTAATAGCATATGCATAGTCACTATGAAGACATTGCAAATATGAAATATGATTGATCTCATGCATAGCATATGACAAGTCAAGCGGATTGGCAAACATGATGTGGCCGAGAGAATTAGCACAAGAAATCCTATGTAACATGGCATCACAACTAATAGACTCCACATGGCAATCATCATACTCATCATAAATGGGTAAATCATCGCATGGGGAAGTCACACTAGCATGAAGCATGGAAATAGGTTGATCAACATCATGCAAGCAATCAATGTCAAAAATGTCCACTAGTGGGACTAGAGCATCACCGTCACCTATTTTACCGTTTTCATTCCACTCAAGTGGTATACATGAGGTCGGAAAGACCAATGGTGATCATCTTCATATTGATGGAACCATGTGGGGGGTGCATCATATTCCACCATGGCCATTTTCTTGTCCAAAGGTAGGACGTAGTCGTTGCGAATCGGCGCGTCATCATATATGGGACCTAGCACCAAATGAGAAGACACAATAGATGTAGAGGTCAAGTCGTTAGAAATCATAGTGGCCTCATGTGCCCTGTCAACTACCTCACTCTCTCTATGTGGTTGTTGTAACGCCCTCGATGCGGCTATAGCTCCCACGTGTCGAGGCACGACTTAGAGACATAACCGCATTGAAAGCAATGTCGCAAGTCAGGCAATCATTACAACATCCCATGTAATATATAATAAAAGGGGGAGATACATAGTTGGCTTACACTCGCCACGTCACATCAGAGTACATAAATAACATACATCATCCAAAACACTCATGGCCCGACTATGGCGCCAAAATAGAAGAAAATCCAACATGCGACAACGGTCCCAATCACCCCCAACTGGGCACCACTACTGATCATCGGGAAAGGAAACATAATAACGCTGAGAGTCCTCGTCGAACTCCCACTTGAGCTCGTACTCGTCACCTGGAGCGGAATCACCTGGACCTGCATCTGGAGTTATAGTATCTATGAGCCACAAGGACTCAGCAATCTCGCACCCTCGCGATCAAGACTATTTAAGCTTATAGGAAGGGGTAAGGCAAATATATGTGGAGCTGCAGCAAGCGACTAGCATATGTGGTGGCTATCTTATTCGCAAAAGAGAGCGAGAAGAGGAGGCAAAGCACGAGCGAGAAAATAGAGGAACAACCTGCGCAAGCATCCACTTCCCGGACTCCACCGAGAAGAGGCCATCACGGTAACACACTCAATTGATTCATTTTAATTAATTAAGGTTCCAGTTATCTACAACCGGACATTAACAAATTCCCATCTGCCCATAACCGTGGGCACGGCTTTCGAAAGTTCAATCCCTGCAGGGGAGTCCCAACTTAGCCCATGACAAGCTCTCACGGTCAACGAAGGAATAGACCTCCTCCCAAGACGTTCCGATCAAACTCGGTATCTCGGTAACTCAAGACACTTCGACAGGTTAAAACAAGACCAGCAACACCGCCCGAATGTGCCGACAAATTCCAATAGGAGCTGCACATATCTCTTTCTTAGGGCACACTCAGATAAGCAATCTGTACAACTAAAACCAGCCCTCGATTTTCCCCGAGGTGGCGCTGCAAGGGGCTCTAGTTCAGACCAACACTCAGAGGAGCACTGGCCCGGGGGGGTAAAATAAGATGACCCTTGAGTCTGCAGAACCCAAGGGAAAGAAAAGGCTAGGTGGCAAATGGTAAAACCAATGTTGGGCATTGCTGGACAAGCTTTAATCAAGGCGAAATATCAAGGGGTTCCCATTATAACCCAACCGCGTAAGGAACGCAAAATCCGGGAACATAACACCGATATGACGGAAACTAGGGCGGCAAGAGTGGAACAAAACACTAGGCGAGAGGCCGAGCCTTCCACCCTTAACCAAGTATATAGATGCATTAAGATAACATAGAAACATAATGATATCCCAACAATTAAATAAAAGATGTTCCAACAAGGAACGGCCTCCAATCTTCACCTGCAAATAGCAACGCTATAAGAGGGGCTGAGCAAAGCGGTAACATAGCCAATCAACGGTTTGCTAGTACATGGTGGGTTAGAGGTTTGACATGGCAATTGGGGGGCTGACAAGCAAAAGGTAGGCATCGTAGCATTGGCATAGCAAGAGCGAGCAAACTAGCATAGCAAAGATAGTAGTGATTTCGGGGGTATGATCATCTTGCCTGCACAGTTGTCAGAGTTGACTGGATCCTCACAAGCAAACTCAACGGGCTCCTCGGTAGCGAACTCTCCTCCCGGCTCTACCCAAACAAGACAAACAAGCAACAAGGATACAATCAACCACGTGCAAGAACAAGCAATATGGCGAAATGATGATATGCTATGCGGGATGCGATGCGGGATGCAAAATGCAAGATATGACAGGGAATGCATGAACCTGGCCTCAACTTGGAATTCCAAGGCTTCCACTGGAAAGATGATATGAAATCTCTTGAAAACGATATAAAGATCATCGGAATCGGAGTTACAGTTTGCAAATGGCAAGTGTTTTAAGAATGACACCGGTCTGCGATTTACAGCAAGTAGGCATCTAAATGCAACGAAATGAACATGTTACAGCCACCAAACATGACAACAAAATAAATGGCAGGGATTCACACAAGATGCTTAACAAAATACTAGCACTGAGCTACGGCCAATTCATCCATTAAGAGGTTCAAACAAGCATGGCAAAAACGCAAATGCAAAACAGATTTCAGACTTAGTGAAATTAACACTTGTCTGAAATTTCAGATCACGAAGCCCTCTTCGGAGCAGCAAAACAACATGATACATGACCTGATTAGGATAAGTAATAACATGGCATGGAGCTACTCAACAAGCTTAACAAAAGTCCCAAAGTGACCTGGGGCCAAAAGGGATCAAAAAATATACTAACGGGCACACGAACATAGCTAAAACACAATCAGTTTTCAGACTTAGTGAAAACTGAGACATGCTGAAATATAACTCGCAAAGGCATGTAAACGAGCTCGATGCACTCAGTATGTTGCAAGTCATGGCAAGGTAAGCATACATCCATTAAGAAGGCACGAAATACTAGCTAGACATGGCAATAACAATGGCATAGCATGCACGGATCAACTACAATAACATCGGCAAAATCGCAAACTAGTTGACGATCTTCCCAGATTCACCACGAAGCAAAAGTAGAGCTCGATTGAATCAAGCTAGGGTACTCCAAAATTGCAAACAAAGACATGTATGGATAGAGCATAACATGATTAACAAAACTCCTTTACTTATCATCCTCAAAAGAGGCACGGATCACTACGAAACAAGCTGAACATATGGCATCATGAACTAAATAATCCCAGACTTAGTGAAAACAACCAAGTCCCTGAAAACAGATTTCCCGGGTGCCTCACTTTGCAAGCTTGCACAAGTCACCACACACATCCTAAAAATGCATGGGTTGCACCGCTGGAAAGAAGACAAAATCATTAACAAAACATATGAAGGACTCGCAGGCATAGCATGCACACAATAATCATGGCAAAAATGACAAAAGTCTAAGATGAACTAGCAGATCTGACAATTAACTCACGAAGCCTCCTTCTAACAGCATTTTGGGTATCAAGATGAGCTCAAATGAAAATGATTCAATGGAATGAAATGATGTACTCGTCGAGGCGAACATTTTGATATATTATATGCCCAAAACGGAGCTACGGATGCGGAGATACGGCCGGTCAAAGTATGCATAAAAATTAGGGTTTCGGGAGGAGAAAGTCAACCGTCCAATTTCCAGATCTAGATCCAGATCGGGCATGGGAAAGAAGGCCGGGGTCGGTGGAGAGGACCGGGCACTAGTGGAGCTTGCTCCGGCCCGGCGGAGGGGGTGGCCCCCGGCGGCGCGGCGTGCTCCGGGCGGCGGCGGTGGGGCGGCGCCGGCCTGGCGAGGCGGCGAGCGGTGGCGGGGCGGTGGCCGGCGTCGGAGGAGAAGGGCGGCGGTGCGGGCGTCTCCTCTGGCCCGTGGAGGCGGCTTCGGGGGCCGGCTACGGGCCTTCGGGCCCGGCGGCGGCGGGTGTGGCCGGTGCCACGTGGCAGCGTCCGGTTGGGCGCGGGGCGGCGGCGGGCGTGTCCGGCTAGGCTCTGGACATGTCCGTCGGCGCGGAGATGTTTTTTTTGGGTTGGACGGGGAGAGATCCGAGATCCGAAAACGGGGGGGGGGGGCTATTTATAGGCATAAGTGGAGCTAGGAGAGTCCAAATGAGGTGCGGTTTTCGGCCACGCGATCGTGATCGAACGCTCTAGGACATGGAGCACAGTTTGGTGGGTTTTGGGCCAAATTGGAGGGGTGTTGGGCTGCAACACACACGAGACCTTTTCGGTCCCTCGGTTAACCGTTGGAGTATCAAACGAAGTCCAAATGATACGAAACTTGACAGGCGGTCTACCTGTAGTAAACCAAGGCCGCTTGGCAAGTCTCGGTCCAATCCGGAAATGTTTAATCCCCACACACGAAAGAAAGCTAGAAATGACCACCGGAGGAGAACGAAGCGCCGGAATGCAAAACGGACAACGGGGAAAAAGCTCGAATGCATGAGACGAACACGTATGCAAATGCAATGCACATGATGACATGCTATGAGATGCATGACAACGACAACAACACACGGAGACAAAAACCCGAACCCAAGAAATAAATATAACTTAATTCCAGAAACGGCAAGAGTTGGAGTACAAATTGGGAAAGTTACATCCGGGGTGTTATAGTGGTTCACTCACTCCCTCAAAATAGGTGCACTCAAACTCACATATGGTGGAGTCACTCATCTCACTCAAGTGGTGGGGGTTGTGGCTCTCCTCACATGGGAATTGTGGCAACACATCATATATGGGGCTAGTGGTGAAGTCACTCTCACTCCCAATATGGTGGCAAAAGTAACGCAAGTCATCATACGTCGCCGTGGTCGAAGGGAAAATCCCATGCTCAACCATCTCGTTGTAGTCGCCGTGGATGAAGGCCGAAGATGGTACATCATCACTCTCGCCTCCTAAGATGGAAACATCATCCTTGCTCGCCACCTTGTCGCTCGCCTCCAAAGCTTGGTCCTTGAGGTTCTCCGTAGTCGTACTTGTCGCCGCACCAGCTTGAAAAGAGTCGAAGTATACTCGGCATCATCAATGCCACAAAGAGGGATGGCGGTGAAGTCGGACTTGGGAGCATCCTCTTGGAGCTCGTCGGGCTTGGACATCTTGGTGGTACTAGGCTCATGCTCGTTCTGATGGAGCTTGGTCGTCGCGAAGTGAGCTTGGGGTGGAGAAGCTTTGGCCTTCATGAGTTCTTGTTCCGCCTTGAGAGCACCAATGTAGTTGTCGTCGAGGGACTTGTAGTTCTCGAGGAAGATTGTCTTGGAGATGTCGTTGTGTAATCCCATCATGAAGTGGAACTTCATCGAAATGGGGTCATCTACGCCGGCTCGTCGCAAGGCTTTCTTCATCTCCTTGAAGTACTCGTCAATGGACTTGGATCCTTGGATGGTGTTCTCCAATTGGCGTTGAAGTTGTTCCGTGTAGGTTGGGGGCACGAACTCTCGCCGCAAAGCTCTCTTCGTCTTGCACCAACTCATGTCGTAGGTCTCCGACGGTGCGTCAAGCCACCGTGTGGACGCGTAGTCGTGGAAGTTCCTTGTGGCGCATTTCACTTGATCTTTGGGAGGAATTTGATGTAGCTTGAGGTAGTCGTCCATCAAACGCTCCCACTCGAGATACTCCTCGGGTTCTAGATGTAACACCCCAAGACCGTTGCGCCAGGTGTCTTCCGGTGTTTCGCCGGCGTTGCCATGTCATTTGATTGTGTGTTGCATTTCATCATGTCATCATGTGCATTGCATCATCATGTTTTTGAAACTTGAATCCGTCCCGGTCTCCTCGTTTCGTCCGTTGTTCGTTCTGAGCCCAGTCACACTTGCACGCGCCCGCGGCATGTCCGAAATATTATTTTATAAGTGACCGGAAAATGTTCTCGGAATGGGATGAGAGTTGGCGTGTAGTTTTATTTTAGTGTAGATAGACCGCCTGTCAAGTTTCATCGCATTCAGAGTTTGTTTGATAGCCCAACCGTTAAACTATAGCGGCATTATAGCCGGTCTATCGTCGGACGTTTTCGGTCTCCGGAAACAGATGCCAGGCCCTCTCTCTCTCTCTTCTCCCCCTCGCAGTCTCGCCACAGCCCACCTAGTCCATCCTACTTCCCCTCTTTGCTTCCGGAGTTGTCCGATGCGATCGCACGGTCCGAAACACTCTCTACTCAGTGCATCAAACCCCACTCGCGCGCACGTCCGGAAAGCTGTCGCGGACCCGACCCGGACAGTCGTCACCGTTGGATCCGGATCATCTCGAAACGTCTACAAAATATCACCGTTTTCTTATTTGGACTCCCTATCCTATTCTTTCTGAACCGTCCGATTTCAATCGGATGATCCAAACTCCCTCTTTCCCTTATATTTATAGCCCAATCTCACCTAATCTAGCCAAAACCCTAGATTTTCGGTAGTCTGTCCCATTGCTGCCGCCACATTCCAAATCCTCCTCAGGTTCATCCCCGATCCAAAAATTCCCTCATCGAATTGCAAACCCGGCCAACTAGAACCAGCCACTCCTCCTGATCCACCTCGTCCTCGCGCCCGAGACCCCCAGCTGAACCCAGCTCCTCCTCCAACCAGAACGAGCGCCACCGCCGCCATTTGGAGCGCCGCCGTACCGGAGATGAGTTCCTCGCGCCCATCTTTTCTCCTTCCTTCCATTCTTCTTCCCCTTCCCTCACATCTCTCTCCCTCTGTTTGCTCGTACAGGGAGCCCGACGCCATGGCTGATTCCCTCACCTCTCTCTCGTCTTCAGGGACCCCATGACGCCGCCGCAGATCTGGCCATGGAGCCATGGATGCTGCCCTCTGCAGCTCCGGAGCCAAGACCGTGCTCCCTCGGTGTCCGGAGTTCCTACTGCCGCCGTCATCGTTCGAGGCCAGCGCCTCGCCTCTTTGAACCAGGGACGAACACCTCCGCATCCGGCCACGCCGCCGGCAACCCTGTCTGCACCCCGCCTGCGTTGCACCCTCGCTGAACCTCGCCGTCGTCTTGCCTGCTATGTGCCCATCCTGCAACGCTGAGGAGATGGTTCTGCAGGGACCCCGTCGAGCCCGCGCCAAGTCCTTGTCGCGTCGGAAAGATTCTTCGCGTGTCCCTTTTCCTCCGAACCAAGCAGAGCTCCGCCTCCGCTCGATCTAGTGCCCTCCGACCTTGCCATGCCCCGCCGCCGTTCCCTGAACCCCTCTGTCGCTGTTGCTCAGCCTCCAGGCGAGGAGATGAGCGAGCTTTTCGTGCTCGTGCCCGTTGACCTGGTCACTCGGCCAGGCCTTGGACTACGCCGGCCTGCGTCCTTCTCGACAGTTCGCTGTGAATAAAACTCCTCCAGCAAGGCCCAACATTGGTTTTACCATTCGCCACCTAGCCTTTTTCCCTTGGGAGTCGCGCATCCCAAGGGTCATCTTTATTTTAACCCCCCCGGGCCAGTGCTTGTCTAAGTGTTGGTCCGAAATGGGCAGCCTGCAGGGCCACCTCGGGGAAACTTGAGGGCTGGTTTTACTCTTAGCTTGACCTATCCGGTGTTGCCCTGAGAACGAGATATGTGCAGCTCCCATCAGGATGTCGGCGCATCGGGCGGCTTTGCTGGACTTGTTTTACCATTGTCGAGGATGTCTTATAACTGGGATTCCGAGCCTGATCGGGTCTTCCCGCTAGAAGGAATATCCTTCGTTGACTGTGAGAGCTTGTGATGGGCCAAGTCGGGACACCCCTGCAGGGTTTTGAACTTTCGAAAGCCGTGCCCGCGGTTATGGGCAGATGGGATTTTGTTAATGTCCAGTTGTAGAAAACCCGAAGTTTATCTTAATTAAAATACATCAACCGCGTGTGTTACCGTGATGGTCTCTTCTCGGCGGAGTCCGAGAAGTGAACACGGTGTTGGAGTAATGCTTGACATAAGGTTGTTCTAGGATCACTTCTTGATCATAGTTGTACGACCGTGCTTTTGCCTTCTCTTCTCGCTCTCTTTTGCGAATAAGTTAGCCACCATATATGCTAGTCACTTGTTGCAGCTCCACCTCATACCTTTACCTTACCCATAAGCTTAAATAGTCTTGATCGCGCGGGTGTGAGATTGTTGAGTCCCCTTGACTCACAGATACTTCCAAAACCAGCTTGCAGGTGCCGATGTTACCGAGAAGGTGACACAACCAAGCTCAGGAGGAGCTCGATGAAGATTTTGTCCTTTGTGTTGTTTCATTCTAGTTGTTCAGTAGTGGAGCCCAGTCGGGACGATCAGGGATCTGTGTAGCATTTGGGGTAGTCTTCTTTCATTTTGGTTCCCTAGTCGGGCCCTAATTGTATCTGGTTGATGTAATGCTTTATTCATGTATTGTGTTAAGTGGCAATTGTAAGCCAACTATGTATCTTTGCCCCTTATGTATTACATGGGTTGTGTGAAGATTACCCCACGTGCGACATTGCTTTCAATGCGGTTATGCCTCTAAGTCGTGCTTCGACACGTGGGAGATATAGCCGCATCGAGGGCGTTATACTAGAGTCCCATAGAAAGGAATCGCATGGTCGATGTCGAGGTCGTAGTAGCTCGTGGAACTCACGGACTTGAGCTTGGGGAGCTTCTCTTCATGTGCTTGTGGGCGAAGATGCCGTATATCTGTAGGCAAAGATGCCTTGAAGTCGCTTGGCAAAGATGCCAAGGGCGATGGTGAAGTCGTTGAGCTGTTGGTGTTGAGCTCTTAACCTTCACGTTCGTGGTGGTGATGGTGTCGATGTCGTTGTGACCTTGCCGGAGATGGTAGCTCGGAGGCTTGTGCTGATCTCCTCGAAGATAAGGAAGACCGCTTGTAGGACTTGATGAGAGCGCTGATCTCCTCCATTTGAGCTTGCATCTTGGCATCGTTGGAGTTGTTCATGGCATCGAACTCGTCATTGTTGTTGTAGACTGAAGATGAAATGCCTTGCCTATCCATCACTCCAAGAGAAAAATGTGAGTGGTAGAAAGAGAAGAACGAATACCAAATCTACCTTGACCGAAGTTGAAAGTGGATCAATGATCACTCCAATGTGGACAAGGAAATAGCACAATTGGTACCAATTCTTGTCGGTTTCTCACACCTACACAAGTAAGGCTTTTGGAGGAGCTCGGTGAGGATAGTGGCACAAAAATTTGATGTAAAATGTTAGCAAGAGTCAATAATGTTGAAAGAGATTCACAAATTCGCAAGTGAAACAAGTAGACCAATAGCAATGAATGGCACACTGAAACGCACACATGGATAGATAAATGGGGTCATGCAACCAAGGATGAGCACAAAATGTGGAATCCACGGAAAATGCTTCTGTTGCACAACTCAAGAGAGACGCTAGCACGGTTGCTCTATAGGCGGATACGACACTTGTGCACAACCTATAAGATGCAAAATGTATCGTCTTTCTATCCCAATTATGCTATGTATGTATGGCTCCCAGTGTTATGATCCAAGATGATATTATATGCAATGTGGTATGATGCTATGGCACTTGCTTACAAGCTTCTTTGATTTTTCTCTTTTTCTTAAAAGCTTTATTCTCTTTTTTTTGTATGGCCACTTTGCGAAATGCATAAACCAAGATAGCTATTGTGTATATGTGGGAACAAACTTAAGGCACAAGGGATGATATGATACCGATATGGTATGGTATGTATGCAATGCAGGGTGTAGATCACTAATGTGCACAAGTAACGTTGCCAGCAATACTCAAATGGCTAGTCTCGATAGGCAAGTAATGCAAAATGGGCTAGGGGTTATCAATGCAATGGCAAGGGAATGTACAATGGAGGGACACCATGATACCAAGATGATATGGAGGTTACCGTCCGTGTCGATGATGAGTGGCGGTGATCTTGATGGAGATACCAAGATGATGGGGACTCGTCCCTAAGTAGCCGAAACACCTTAGGAAACGGAAAAACCGCGAACTCAAAATCTCAAATGTCAAATGGTGGTAGCGGGAATGCGGTGGTGGTTTTGTGTAAGTGCAATGATGGGTTATACTAGTAGGCAATGCGGAAGTGGAGGGTAAGGTTGGCTATACACGGTGTCAGAGTTGGAAGTACGGTCCCTAAGTAGCCTAAACACCTTAGGAGACACAACTCACAACACAAACAAAATTGGGTTAAGTCAGGGTGGTGGAAGTGTATGGTGGGCTATGCGGAAGTTATGGTGGTGGTGGTGGTTGATGAAGAAGTGATGTAGGGTAGAACCCTAATCGCCCGATCTTTCACGAAAGGAGCGGATCCCGCGAAGAACATGAAGAACACGAGGGGAAAACACGTGGGGAAATCACAAAGGGGCACAAAGAGGAACACTCAAACCAACAAGATAGTCACACATGTGCTAGATCCTCGGATACATAGAACGATACATGGTCCACGGACAACTAGGGACGATACACGGTAACCGGTCTTCTCCGTGAGGAGGTCTTGAAGTTCTTCTCCAAAAGGAGGTCTTGAATCCAAAGGGATCTTCTCCGTAGAGGCCGCGGTCTCTCTCGTGGAGTAGATCCGATGTGGATGAGCAATGCTCTATCTCTAAAATGAGCTAAACCAATGCTAACCCTAACTAGAAGGAGGTGGGGAAGTATATATAGTCTAAGCCACGAAGGGGTAAGTGGGAAACAGGGATACATGGGCCCTTGCCCATTCACTGTGCGCAGACAGGCGCCGGATGTCCGGGCTGGGGGCTAGATGGTGTAGGGTAGAACCCTAGTGGCCCGATCTTTCACGAAAGGAGCGGATCCCACGAAGAACGCGAAGAACACGAGGAGGGAAACAAGGGAAAACACAAGGGGAAACATGTGCTAGATCCTCGGGTACATAGAACGATACACCAATCCACGGACAACTAAGGACAATACAAGGGTAGCTGGTTCTTCTCCGTGAGGAGGTCTTGAATCCACAAGGGGATCTTCCCGTAAAGGGGTCTTGAATCCACGGTGGATCTTCTCCGAAGAGGGGCCGCGGTCTCTCTCAAGGAGTAGATCCGATATGGATGAGCGAAGCTCTATCTCTGAGTATGAGCTAAACCAACGCTAACCCTAGAAAGTCATACGGGATAGAGCATATATAGTCTAGGTGACGAAACGGTACACGGGCCTCGTCCCAACTGGCTGCGCGCAGGCAGGGCCGGAAGTTCCGGGCACCAGAGGTTCCGGGGAGGGTCCGGCCTAACCAGAGAGTTGGCGCGGTGGAGATGTGCTGGCATCCGGGGGCCGGAAGGTCCGGGCAGGCCGGAGGTTCCGGGCGCTGGAAGGTCCGGGACGGGGTCCGGGCTAACCCGAGAGTTGGCACGCCTGGGCTGGTCGAAGTCATCGGCGGCCGGAAGCTCCGGGTTGGCCGGAAGGTCTGGGTGCCGGAAGTTCTGGGCTGTCCAGAGTGTTGACGCCTGTCTCTTCTTCTACAGTCCTCGGCTCCGAGTCTTGAGCATTGTACCTGATGACACATAGTATCTCGGACTTAGGCAGTAGCCATGTCTCACTTGAAGAGGGGGAAAACTCAAGTAGGAGTGATGTCACCTTGGATCGAATAGCATGTGCCCTAGCCCTTGTCATTGGTCCACATGGAGCTTGGATAGTTGAGGTGGCATCCATGGGGATGTGATGAGGACATCAATACCATTGTTACACCCACAACCCCTACTGTTACATATACTGGACCAATTACTAGAGCTCGCGCACGCCAATTAAATTACCAGGTACTTTCGTTTCTTGGTAATGATTCTAATGTTCATGAGATTATGATGCTGCCTAAATTGGATACATTTGTTTTTCTTACAAATGAAGGGCCTAGCTTGGAGAAGGATGAACATTGGAGCAAGAAAACGCATGGAGTTGATTGCATGCGCAAGGGGATCAAGAACGGAGTTACAAGTAATGATTTCAGGACCTTGAAGCCGCCATAAGGAGTGCACGAAGCCTTGGACGAAATATACAAGATGCCACTTCATAATATTCGTCCGTAGGCTATTCTAGGTGCTGCGTCACCTTATTAATGGGCCAGGCCCATGTAATTTCGAAATACTTAAGTATAGGCTATTTTTAGAGTCCGTATGTGTGGGGAAAGAAAAGTTAGGGTTGGTTTCGGACCCCACCCTCAAGGGCCACGAAATTCCCTCTCTTCCTCCATATATACAACCCTTAGGGCATCGTTTAGACTTTGGGTTTTGTTTAGATTAAAATTTCGCCATAGCTGCAACTTCTCGTACTTCATTTGTGTCCAACGGCCAGACCAAGACGTCACAGAACCCCACCTTGATCAATAAAGCTTTCATCTTATATTTGCAATATCCAGATTGCAATCTCAGTTTCTTGCTTGTTCTTCGTTTGCTTGCAGGAAACAGACCCTCGTGGTCAGGTTGATCGTGCTCCAGCGTGGTCAATAACCCCTCGGAAGTTGGTTTAGCGATTGCTAAGGTGCGACGTCTCGCATGTTCGTAGTCGGATCGTCAAGGTTGACTCCCCCAGAAACGATAGCCACCATGTCATCGAAACATCGGGACACCTTTGCCTCTATCAAGTGGTATCAGATTTCCAGGTTGCTCGCTGAGATTTTACAGTTTTTCGTAGATTAGATCGAGTATGTTCTTCATACCTATAGTCCACGAAAAAGCCACAAAAAAATTAGGGTTAGTTCATCATCTCCGAACCAATCTGAGCCTTTGCATAATCTTTTTAGGGTTTTTGATTTGTTGAATTTGCGGTTGCATCATCGTGTCAAGTTGCTGGTCTTAGAGTCTAGTCTTTTAGAGTTTCGAGTTCTGGTCATAAGTTGTCAGGCCGCCACCGCACCATCATCATCGCCCATCTACCACCATTGCTTATCCGCCACCGCTCTGAATCTGTATCCATATACCACCACCAATCCATATCCATATACCACCACCAATCTGTATCCATATACCACCACCGCTACCATATACCACCATCGCAGCCATATACAACAACCATATATCCACCACCAATCCGAGTTCTTCTCATATTAGGTTTGTTCTTGAGATCAATCTAAATTCCGATTCGTGTTTCCTTGCCTGCGTAGGTCTCGGAAAAAAAATATTCGGCGACCAAATTTTCGGCGACCAAAAATATTTTTCCCTATCCTATTTTTAGGTTTTTCTGAGTCTTTTGAGCCACGTGCCATCATAGTGATTTTTCGTCGTCGCTGCCCTGATTTCAGGAAAAAAAAGTCAAAAAAATTTCGTACCCATCCTATCAGTTTGACAAGGGAAGAGTTTTGAGACACTCGCCATTATAGTGATTTTTCGCAAAAAAAAAGAGGAGCGCAAAAAAAGGAGCGCAAAAAAAAGAGCGAAAAAAAGAGTTCCAGAGTGTGCTTTTCCCTTATTTATGTGCAGCGCCGTGATTTTGTTAGTGTTCTAGGCTCACGTCTCTAGCACGGTCTAGCCTAGGACCAGCACAGTACCGTCATTGAGCGTTTATTCAACTTTGCAGCTCTGAATTGATTATTGCTGACCCTTTTTGCTACCATACTATAAGCCTTCCCAGCTCCACATACATCTACGTCGTGCGTTTGACTCTCCCTGGCAATCGCTCTATCCAAGCTTTTGAGAGTTTTGACTACAACGGTTGCCGACCACCGCCTGCTGTTGGGTAAGAACTGGTAAGAATTTGAGATTTGCTTGACGGATTTGTGACACCCGCCACCACCACCACTTGTTAGTAGTCTGTAGGATCATATTCTTGTGTGTTTCTATAGCTGCTAACCATGCCAGGATCACAAGCCAACGAGACTGACTTTGAGAACTTGACGAACAAGGAGCTTCATGATAAGTTTCAGCAAATGATGAGTGGACAGGTGCAAGATGTGCTAAACAGATTTGAAGAGGCCATGGAGAAGACGTTTGAAACAAAGCTCGATAACAATTTTGTAGAATTGCTTTCGCGTTTTCCACCACCACCACCGGCTGCTCCTGCCGCACCTCTACAACAACAGCAACAACACCGACTACCTCCACGTCGGGAAACAGCCCTCCGCCGAGCGAGCCTTGTCCCTCTTTAGCCGGGCCAAACTGCTGGTGCTGCTGTTGATACTTCTGTGGCTCCTACTGCTGATGTGGAGGAGGATGATTATGTGGGAGATTACGAGGATGAGGTTGATCAAAATCAGAACTACGTGCCACCACCAGCACAGCAACCACCAGGTATGAGATCATGACCATCTCCCTAAACTAAAATTGAATATTCCACCATTTGAGGGCAGATATGTTCCTGATATATATCTTACTTGGGAGTTAGAAACTAAACAACGATTTACATGTTTACAATATCCCGAGGAGAGACGCTTTCCTCCTGCTGTTTGTGCATTCACTAGTTTTGCATGTGTTTGGTGGTCTGAGCATTGTAGATTATATCCTATTCCAGCTACTTGGGCTGCTTTGAAAACAGCTATGCGTACTCGTTGGGTTCCACCACATTATCAACGTGAATTACTTCAGAAATTGCAGCGCTTAAGACAGGTAAAAATTCTGTAGAAGAATATTATCAGGAATTACAAACTGGCATGATTAGATGTGTTATTGTCGAGGAGAATGAAGCTATGCTTGCACGTTTTATGGGTGGATTAAATAGAGAGATTCAGACGATTCTAGAGTATAAGGAGTATACTATTATCACTCGTTTATTCCATCTTGCTTGTAAAGCTGAACGTGAAGTGCAGGATCGACAGGCATTGGCGCGGACTAACTTTTCTGCAGGTCGACCTTCATCATGGACACCACGTGCATCATCTACTTCCACACGTTCTGCTACACCGGCGCCTCCGTCGGCTGCCACCTCCAACCGTGATACAATAAAGCAGGCACAATCACCACTATTTGCTGAGAGCACACCTTCTGGGCCTGCAAAGAGTTCTTCTTCATCCATGGCATCAACAGGGCAAACACATGATATTATTTGTCGACGTTGCAAGGGTGGAGGTCATTATGCGAGAGAATGCCCATCTAAGCGTGTGATGATTGTTACTGAGGATCGTGGGTATGAGTCCGATAGTGACTATGATGACGAGACTTTGGCTCTTATTACACATGAAGAACACGGTGGAGATGATTCTGATCATGAGACGCAATACATGGCTGCTGAAGATGCTAACAGGTATGAATGTTTAGTTGCTCAACGTGTTTTGAGTGTGCAGGTTACACAAGATGAGCAAAATCAGAGGCATAATTTGTTCCATACAAAGGGAGTTGTGAAGGAACGTTCTATTCGCGTCATCATAGATGGAGGGAGTTGCAACAACTTGGCTAGCATGGAGATGGTGGAGAAGCTATCCCTCACCACAAGACCACATCCACATCCTTACAACATCCAATGGTTCGACAACAGCGGCAAGGTTAAGGTAACACGTACTGCTCGTGTGCATTTTAGTATCTCTACATATGCTGATTATGTTGATTTTGATGTGGTACCTATGCAAGCATGTTCCTTATTACTTGGTAGACCATGGCAATTTGATAAAAATTCTGTACACCATGGTAGAAACAATCAGTATACTCTTGTTCATAACGATAAAAATATTACTTTGCTTCCTATGACTCCTAATTCCATTTTGAAAGATGATATTAATAGAGCTAATAAAGCAAAACAGGAGACAAATAAGAGTGAAAATCAGATTGTGGCAAAAGAATTTGAGCAACAAATGAAGCCTAATAATAAACCATCTACTGTTGTTTCTGAAATTAAATTGAAAAGTGCATGTTTACTTGCCACCAAATCTGATATTGATGAGCTAGATTTTAGCAAATCTGTTTGCTATGCTTTTGTGTGCAAAGAGGAATTATTTTCATTCGAGGACGTGCCTTCCTCTTTGCCCCCTGCTGTCACTAACATTTTGCAGGAGTTCGCTGACGTCTTTCCACAAGACGTGCCACCGGGGTTACCACCCATTCGAGGGATTGAGCATCAAATTGACTTAATTCCCGGTGCTTCGCTACCCAACCGTGCACCATACCGTACCAATCTAGAGGAGACGAAGGAGATTATGCGTCAAGTACAGGAGCTGCTCGACAAAGGTTATATACGCGAATCTCTTAGTCCTTGTGCTGTTCCTATTATACTAGTGCCTAAAAAGGATGGTACGTCGCATATGTGTGTTGATTCTAGAGGCATTAATAATATTACTATTCGTTATCGTCATCCTATTCCTAGGCTTGATGATATGCTTGATGAATTGAGTGGCTCTACCATATTCTCCAAAGTTGATTTGCGTAGTGGATACCATCAAATTTGTATGAAATTGGGAGATGAATGGAGAACAACATTTAAAACTAAGTTTGGTTTATATGAGTGGTTAGTCATGCCTTCTGGGTTAACTAATGCGCCTAGTACTTTTATAAGATTAATGAACGAAGTTTTACGTGCTTTCATTGGACGATTTGTGGTAGTCTATTTTGATGATATACTGATTTATAGCAAATCTTTGGAAGCACATTTGGAACATTTACGTGCTGTTTTTATCGCTCTACGTGATGCACGTTTGTTTGGTAACCTTGGGAAGTGCACCTTTTGGACCGACCGAGTATCTTTTCTTGGCTATGTTGTTACTCCACAGGGAATTGAAGTTGATAAAGCCAAGATTGAAACTATTGAGAGTTGGCCGCAGCCCAAAACGGTCACACAAGTGAGGAGTTTCCTTGGCCTCGCTGGTTTCTATAGGCGTTTTGTGAGAGATTTCATCACCATTGCTGCACCTCTCAATGAGCTTACAAAGAAGGATGTGCCTTTTGTTTGGGGTACCGCACAGGAAGAAGCCTTCACGGTATTAAAAGATAAGTTGACACATGCTCCTTTACTCCAACTTCCTGATTTTAATAAGACTTTTGAGCTTGAATGTGATGCTAGTGGAATTGGATTAGGAGGTGTGTGATTACAAGATGGCAAACCTGTTGCATACTTTTCTGAAAAATTGAGTGGGCCTAGTCTGAACTATTCTACTTATGATAAAGAATTATATGCTCTTGTTCGGACTTTAGAAACATGGCAACATTATTTGTGGCCCAAAGAATTTGTTATACATTCTGATCATGAATCTTTGAAACACAATTAAAAGTCAAGCAAAACTGAACCGTAGACATGCTAAATGGGTTGAATTCATTGAGACTTTCCCTTATGTCATTAAACACAAGAAGGGTAGAAAATGTTATTGCTGATGCATTGTCTCGTCGTTATACTATGCTTTCACAACTTGACTTTAAAATATTTGGTTTGGAGACCATCAAAGATCAATATGTGCATGATGCTGAATTTAAAGATGTATATTGCAGAATTGTAAATAAGGTAGAACATGGAACAAGTTCGTCGTTAATGATGGATTTGTATTTCGTTCTAACAAGCTATGCATTCCAGCTAGCTCCGTTCGTCTTTTGTTGTTGCAGGAGGCGCATGGAGGAGGACTAATGGGACACTTTGGCGTGAAGAAGACGGAGGATATACTTGCTACACATTTCTTTTGGCCAAAGATGAGACGGGATGTTGAGCGTTTTGTTGCTCGCTGCACTACATGTCAAAAAGCTAAGTCACGATTCAATCCTCATGGTTTATATATGCCTTTGCATGTACCTAGTGTTCCTTGGGAGGATATATCTATGGACTTTGTTTTAGGTTTACCTCGAACAAAGAAGGGGAGGGATAGCATATTTGTTGTCGTGGATAGATTCTCGAAAATGGCACGCTTTATACCATGTCATAAAAGCAATGATGCTGTTAATGTTGCTGATTTGTTCTTTCGTGAAATTATTCGCTTGCATGGTGTGCCAAATACTATTGTTTCAGATCGTGATACTAAATTTCTTAGCCTCTTTTGGAGATGTTTATGGGCTAAGTTGGGGACTAAACTGCTTTGTAGTACTACTTGTCACCCCCAAACTGATGGACAAACTGAAGTAGTCAATAGAACATTGTCTACTCTGCTTAGGGCTGTTTTGAAGAATAATAAGAAAATGTGGGAAGAATGCTTGCCTCATATTGAATTTGCTTATAATCGTTCATTCCATTCTACTACTAAGATGTGCCCTTGTGAAATTGTGTATGGTTTCCTACCTCGTGCACCTATTGATATGTTGCCTCTTCCATCTTCGGAGAAGGTTAATTTTGATGCTAAAGAATGTGCTGAATTGATTTTAAAAATGCATGAGTTAACTAAGGAAAACATTGAGCATATGAATGCTAAATATAAAATTGTTGGAGATAAGGGTAGAAAACATGTTGTGTTTTCACCTAGAGATCTTGTTTGGTTACATTTTCGTAAGGATAGATTTCCTAATTTGCACAAATCAAAGCTAATGCCACGTGCTGATGGTCCTTTTAAGGTGTTAGAGAAAATAAATGATAATGCATATAAACTTGAGCTGCCTGCAGATTTTGGGGTTAGTCCCACTTTTAACATTGCATATTTGAAGCCTTATTTGGGTGAGGAAGATGAGCTTCCGTCGAGGACGACTTGATTTCAAGAAAGGGAGGATGATGAGGACATCAATACCATTGTTACATCCACAACCCCTACTGTTACATATACTGGACCAATTACTAGAGCTCGTGCACGCCAATTAAATTACCAGGTACTTTCGTTTCTTGGTAATGATTCTAATGTTCATGAGATTATGATGCTGCCTAAATTGGATACATTTGTTTTTCTTACAAATGAAGGGCCTAGGTTGGAGAAGGATGAACATTGGAGCAAGAACACGCATAGAGTTCATGGCATGCGCAAGGGGATCAAGAACTGAGTTACAAGTGATGATTTCAGGACTTTGAAGCCGCCATAAGGAGTGCATGAAGCCTTGGACGAAATATACAAGATGCCACTTCATAATATTCGTCCATAGGCTATTCTAGGTGCTGCGTCACCTTATTAATGGGACAGGCCCATGTAATTTCGAAATACTTAAGTATAGGCTATTTTTAGAGTCCGTATGTGTGGGGAAACAAGAGTTAGGGTTGGTTTCGGACCCCACCCTCAAGGGCCACGAAATTCCCCCCCCCCTCTTCCTCCATATATACAGCCCTTAGGGCGTCGTTTAGACTTTGGGTTTTGTTTAGATTAAAAGTTCGCCATAGCTGCAACTTCTCGTACTTCGTTTGTGTCCAACGACCAGACCAAGACGTCACAGAACCCCACCTTGATCAATAAAGCTTTCATCTTATATTCACAATATCCAGATTGCAATCTCAGTTTCTTGCTTGTTCTTCGTTTGCTTGCAGGAAACAGACCATCGTGGTCAGGTTGATCGTGCTCCCGCGTGGTCAATAACCCCTCGGAAGTTGGTTTAGCGATTGCTAAGGCGCGACGTCTCGCACGTTCGTAGTCGGATCGTCAATGTCGATTCCCCCAGAAACGATAGCCACCATCTGATCGAAACATCGGGACACCTTTGCCTCTATCAGGATGGTCGTGGGATGCTCCGCATCATCTCCCCTCCCTTGGGGAAGATCCGTCCTCGGATCGAGTTCTTCATCACCATGGAAGGGATAGAGATCTTTGATGTTGAAGATGTCGCTCACGTTGTACTTGCCGTGCGGGAGGTTGATCTTGTAAGCGTTGTCGTTCTAGCGTGCTGATGCGGAGCATCCCAAGGTCATCCCCATGGACCTACCATCGTCTCATCAAGTGCCTACCGGACCCATGACTCGATCACGTGCAAGAGCCCTTGAAACCGAGGTGACATCTCTCCTCTCACAATTCCACTTCGATGCGCATGAAGCATGGCTAATACCTCATATGGATACTTTGTGCATACTCAGGTAGAATGGAGAAGCTAAGGAGAAAGGACAAGAAGAAGAGGAAGATGGACAAGAAGACGGAGAAGAAGAAGGGATGCAGGAAAAGTCCCAGCCACCAGACGACCGGCCGGGACCGGACGTCCGGCGCCTGAAGCCTCAGCCGAACCCCATCGAGCGGACGTCCGGCCCAGACCGGACGACCGGTGCCCCTGCACCCGAAGCGAACGAGCGGACGTCTGGTCCGGACCGGACGACCGGCGCACCAGCACCCGAGCCAACATCAGCGGAAGTCCGGAGCTACCGGACGTCCGGCACCCCCATCACAGAGCAGAACCAGCGGTCGACCGGATGACACAGGACGTTCGGCAGCTCCTGAGACACCGGACGACCGGTCCCCAGCGGACGTCCGGTACCTAGCTGCGTCCAGATTCAGGCCCGAGGCCCATGTACCCTTTCACTTTGCCCACCTTTTGCACTTAGACTATAAATAGACCCCCCATTCATCCTAGCTAGGGTTAGCGTTGGTTTAGCTCATACTTCCAGATAGAGCTTTGCTCATCCATCCCGATCTCCTCATCGAGAGAGACTGTGGCCCCTCTTCGGAGAAGATCAACTTGGATTCAAGACCCCCTCTTGGGCGGCCCCATCAAGACCTCCTTCTAGGAGAAGAACTGGTCACTTGTATCGTCCTATGTTAACCTTGGATCATCGTGTATCTCTTTGTGTTTCGAGGATCTAGCACATGTGTAATCGAATCTTGTTGGTTTGAGTGATTCTCTCGTGTTTTCCCTCGTGAATCCCCCTCGTGTTCTTCGTTTTTCTCTTTGGGATCCGCTCCTTTCGTGAAAGATCGGCCATCTAGGGTGATCATCTTGGTATCATGAGCAAGGTTGATCACGACTTCGGAGCCCCCCTCTTCGTTTTTCTAGCTTGATTTTGTTGTTTTTCGTCCTAATCCGAAAATCCCCACCAAAAATAGCCCCAAAAGTTTTCTTCTGTTTTGTGAGTTGTGATGATGTTTTGTTGGTTTTGATCCGTGAATTTGTTGCGTTGCAAGTAGATCTAGCCTTCCCCCACCATCTCCACCTCGAAATCCCTCCCAAATTCCACATATTCCCCCCAAAATCACCTCCCGGATCTAAAATCTCACGTTGACCCCGACCACCGGATGACCGTCACATCACCGGATGTGTGGCGACCCAGGAAGCTCCGGACGTCCGACGTTACTGGACGACCGGACATCCGTCCGCGCCCGGACGACCGCTACTTCCACAACATCATCCGCTACACCACGTCCAACTTCCGCAAAACCGTCCCAATATCCCTACCCACACCATCACCTAACCGCCACCTACTCCGACGATTTTGGTCGCCTTTTGGTTTGAGAATTTGAGTTGCGGTACCGTTTCCTTTTGTGTTTCGGCTATCTAGGTATGGTTCGACATCAACACCACCGCCGCTCCTTTTCGCCACGGACGCGTCATCAACGCTGGTCATCAACAACGACCACCTCGACTACGACTTGGTATTCGTGCCACCATTTTGACACCATACCGGAAGCAAGACCGGTGACCTCAACTTGGTATTGGACATATCACTCTTGCCATTACATTGATAGCCATCATCGCCTTACTCCTTTGCGTTGCTTACCCATCGAGACTAGCCATTAGTATTGTCGGCAATGAGACTTGTGCACTTTAGTGATCATACTTCCCCATAGCATACATACATACATCATTGTTGCCTATATTGGTATCATCTCTTGTGTCACAAATTTGTCATCGCATACTCACTTGCTATCTTGGTTCGTCAAGCGTCGCATAAGAAAAGAGCTCAAACATCAAAGACCCAACCAAGCTTTTAAGCAAAGAGGAAAGATAAGCAAAGAGCTTTTAAGCAAGAACCATAGCATCATACAACATTAATATTGTCATCCTCGATCATCTTGGATCATATCATAACAACACCTTGCATAAAACATATTTGGGATAGAAGTCGTTGCATTTTTGCTAAGTAGGTTGTGCACAAGTTCTTGTATCCGCCTATCGTGCAATCGTGCTAGCGTCTCTCTAGCGTTGTGCAACAAGAGCATTTTTGTGGATTCCACATTTTGGCTCACCCTTGGTTGCACAACCCCACTTATCTTTTTGCGTGTGTGTTTTCGTGTACCGTATATGCTTGGTCTATTTGTGATAGAGGCAAAGGTGTCCCGATGTTTCGATGAGATGGTGGCTATCATTTCTGTGGGAGTCGACCTTGACGATCCGACTACGAACGTGCGAGACGTCGCGCCTTAGAAATCGCTAAACCAACTTCTGAGGGGTTATTGACCACGCCGGAGCACGATCAACCTGACCACGAGGGTCTGTTTCCTGCAAGCAAACGAAGAACAAGCAAGAAACTGAGATTGCAATCTGGATATTACGAATATAGGATGAAAGCTTTATTGATCAAGGTGGGGTTCTGTGACGTCTTGGTCTGGTCGTTGGACACAAACGAAGTACGAGAAGTTGCAGCTATGGCGAACTTTTAATCTAAACAAAACCCAAAGTCTAAACGACGCCCTAAGGGCTGTATATATGGAGGAAGAGGGGGGAATTTCGTGGCCCTTGAGGGTGGTGTCCAAAACCAACCCTAACTCTTGTTTCCCCACACATACGGACTCTAAAAATAGCCTATACTTAAGTATTTCAAAATATCATGGGCCTGGCCCAATAATAAGGTGACGCAGCACCTAGAATAGCCTATGGACGAATATTATGAAGTGGCATCTTGTATATTTCGTCCAAGGCTTCATGCACTCCTTATGGTGGCTTCAAAGTCCTAAAATCATCACTTATAACTCCGTTCTTGATCCTTGATCCCCTTGCGCATGCCATCAACTCCATGCGTGTTCTTGCTCCAATGTTCATCCTTCTCCAAGCTAGGCCCTTCATTTGTAAGCAAAACAAATGTATGCAATTTAGGCAGCATCATATTCTCATGAACATTAGAATCATTATCAAGAAACGAAAGTACCTGGTAATTTAATTGGCGTGCGCGAGCTCTAGTAATTGGTCCAGTATATGTAATAGTAGGGGATGTGGATGTAACAATGGTATTGATGTCCTCATCAACTTGTTACATTGCATCTTGCGAATCTTTTCCAACATTATTGAATCTTGCTTACATTCACATTAAAAATTGTGCCACCATCCTAACCAAGCTCCACCAAAAGCTTTTACTTGTGTAGGTGTGAGAACCGACAAGAATTGGTACCAATTGTGCTATTTCCTTGTTACACATTGGAGTCATCTTTGATATATTGTCAACATCGGTTAAGGTACATTTGATATTGGTTCTTCCCTTTCTTCCACTCACACTTGTCTTGGAATGATGGATAGGCCAAGTACTTCTACCAACCCGCTCTTCATGGAGCAAGACGACGACATGAACTCCTTCGTCACCAAGAGTCACCTCTTTGGTGCACAACGTGCTTTGCATCAAGAGCAACAAGCTATGAGTGAACGCATCGACAACCTTGCCGCCGACTTGCGTCTTTCCGAGCAACATACAAGGGACTACTTTGACAACAAGCTCGACGATCACATGCAAGAGAATGACGCAAGGATGGACAAGATTAGCGTTTTGTTGCTCAACCGCTCTTCTTCCACATCAAGAAGGAGCCATTCAAGTCGACACTCTGACAACACCATCTCTGGTTCAAGTACACCGACATTGAACACTCTTCGACGAGCTGCGCGCAACGAGCGTCAAGCAAACCACAATCCACTTCGAGAACAAGACTTTGCGCTAGCTCGGGAACGGCAATGCCAACGTCAACACGAACAAGAGGAGCGAGCGCGACAACATCAAGATGCACAAGACGCCGAGGCGGAACGCCAAGAACAACAACTACGTGAAGCTCAAGCACTTGAAGCACAACGTGCCCTTCATGAATCAAGTCGTGCCGTAGCCGACCGATGCCGACAAGCTCGACTACATCAAGAAGCACTTCGCGATGAAGCTCAAGAAAGAATTTATCAAAGACGTGTGCGTCAACAAGCTCCTCGTCAAGATAGACAAGCGCCTCGTCAAGATAGACAAGCTCCCCCTCAAGCGAGACAAGAACATCAAGTCCATCGAGAACAAGAAGACAATGGACCCAATAGTGGCCAAGAGCAACATGAGGAAGACTTCCAACTTCGTCAAGAGCACCACGAGTTGGACAATCATCTACAACATGGGCGTCATCATCCCCGACCCCAACACAATGAAGAGCAACGCTACGGCAAGCTCAAGTTCACCATGCCCAAGTTCAACGGAAGCAACGATCCCGAAGAATACCTTTCATGGGCATTGAAAGTTGACAAGATCTTTCGTTTGCACAATTATGAAGAAGAAAAGAAGATCGCAATGGCATCCCTTGAGTTCCAAGACTATGTCCTCATTTGGTGGGAAAAAGTCATTGAGCGCCGCGAGGCAAGAGGTGAACCACCCATCACTACTTGGGCACAAATGAAGGATGTCATGAGAGCACGATTCGTGCCAAACTACTACAACCACGACCTCTTCAAGAAACTTCAACAACTCAAGCAAGGAACAAAGAGCGTTGAAGAGTACTACAAGGAAATGGAGATTGCCATGATAAGAGCCAATGTGACGGAAGATGATGAGCAAACTATGGCACGGTTCTTGAATGGACTCAATCATCCTATCAAGAAGATCGCCGACTTCAAACCATACTCGAACCTCATCGAGCTAGTGCATCAAGCTACCAAAGCGAAACAGCAAGTACAAGACGACTTCAAGTATGCCAAGTTCTCATCCAAGTCCTATGGCCTCTCCAACAATCAAGCTTAGACAACTCCAACACCTTCTACCTCAACCAAGCCTTCTACAAGCAACGGCGACAAGTCAAGTTACAAGAAAGCTTCGTCAACTACAAGTCATCCTCCTACGAGCAATTTCAAGCCGAGAGCTCCATCATCATCTAGCCCAACCGATGAGACCATTAAGACAAGTTCCCTCAAGTGTTTCACTTGCGAAGGCCGAGGCCACAAGTCCTATGAGTGCACCAACAAGCGCACAATGATCTTCAACGACGATAGCACTTATGATTCCATGAGAGAAGGAGAAATGGCAGCCCTTGAGCAAGTCGCCATGCACCGCCAAGTGAAAAATGAAGAGGAACAAGTCTTTTGTGATGAAGACTCAAGTCCCGCACTTGTTGTCTCCAAAGTCTTGACTCTCCAACATTACCAAGAACTATACCAAAGATGCACCATATTCCACACCAAGGCCGACATCAATGGATGATCCGTCAAGGTCATCATCGATGGAGGGAGTTGTCACAATCTCGCAAGTGAAGAACTTTGCTCCAAGCTCCAATTGCCCAAGACGAAGCATCCACATCCATACAAAGTGCAATGGCTTAGTGACTCCGGCACTATCCAAGTCGAGCACCGAGTACAAGTATCCTTCAAAATCGGCGCTTACGAAGACACCTTGGAGTGCGACGTCATCCCAATGACCGTTTGCCATCTTCTCCTTGGACGGCCATGGCAATTCGATAGAGGAGTCGTCCATAATGGGCGTACAAACCACTATAGCTTCAAGATGCAAGGAAAGGAGTTTGTGTTACGACCCATGTCTCCAAGCCAAGTGATCGTCGATAAACAAGCCACCCATCGTGGAGAGAATGGTGAGAGAGTGAGCCACCAAAAAGAGAGTGAGCGCCACAAGCTGAAATTGAGTGCCTCCACGATGATCGAAAACAAGAACTTCGTTCTATTTGCCACCAAACGTGAGATGAGAGAAGTGTGTGAGAACCCATCTAGTGTCCTACACTATGTCCTCGTGTGCAAGGAGAATACACCACAAACTAACACTTCTCACACTCTTCCACTAGTGTTGTCTTCTCTTTTGCAAGAATTTCTAGATGTTTTCCCCGATGAGCTACCTCCGGGACTACCTCCATTACGAGGCACTGAGCACCGCATCGACCTCATCCCCGGAGCACCGCTTCCGAACAAAGCTCCCTACCGCGTCAACCTCGAAGAAACCAAAGAAATCCAAAGGCAAGTAAAGCATCTCATAGACCATGGACATGTGCGTGAAAGTTTGAGTCCTTGTGCCATACCAGTCATTCTTGTGCCAAAATGTGACGGTAGCTTTCACATGTGCTCCGATTGTAGACCTATCAATGCTATCACCGTTAGATATAGGTACCCCATTCCACGCCTAGATGATATGCTAGATGAGCTTAGTGGTGCCACTATATTTTCCAAAATCGATCTTAAGAGTGGTTACTATCAAATCCGCATACAAGAGGGTGTTGAATGGAAAACCGCATTCAAAACCAAGTTTGGTTTGTATGAGTGGTTAGTCATGCCTATGGGTCTCTCGGAAGCACGGGGCACTTTTATGTGCCTTATGAATCATGTCTTTCGCCCTTACATTGGTATATTTGTTGTGGTTTACTTCGATGACATTCTTGTGTTTAGCAAATCTATCCAAGTACATGTCACCCATGTCTGCACCGTTTTGCAAACTCTTAGAAAAGAGCGTCTCTATGCTAATATGGAGAAATGCCTATTTGTTGTTGATAATCTCGTTTTCTTGGGTTTTGTGGTCTCTTCTAAGGGTGTTCATGTAGATGAGTCCAAGATCAATGCTATTAAGACTTGGCCGCAACCAACCAACTTGCATCAAGTGCGTAGTTTCCTTGGCCTTGTAAAGGATTTTAGCACCATTGCTTCGCTTTACATGCTTTGAGCAAGAAGAATGCGCCTTTTGTTTGGGGACCATCCCAAGATATCGCATTCAATGAGCTTAAGAATTTGCTTACTCATGCTCCCATGCTTGCTTTACCCAACTTCGACAAGCCTTTTGAGATTCACTGCGATGCTAGCCGTAATGGCATAGGAGGTGTGTTAACGCAGGAGAAGCGCCCCATAGCTTACTTTAGTGAGAAACTTTCCGGAGCGCAACTCAACTATCCCATCTATGACAAAGAGCTATATGCTTTAGTCCGCGTTTTACATGAATCGGAACATTACCTTCGTCCCCATGAGTTTATCATTCATACCGATCATGAGACCCTCAAGTATCTCAAGGGTCAAACTAAGTTGAACAAGCATCATGCTAAATGGAGTGAATTCATTGAGTCTTTTCCCTATGTCATCAAGTACATCAAGGGTAAAGAAAACATTATCGCGGATGCTCTTTCCCGCATATGCATGCTAGTCATGCAACTCGAGTTAGATGTCATTGGCTTCAAGCATATCAAAAATTTGTATGCGCATCATGAAACTTTTGCCACCCCTTATGCCAAGTGTTTGTCGAATACATCGTGGGAACGCTATTACATCAAAGACGGCTACCTTATGAGAGCTAACAAACTTTGCATCCCCAAGTCGTCCCTTCGTTTATTGCTTTTGCAGGAATCGCATGAAGGAGGATTAATGGGACACTTTGGATGCAATAAGACGTTCGCCACGCTCTCGAAGAGCTACTTTTGGCCAAAGATGTTTCGGGACGTCAATCGCTTCACCAACCAATGTTCGACATGCCGCAAAGCTAAGTCCAAAGCTCAATCTCATGGCCTCTATATACCTCTACCGATTCCATACCAACCATGGGAAGATATTAGCATGGACTTTGTGCTTGGTTTGCCTAGAACTCGAAATGGCAAGGATTCCGTTTTTGTTGTCGTGGACTGTTTCTCCAAAATGGCTCATTTCATTCCTTGCAACAAGATAGACGATACTTCACATATTGCAAATTTGTTTTGTAGGGAAATCTTGCGCCTTCATGGAGTGCCAAAGACTATCGTCTCGGACCGCGACATCAAGTTCCTTAGCTACTTTTGGAAGACTCTCTGCGCCAAGCTCGGAATCAAGCTACTCTTCTCCACGGCATACCATCCTCAAACCGACGGCCAAACGGAGGTGACAAACCGCACACTCTCCGCTCTACTTCGAGTACTCATCAAGAAGAACATCAAGGAGTGGGCGGAGTGTCTACCCATCGCCGAGTTCGCATACAACCGAGCAAGACACTCAACAACCGGCAAGTCCCCTTTCGAGGTCGTCTACGGAGTCAACCCTTTGTCACCATTGGATATTCTTCCTCTACCACTCCAAGAGCGCATCAATTTGGACGCAAGTGCGCGTGTGACACATCTCAAGAAGATGCATGAAGATACAAGAAACACCATCGAGCGCCAAGTTCAACGCCTTGCGACCAAGCTCAACTTCAACAAGCAACCTATGGTCTTTAACATTGGTGATCAAGTGTGGATACACCTTCGCAAGGACCGCTTCCCACAAGAACGCAAATCCAAGCTTCGTCCACGAGCGGATGGACCCTTCAAGATGCTTGCACGCTAAAATGACAACGCTTACAAGATTGACCTTCCATGCGACAAGTACAACGTGAGCGACATCTTCAACGTCAAAGATCTCTCTCCTTTCCATGGTGATGAAGATTTTGATCCGAGGACGGATCTTCCCCAAGGGAGGGGAGATGATGCGGAGCATCCCAAGGTCATCCCCATGGACCTACCATTGTCTCATCAAGTGCCTACCGGACCCATGACTCGATCACGTGCAAGAGCCCTTGAAACCGAGGTGACATCTCTCCTCTCACAATTCCACTTCGATGCGCATGAAGCATGGCTACTACCTCATATGGATACATTGTGCATACTCAGATACAGTGGAGAAGCTAAGGAGCAAGGACAAGAAGAAGAGGAAGATGGACGAGAAGACGGAGAAGAAGGGATGCAGGAAAACTCCCAGCCACCGGACGACCGGCCGGGACCGGACATCCTGCGCCTGAAGCCTCAGCCGAACCCCAGCGAGCGGACGTCCGGCCCAGACCGGACGACCGGTGCCCCTGCACCCGAAGCGAACAAGCGGACGTCCGGTCTGGACCGGACGACCGGCGCACCAACACCCGAGCCAACATCAGTGGAAGTCCGGAGCTACCGGATATCCGGCACCGCTATCACAGAGCAGAACAAGCGGTCGACCGGAGGACACCGGACGTCCGGTAGCTCCTGAGACACCAGACGACTGGTCCCCAAGGGACGTCCAGTACCTGGCTGCGTCCAGATTCGGGCCCGAGGCCCACGTACCCTTTCACTTCGCCCCTCTTTTGCACTTAGACTATAAATAGACCCCCCATTCATCCTAGCTAGGGTTAGCGTTGGTTTAGCTCATACTTCGAGATAGAGCTTCGCTCATCCATCCCGATCTCCTCCTCGAGAGAGACTGCGGCCCCTCTTCGGAGAAGATCAACTTGGATTCAAGAACCCCTCTTGGGCGGCCCCATAAAGACCTCCTTCTAGGAGAAGAACCGGTTACTTGTATCGCCCTTTGTTGACCTTGGATCATCGTGTATCTCTTTGTGTTTCGAGGATCTAGCACATGTGTAATCGAATCTTGTTGGTTTGAGTGATTCTCTCGTGTTTTCCCTCGTGAATCCCGCTCCTGTTCTTTGTGTTTCTCTTTGGGATCCGCTCCTTTCGTGAAAGATCGGCCATCTAGGGTACCACCCTACATCACGTGCGAGCACCTTGAAGGGTCCATCTGCTCGTGGTCGAAGCTTAGACTTGCGTTCTTATGGAAAGCGCTCCTTGCGAAGGTGTAGCCATACGAGATCACCAATGTTGAAGACCATAGGTTGCCTATTGACGTTGAGCTTTGTCGCAAGGCGTTGTACTTGGCGCTCGATGGTGTTTCTTGTATCTTCATGCACCTTCTTGAGATGGGTCACTCGTGCACTTGCGTCCAAATTGATTCGCTCTTGGAGTGGAAGAGGTAGAATATCCAATGGTGACAAAGGGTTGAATTCGTAGACGACCTCGAAAGGAGACTTGCTGGTTGTTGAGTGTCTTGCTCGGTTGTAGGAGAACTCGGCGATGGGTAGACACTCCTCCCACTCCTTGATGTTCTTCTTGATGAGTACTCGAAGTAGAGCGGAGAGTGTGCGGTTTTTCACCTCCGTTTGGCCGTCGGTTTGAGGATGGTACGCCGTGGAAAAGAGTAGGTTGGTTCCGAGCTTGGCGCATAGGGTCTTCCAAAAGTAGCTAAGGAACTTGACATCGCGGTCCGAGACAATTGTCTTTGGCACACCATGGAGACGCAATATTTCCCTACAAAAGAGATTAGCAACATGTGAAGCATCATCTATCTTGTGACAAGGAATAAAATGTGCCATTTTGGAGAAACGGTCCACAACGAAAAATATGGCATCTTTCCCATTGCGAGTCTTAGGCAAACCAAGTACAAAGTCCATGCTAATGTCTTCCCAAGGCTGGTACGAAATTGGTAAAGGCATATAGAGACCATGAGATTGAGCTTTGTACTTAGCTTTGCGACATGTAGAACACCAATTGGTGAAACGATTAACATCCCGAAACATCTTAGGCCAAAAGTAGCTTTTCGAGAGCGTGGCGAACGTCTTGTCGCGTCCGAAATGTCCCATTAAGCCTCCTCCATGATATTCCTGCAAAAGCAACAAATGAAGAGAGGACTCGGGAATACAAAGTTTGTTAGCTCTCATAAGGTAGCCATCTTTGATGTAATAGTGTTCCCAAGATGTATTCGACAAACACTTGGCATAAGGAATGGTAAAAGTTGCATCATGCTCATATAAGTCTTTGATATGCTCGAAGCCAATGACATCTAACTCAAGTTGCGTGACAAGCATGCAAATGCGGGAAAGAGCATCTGCTACTATGTTTTCTTTACCCTTGATGTACTTGATGACATAGGGAAAAGACACAATAAATTCACTCCATTTAGCATGACGCTTGTTCAACTTAGTTTGTCCCTTCAGATACTTGAGAGTCTCATGATTGGTATGAATGATAAACTCATGGGGAAAAAGGCAGTGTTCCCATTCTTAAGCTCATTGAATGTGGTATCTTGGGATGGTCCCCAAACAAAAGGCGCATTCTTCTTGCTCAAAGCATGCAAGGCGAAGCAATGGTGCTAAAATCCTTTACAAAGTGACGATAGAAACCCGCAAGGCCAAGAAAACTACGCACTTGATGCAAGTTGGTTGGTTGCGGCCAAGTCTTAATAGCATTAATCTTGGACGCATCAACATGAACACCCTTAGAAGAAACAACAAAACCCAAGAAAACGAGCTTATCAACACCAAAAAGGCATTTCTCCATATTAGCATAGAGTCGCTCTTTTCTAAGAGTTTGCAAAACGGTGCGGACATGGGTGACATGCTCCATAATAAATTTGCTAAACGCAAGAATGTCATCGAAGTAAACCACAACAAATATACCAATGTAAGGGCAAAAGAGATGATTCATAAGGCGCATAAAAGTGCTCGGCGCTTCCGAAAGACCCATATGCGTGACTAACCACTCATACAAACCAAACTTGGTTTGGAAGCAGGTTTTCCATTCATCACCCTCTTGTATGCGGATTTGATAGTAACCACTTTTAAGATCAATTTTAGAAAATATAGTGGCACCGCTAAGCTCATCAAGCATATCATCTAGGCATGGAATGGGATACCTATAGCGAATGGTGATATCATTGATAGGTCTACAATCGGAGCACATGCGAAAACTACCATCACGTTTTGGCACAAGAATGACCGGAACGGCACAAGGTCTCAAACTTTCACGCACATGTCCATGGTCTATGAGATGCTTTAATTTCCTTTGTATTTCTTTTGTTTCGTCGGGGTTGAGGCGGTAGGGAGCTTTGTTTGGAAGTGGCGCTCCGGGGATCAGGTCAATGCGGTGCTCAATGCCTCGAAGTGGAGGTAGTCCCGGAGGTAGCTCATCGGGGAGAACATCTTGAAATTCCTGCAAAAGAGAAGACAACACTAGAGGAAGAGTGTGAGAGGTGTTAGTTTGTGGTGCATTGTCCTTGCACACGAGGACATAGTGTAGGACACTAGATGGGTCCTCACATACTTCTCTCATCTCACGTTTGGTGGCAAATAGAACTAGGTTCTTGTTTTCGCTCATCGTGGAGGCACTCGATTTTGGCTTGTGGCGCTCACTCTCGTTTTGGTGGCTCGCTCTCTCACTATGATCACCACGATGGGTGGCTTGCTTGTCGGCGATCACTTGACTTGGCGACATTGGATGGAGGATGTACTCCTTGCCCTTCATCTTATGCCATTGGGGACGACTCCTCTATCGAATTGCCATGGCCGTCCAAGGAGAAGATGACAAATGATCATTGGAACAACGTCGCACTCCAAGGTGTCTTCATAGGCGCCGATATTGAAGGAGACTTGTACTCGGTGCTCGACTTGGATAGTGCTGGAATCACTAAGCCATTGCACTGTGTATGGATGTGGATGCTTCGTCTTGGGTAATTGGAGCTTGGAGCAAAGTTCTTCACTTGCGAGATTGTGACAACTCCCTCCATCGATGATGACCTTGACGGATCGTCCATTGATGCCGGCCTTGGTGTGGAATATGTGGCATCGTTGGTCTTCTTCTTGGTGATGTTGGAGAGTCAAGACTTTGGAGACAACAAGTGCGGGACTCGAGTCTTCATCACAAAAGACTTGTTCTTCTTCATTGTTCACTTGGTGGTGCATGGCGACATGCTCGAGGGCTTCCATTTCGTCGTCGCTCATGGAGTCATACGTGCCATCGTCGTTGAAGACCATGGTTCGCTTGTTGGTGCACTCGTAGGACTTGTGGCCTCGGCCTCCGCAAGTGAAACACTTGAAGGAACTCGTCTTGATGGTGTCATCGGTTGGGGTTGATGATGATGAAGCTCTCGGCTTGAAGTTGCCCGTAGTAGGGTTGCTTGCAGTTGGCGAAGCTTTCTTGGAAGTCGACTTGTCGATGTTGGAAGTAGAAGGTCTTATAGTCGGTGTTGGAGTCGTTGAAGCTTGGTTATTGGAGAAGCCATAGGACTTGGATGAGAACTTGGCATACTTGAAATCATCTTGCACTTGGCGTTCCGCTTTGGTAGCTTGGTGCACTAGCTCGATGAGATTTTAGTATTTTTGGAAGTCGGCGATCTTCTTGATAGGATGATTGAGTCCATTCAAGAAACGTGCCATTTTTTGCTCATCATCTTCCGTGACATTGGCTCGTATCATGGTAATCTCCATATCCTTGTAGTACTCTTCAACGCTCTTGGTTCCTTTCTTGACTTGTTGGAGTTTCTTGAAGAGATCGCGGTTGTAGTAGGTAGGTACGAAGCGTGCTCTCATGACATCCTTCATTTGCGCCCAAGTAGTGATGGGTGGTTCACCTCTTGCCTCTCGGTGCTCAATGACTTGTTCCCACCAAATGAGCACATAGTCTTGGAACTCAAGGGATGCCATTGCGATCTTCTTCTCTTCGTCATATTGTGCAAACGGAAAATCTTGTCAACTTTCAATGCCCATGAAAGGTACTCTTCGGGATCGTTGCTTCCGTTGAACTTGGGCATGGTGAATTTGAGCTTGCCGTAGCGTTGCTCTTCATTGTGTTGGGGCCGGGGATGATGACACCCATGTTGTAGATGATTGTTCAACTCGTGGTGCTCTTGACGGGGAGGGTTGTTATCCTCATGTTGCTCTTGTCGTGGAGGATTTCCATTGTCTTCATGCTCTCGATGAACTTGATGGTGTTGGCGAGCTTGTGGAGGATCTTCGCGAGCTTGAAGAGGAACTTGACGATGCACGCGAGCTTGTCGGCTTTGTTCTTCGCGAGCTTTGTTCTTGAATTTCTTCGCGATGTGCTTCTTCTTGTTCACGGGCTTGTCGGCTTCGGACGGCGATGGCTTGAATCGAATCGCGTAGAGCTTGTTGCACCGCAAGTGCTTGAGCGTCACGGAGTTGTTGTGCTTGACGTTGTGCCTCGGCATATTGGGCATTTTGGTGTAGACGCCCTCGCTCTTCCTCTTCATGTTGGCATTGACGTTCCTGTTCTCGTGCAAGCGCAAAGGCTTCTTGAGTTTGACGTTGTCGACGCTCTTGAGAGTCGGTGTCTCTTAGGGGATTGAGGCTTGCTTGATGGTCGGCGCGCGCGGCTCGACGAGGAGTGTTCGATTTCGGTGTACCTGAGCCGGAGAGGGTGAAGTCGGAGTGGCGGCTTGAACGGCTCCTTCTTGAAGTGGAAGACGAGACGTTGAGCAACAAAGCACGAATTTCGTCCATCCTTGCGTCATTCTCTTGCTTGTGATCATTGAGCTTGTGGTCGAAGTAGTCCTTTGTACGTTGCTCAGAAACTCGCAAGTCGGCGGCAAGGTTGTCGATGCGTCCACTCATCGCTTGTTGCTCTTGATGCAAAGCACGTTGTGCACCAAAGAGGTGACTCTTGGTGACGAAAGAGTTCATGTCATCGTCTTGCTCCATGAAGAGTGGGTTGGTAGAAGTACTTGGCCTATCCATCGTTCCAAGAAAAATGTGAGTGGTAGAAAGAGAGGAACGAGTACCAAATGTACCTTGACCGAAGTTGAAAGTGGATCGAGGATCACTCCAATGTAGGACAAGGAAATAGCACAATTGGTACGAGTTCTTGTCGGTTTCTCACACCTACACCAGTAAAATATTTTGGTGGACCTTGGTTAGGATGGTGGCAGAAAATTTGATGCAATTGTAAGTGAGCTTCAATAATGTTGGAAAAGACTCGCAAGATGCAATGTAACAAGTAGACCAAGCATATAAGGTACACGGAAACACACACACAAAAAGATAAGTGGGGTTGTGCAACCAAGGCTGAGCCAAAATGTGGAATCCACGAAAATGCTCTTGTTGCACGACACTAGAGAGACGCTAGCATGATTGCACGATAGGCGGATACAAGAACTTGTGCGCAACCTACTTAGCAAAAATGCAACGACATCTATCCCAAATACTTTGTATGCAAGGTGTTGCTATGATATGATCCAAGATGATCGAGTATGACAATCTTAATGTTTTATGATGCTATGGTTCTTGCTTAAAAGCTCTTTGCGTATCTTTCCTCTTTGCTTAAAAGCTTGGTTGGCTCTTTGATGTTTGAGCTCTTTTCTCATGCAATGTTTGACGAACCAAGATAGCAAGTGATTATGCGATGACAAGTTTGTGACACAAGAGATGATACCAATATAGGCAACAATGATGTATGTATGTATGCTATGGGAAGTATGATCACTAATGTGCACAAGTCTTGTTGCAGGCAATACTCAATGGCTAGTCTCGATGGGTAAGCAACGCAAAGGAGTAAGGCTATGATGGCTATCAATGTAATGGCAAGAATGATATGTCCAATACCAAGATTAGGTTACCGGTATTGCTTTCGGTATGGTGTCAAAATGGTGGCACGAATACCCAGTCGTAGTCGAGGTGGTCGTAGTTGATGACGCGTCCGTGGCGAAGATGAGCAGTGGTGATGTCGATGTCGAACCGTACCTAGATAGCCGAAACACAAAAGGATACGGTACCGCAACTCAAATTCTCAAACCTCGAAGTAGAAATTGTGTCGGAGAGCGAAACGGTCCAAAAATGGTGGGTTATCCGGAAGTGGTGGAGGTATGCGGAAATATATATTGTATATGGTGAGCACCGGAACAAAAATTGGTGGAATTTTGGGTGGAGTTGTGGAAGTAGTGCGAACTTTCTGTCGAAGCCGGAAGTTCTGGGCAAGACGGAGGGTCCGGGGTCCGGAGGTTCTGGGGAAGGCCGGAAGGTCCGGGGGCCGGAATATCCGGGCTGGACTGGAAGTTCCAGTGGTCGTGATTCTGCCAAGAACAGAGACTTCGGGATCGTGGATTTGGGCAGAAAAACTTGGGGAAAAAGCCCAAATCCGAAGGGGAAAAAGAAGAAATTGGAGGAAAATAAGGGTGGGGAGGCTAGATCTACGAGCCATACACAAAATTCATGGATCAAAACCAACAAAATCTCAACACACGAACAAATCACAAAAAAAATTGGGGCTATTTTTGGTGGGGATTTTCGGATTAGGACGAAAAACAACAAAATTAGGCTAGAAACACAACGGGGAGGCTCCGAAATCGTGATCAACCTTCCTCTAGGTACCAAGATGATGTAGGGTAGAACCCTAGTGGCCCGATCTTTCACGAAAGGAGCGTATCCCGCGAAGAACGCGAAGAACACGAGGAGGGAAACAAGGGAAAACACAAGGGGAATCACAAGAGGAACACTCAGACTAACAAGAACAGGTCAGACATGTGCTAGATCCTCGGGTACATAGAACGATACACGAATCCACGGACAACTAAGGACGATACAAGGGTAGCCGGTTCTTCTCCATGAGGAGGTCTTGAATCCACAAGGGGATCTTCCCGTAAAGGGGTCTAGAATCCACGGTGGATCTTCTCCGAAGAGGGGCCGCGATCTCTCTCAAGGAGTAGTTCCAATATGGATGAGTGAAGCTCTATCTCTGAGTATGAGAAAAACCAACGCTAACTGATGCGGAGCATCCTACGGACATCACCATGTCAAGAGTCCGTTTGGCAAGTGACACATGCGACCTCTACTTCACATACACAAAGGTGAATCATCTCCTTTACACGTGCTCACTTGACCCCTTCGAGGATGGTATACCATCATCTTGGTATCATGAGCCACGTTGATCATGATTTCAGAGCCTCCCCCACCGTTTTCTAGCCTTCTTTTGCTTGATTTCGTCCTAAATTCGAAAATCCCCACCAAAAATAGCCCCAATTTTTTTTGTGATTTGTTGGTTTGATGATATTTTGTTGATTTTGATCTATGGATTTACTTGGTTTCGAGTGGATCTAGCATCTCCCCAAGTTTCCCCATCTTTCATCCACGAAATCTCATCAATTTTGACCCCAAAATCACCAAATTCCGCCCAAAATCACGTCCCGAATCTCGGATCTCGAGTTGACCCCGATACACCGGACGACCGTCACTTTACCGGACGTCCGGAGCCGCAGGAACCACCGGACGTCCGACCTTACCGGACGACCGGACCCCCCTAACCCGAGAAGAATTAGCGGATTTCCGACCCGACCGGACGTCCGGCCACCAGACATCCGTTTTTTTCCGGACGTCCGCTACCTGTAGATATCAACTTTGGCTGATTTTTGTTTCGGCCATAACTAATTCATCCGAACTCCATTTTTGACGTTCTTCAGCTCATTTTCTGAAATTTGGCAAGTTTGCCTAGGCCCTCCACCATATCATCCGCTACACCACCACTGACTTCCGCAACCTAACCAATTTTATTCCCCGTAGCATTAGTGGTTGCTTGAGGAGTGATTCGAGTCTGCTAAGGTGTCTAGGCTACTTAGGGATGGTTGCTTCTACATCAACCAACACCACCACTTCCGCATAACCTTGCCCACCATACACTTCCACTACCCCAAATTAACCCAATTTTGTTTGTGTTGTGAGTTGTGTCTCCTAAGGTGTTTCGGCTACTTAGGGACCGTGCTTCCAACTCCGACACCTTGTATAGTACACCACCTGACCCTTCATTTCCGCATTGCCTACTTGCAAAACCCATCATTGCATTTCCGCAACCACCACCACATCCCGCTACCACCATTTGACATTTGAGATTTTGAGTTCGCGGTTTTTCTGTTTCCTAAGGTGTTTCTGCTACTTAGGGACGAGTCTCCATAATCTTGGTATCTCCATCAAGATCACCGCCACTCATCATCGCCAAGGACGGTAACCTCCATATCATCTTGGTATCGTGGTACCCGTCCATTGTACATTCCCCTTGCAATTGCATTGTTAACCCCTAGCCCATTTTGCGTTACTTGCCTATCGAGATTAGCCATTTGATTATTGCCGGCAACGTTACTTGTGCACATTAGTGATCCACCCTTCCATTGCATGCATACCAGATCATATTGGTATCATCATATCATCCCTTGTGCCTCAAGATTGTTCCCGCATATACACAATTGCTATCTTGGTTTGTGCATTTCGCAAAGTGGATATAAAAAAGAATAAGATTTTAAGCAAAAAAAAGAGAGAAACAAAAGAGCTCGTATGAAATAGCCATAGCATCATACCACATTGCATATAAGATCATCTTGGATCACCTTGTGAGAAACACTGGGAACCATACATCCATAGCATACTTGGGATAGAAAGTTATCCATTTTGCATCCTATAGGTTGTGCACAAGTGTCGTATCCGCCTATTGAGCAATCATGCTAGCGTCTCTCTTGAGTTGTGCAACACGAGCATTTTCCGTGGATTCCACATTTTGTGCGCATCCTTGGTTGCACGACCCCATTTATCTATCCATGTGTGTGTTTCCGTGTGCCCCATATTGCTTGGTCTACTTGTTTCACTTGCGAATTTGTAAATCTCTTTCAACATTATTGACTCTTGCTAACATTTTATATCAAATTTTTGTGCCACTATCCTCACTGAGTTCCACCATAAGCCTTATGATGCGGAGCATCCCACATTCATCCCCATGTACACTCCGACTACTCTCCAAACCCCAAGTGGACATCTGACAAGACCTCAACATACGCCATTGGACACAAGGTGAACTCGCTCCTCTCCGAACCATCACTTTCTACATGTGAGATGTGGCTACTACCTCCAACGTGTGTTCTATGCATGATCAGGTACTTGGAGGAAAGCCACGAAGTCACCACATCCAACGGAACAGCTAGCGAGGATGCCAAGTACAAGGACCAAGAGAAGAAGCTGCGTGAAGCTACAGCCACCGGACGACCGGCCCAGCCCGGACGTCCGGCCCCTGAGGACCCGAGCCGAATCTACGGACGACTGGAGCCACCGGACGTCCGATGACTCCCAGCGCCCGGACGACCGCCAGACACCGGACGTCCGACACTCTCCAGCGCCCGGACGACCGACGCCGACCGGACGTCCGACACCACCTTTCCAGAGCCAAAACGCCGGACGTCCGACATGCACCGGATGACCGGACCTTCGCGAGCCACCGGACGTCCGGTACTTGTCGGATGTCCGACGCCTGTACGCCCGCCCGTGTGTTGGGCCGAAGCCACTTACCCTTTCATTCGCCTAGACTATATATATACTCCTCCACCTCCTCCTAGTTAGGGTTAGCGTTGTGATAGCTCATTTGAGAGATAGAGCTATGCTCATCCATTACGGATCTACTCCATGAGAGAGACCGCGGCCCCTCTACGGAGAAGATCCCCTTGGATTCAAGACCCCCTCTTGGGTGGCCCCATCAAGACCTCCTCACGGAGAAGATCCGGCTACCGTGTATCGTCCGTTGTTGACCTTGGATCATCGTGTATCTCTTTGTGTTTCAAGGATCTAGCACATGTGTAATCGAATCTTGTTGGTTTTAGTGATTCTCTCGTGTTTTCCCTCGTGAATCCCCCTCGTGTTCTTCGTGTTTCTCTTTGGGATCCGCTCCTTCCGTGAAAGATCGGCCACCTAGGGTTTCACCCTACATCATCTTGGTATCATGAGCTTAGGTTTATCATGAATTTGGGGCCTCCCCATTGTGTTTTCTAGCCTAGTTTTGTTGTGTTCTTCCCCAAATTCGAAAATCCCCACCAAAAATAGCCCCAATTTTTTTTTGTTATTTGTTGGTATGATGAAGTTTTGTTGATTTTGATCCATGGATTTGCTTGGTTTTGAGTGGATCTAGCATTTCCCCAATTTTCCCCACTTTCCATCCACGAAATCTCATCAATTTTTGTCCCCAAAATCCCCAAATTCCGCCCAAAATCGCGTCGCGGATCTAAAATCTCGCGTTGACCCCGACCACCGGACGACTGTCACTTTACCGGACGTCCGGAGCCCCTGGAACGACCGGAACCCCTAAGCCGGATGGAAATTAGCGGATTTCCGAGCTCACCGAACGTCCGGCCAACGGACATCCGTCCATTAGCGGACGTCCGCTACCTATAAAAAACTGATTCGCTCAAAATTTGTTTCGGCCATAAGTAATTCATCCGAACTCCGTTTTTAACGTTCTTTAGCTTGTTTTGAATCTCTTGACATCCTCCTTCCCACAAAAGTACCACCAACATCTTTTGAATCCATCAAATTTTGACAATTTTGGCATCTTTGCCTAGGGCTTCCACCACATCATCCGCTACACCACCGCCGACTTTCGCAACCTAACCAATTTTGTTCCCCATCGCATTAGTGGTTGCTTGAGGAGTGATTTGAGTCTCCTAAGATGTCTAGGCTACTTAGGGACGGTTGCTTCTTCTTCAACCACCACCACCACTTCCGCATAGGCTTGACCACTATACACTTCCGCCACCTCAACTTAACCCAATTTTGGTTGTGTTGTGAGTTGTGTCTCCTAAGGTGTTTCGGCTACTTAGGGACTGTGCTTTCAACTCCGACACCATGTATAGTCCACCACCATAACCTCCACTTCTGCATTTCCTAGTGCAACACCACCGCATTCTGCTACCACCATTTGACATTTGAGATTTTGAGTTCGCGGTTTTTCCGTTTCCTAAGGTGTTTCGGCTACTTAGGGATGAGTCACCATCATCTTGGTATCTCCATCAAGATCACCGCCACTCATCATCACCGCGGACGGTAACTTCCATATCATCTTGGTATCGTGGTACCCTCCATTGTACATTCCCCTTGCAATTGCATTGTTAACCCCTAGCCCATTTTGCATTACTTGCCTATCGAGACTAGCCATTTGAGTATTGCCGGCAACATTACTTGTGCACATTAGTGATATACACCATACATTGCATACATACCATATCATATTGGTATCATCATAGCATCTCATGTGCCTCAAGTTTGTTCCCGCATATATACAATTGCTACCTTGGTTTGTGCATTTTGCAAAGTGGCCATACAAAAAAGAAGAGAATAAAGCTTTTAAGCGAAGAAAAAGAGTGAGCAAAGAGCTTGTAAGCAAGTGCCATAGCATCATACCACATTGTCATATAAGATCATCTTGGATCATAACACCGGGAATCATATATACATAGCATACTTGGGATAGAAGTTGTTGCATTTTTGTCTCCTATAGGTTGTGCACAAGTGTCGTATCCGCCTATTGAGCAATCGTGCTAGCGCTTCTCTAGAGTTGTGCAACAAGAGCATTTTCCGTAGATTCCACATTTTGAGCTCATCCTTGGTTGCACGACCCCATTTATCTATCTGTGTGTGCGTTTCCGTGTGCCACCCATATTGCTATTGGTCTACTTGTTACACTTGCGAATTTGTGAATCTCTTTCAACATTATTGACTCTTGCTAAGATTTTACATCAAATTTTTGTGCCACTATCCTCACCGAGCTCCACCATAAGCCTTACTTGTGTAGGTGCGAGAAACCGACAAGAATTGGTAACAATTGTGCTATTTCCTTGTCCACATTGGAGTAATCATTGATCCACTTTCAACTTCGATCAAGGTACATTTGCTATTCGTTCTTCTCTTTCTACCACTCACACTTTTCTCTTGGAGTGATGGATATGCAAGGCATTTCGTCTCCGGTCTTCGACAACAACGACGGCGTGAACAACTACATCACCAATGCGTCAATCTTCGATCTACAACGACAAATGCAAGGCACACAATCAAGATTGCGAGAGCGCATCGAGAACCTCTCCATTGACATTCGCCACTCCGAAGCGAGGAAAAGGGACTACATCGACAACAAGCTTTCCGCACAAAAGGAGGAGCAAGATGCAAGGATGGAGGAGATTCAGGCATTGACCAAGTCTACTTCCCCTTCGTCATCTTCAAGGCGGCGGCAAGCACATCGATCCTCTTCAGAGCGCCCAAGCGACACAAGCGCAAGTCGTCCATGTCCACATCTCCATGGCGACCACCATCAAGTTCGTGATCCACATCGTCATGAAGGGCAAGTCACCTCCAAGCATCATGTGCACGACGACGACGAACGACATCTACTATGAGCTCAAGCACGACAACGCCAACATCAACATGAAGATGCTCGAGATGCGCCTACCTACAAGTCCCAACAAGCCCTACTTCACGCCAAGTCCAAACTTCATGACCACAAGAGAAGACCGCGAGACAAGCACCACCAAGAGCACGCTACGGCTACAACAACCACTTCGGCATCTTCGCCAAGTGCTATCAAGGCATCTTCGCCTTTGGACGTACGGCATCGTCGCCTACTTCCCACGAGTACGGCCACATTGACTTCATCAAGTCCAAGGCGAACACCTACAAGTGAGGGCGACACTTCCATCTTCGGAAGCCCCTCAAGGAAGATGGCCGAGCATGGGAATTTCCTTTTGGTCATGGAGATGAGCTACGAGGTGCCACATCATTTGGGCCTCCAACAACAAGACGGTGACAAGAAGGTCGAGCAAGGGCCATCCTGTTCAACCACGGCGACGAGCACGAACCTCTTCAACAACATGAAGATGGCGCCCATATTGGACTCATACTCCGAGTCAAGCTACAAGACTGCTCATGAGACCTTCTCTTTGGTCTTCGAGGAGAGTGATGATGTTCCATCTTCGGCCTTCATCCACGGCTACGACCACGACATGATTGAGCATGGAGACATTTGCACCAACATCTCTCCGACAACGACATGTGATGAGATGCCCCAATTGCCATGTGAGGAGAGTCACCACCACATGAGTGACATGAGTGACTCCAGCACACGTGACATTGAGAGCATTTCCTATGAGAGGATGAGTGTGACCACCACTAGCCCCACACTTGAGAGCATGCCACACATCCTATGTGAGGTTGAGAGCCATTTGAGTGACTCCACCAACCATATGAGTGGGAGCATCCTTGAGGGAGTGAGTGAGCCACAACACTTAGTGAGTGAGGTAGTTGACACGGCATGTGAGGCCATTATGATTTCTAGCGACTTACCCTCTACTCCGAGTGTGTTTTCTTCTTTGGTGCTAGGTCTCCTACTTGACGACATGCCTACCCTCGACGAGTCCATACCTCCTATGGAGACAATGATGGCCATGGTGGACGATGATGCACCCCCACATGGTTCCATCAAGATGAAGATGACAACGAGACGATTTTCAACACCTCACCTACAACACATGAGCGACGCTCCAAAGGAAACATAGGTGATGGTACTTCTCTTATCCCACTAGTGGACTATCTTACCAATGATTGCTTGCATGATGTTGATCCACCTATTGCCATGCTTCATGCTAGTGCGACTTCTTCATGTCATGACTTACCAATTTATAATGACTATGATGATGATCATGTTAATTTGCCTAGTTGTGATGCTATGCTCCATCGGATATCATGTGAAACTTCTATTGGTCACATCATGTTTGACAATCCATTAACCTTGTCATATGCTATGTGTGAGATATCCCATATTGCCTCATTTCAATCTCAACATAGTGACTATGCATGCTTCGTTACCATAAATCCCATTTGCACTTATGGCATAGATGACGAGATGATGGTCATTGGCTTTTGTTTTTCATGTGATGATACTGCCATGCTTCCTTTACATGATTTGCGCAATTCATCTACTATACGATGCCATGATCACAATGTTCCAAATATGCTTTGTTTTGGATGTTGTCAATATTCTCCATGTGATGTTTCTACTAATGCTCATGAGGAGACCCCCATAGTTTCCTCATACGTATTCGGAGATTCTGATGCATTCCATCCTTTGCATGATTCCCATAATTGCTTGCACCATATGCATTCCATGAGCAACAATGCTATACATATTTCTTGTGATGCATTACACAATTTGAGTCTCCATTATGCTATACATAACAACAAACCTCTCATGATGGATGACATGTTTCTATATCACGAATATCATTTATTTGAGCATTGGCTATTTTGTGCTAACCAACACAAGCACGTGCGCATCATGATGGATGATGTGTACATCTACCACGCACACACAATTTTCCCTTTGTCTTTGTTTTGTGTAGGTACTCACGTATACTCGTCAACCTCTCAATACCAAGAGTTGACGAAACGAGCTCTTGAAAGCATAGATGACTTGGGATCCCGTGAACTATCCTTCCCACCGCTCTCTTCGCACAACAACTACGCGCATCTTTCTCATTTGGCTCTCACACGGCTATGGACTATATACCGCTTCTCGCTTCTTGCTCATTTTACCATGTTCACTTTGCATGCTATGCTTGCTTCTATGCCTTTGCCATGCAATTGTGACCCTTGCTTGCATCTACCCACGATTCACAGTTATGTTACTCCTATGTGTATTTGCATGCTTGGTGGAGATCCTTGTTGCTATTACCATGTTTATCATGTGCCTCATGCTATTGATGCTATTTTGCTCATATCTTGATTTCATGCTTGTGTTATGTCATGTGAATTATTCATGCACACTATTTGCACCCATGACATGCTTGCCATGATTTCTTCTAGTATGTTGCTTATTCGCACTACTAGCTTGCCTGAATTGATCACCATGATTGCTTGCTTTGTCGCATCACCCATGTTCAACTCTTACTCGCTTTCTTGGGTTGATGACATATATGCTCGTGCCTTTCACTTGATACATCTTGTTCATTATCGTTTGCCTCCAATTATGCTTATTGATCTTGGAGACTTGGACACATTACTTGTGATGCATGCTTGTTTGATTGAGCCTATTCTATTTGGTTGTTCTCACGTCATATGCCTCCATGCTATGAAATTCTCCCTTGTCCTTTCTTATGATGATCATGATGCATCCACTTGTTGGGTATTTTACCGCACGAATGATAGGTTTTCCGCTAACCTCATTTGTTTTTCCGAGTGTTTGTCATGTTCTTTCATGTTGAAGGATTCACAAGGCGATACCGTCATGACACAATTTGATCATGTGAAAGCATACACGATGTGCAACACCAACGTTTGCGACAATCTCCTAAAGGTGAACTCCTTCCCTTTGAACCATCCTCAAATACGCATATTGGATGGGTCATTCTTTCATTGTTGTCTCCTTCTTCTTGTCTACATGTTGCACCTATTGGATGGAGGACCGACATTGAAGATTGGCTCTATGGACCTTCGCATTGTGGAGCGCTCGGACTTATTGGATGCACCTTCGAACCTCCACTGATGCCACGACATCGAGCATTGGTACATCAACACCTCCATATTTGTTGATTGTGCTCACACTTGTCATGCTCATTGGACATGTTACACCCATGACAAATTTGCATCTCATGCATGCATTGACTCCCATTACGATTGCCTTGTTGCATCTTGTATTCCCATGTCATCCATGATATACGAGCTTGTGCATTTCCTTCGCAAATTTGTTGTGATCTTTCTTGATGGCATATTCATACATCATGATCAAATTGCCCATCATCAATTTCATGATCACATCACATTGAGCATACATTACCACATTCATGCTTTTCATAAACCGTCTCACTATGACATCCTTTTGCACCGTGGTTGCATTCATCATATTCTTGCTTTTGCTACCATGAATGTTGTGCATACATTTCCATATCTTTTGGATAAGCTTCATGCACCTTGTCCTCATCAATCTTGTTGCACGGACTCCTTACATGATGGACACTTTGTGTGCTCAAACCATTGTATTTCCGAGTGTCGTTTGTGTTTGCTCTTTTTGCATGTATACCACTCCGGCGACACCTTGGATTACTTGGATTGTGCAACGTCTTCCACTCCGTCCAACTACATGTCCGTCCATGACTACCGTTTCCATGGTGATGAGGATCACGATTCGAGGTCGGGTATTTCCCAAGGGATGGGAGATGATGCGGAGCATCCCACGTTCATCCCCATGTACACTCCGACTACTCTCCAAACCCCAAATGGACATCTGACGAGACCTCGAACATACGCCATTGGACACAAGGTGAACTCGCTCCTCTCCGAACCATCACTTTCTACATGTGAGATGTGGCTACAACCTCCAACGTGTGTTCTATGCATGGAGGAAAGCCACGAAGTCGCCACATCCAACGGAACAGCTAGCGAGGACGCCTAGTACAAGGACCAAGAGAAGAAGTTGCGCGAAGCTACAGCCACCGGACGACCGGCCCAGCCCGGACGTCCGGCCCCTGAGGACCCGAGCCGAATCTACGGACGACCAGAGGCACCGGACGTCCGACGAATCACAGCACCCGGACAACCGCCAGACACCAGACGTCTGACACTCTCCAGCGCCCGGACGTCCGACACCGACCGGACGTCCGACACCACCTGTCCAGAGCCAAAACGCCGGACGTCCGACATGCACCGGACGACCGGGCCCTCGCGAGCCACCGGACGTCCGGTACCTGTCGGATGTCCGACGCCTGTATGCCCACCCGTGTGCTGGGCCGAAGCCACTTACCCTTTCATTCGCCTAGACTATATATACTCCCCCACCTCCTCCTAGTTAGGGTTAGCGTTGTGATAGCTCGTTTGAGAGATACAGCTACGATCATCCATTACGGATCTACTCCACGAGAGAGACCGCGGCCCCTCTACGGAGAAGATCCCCTTGGATTCAAGACCCCCTCTTGGGTGGCCCCATCAAGACCTCCTCACGGAGAAGAACCGGCTACCGTGTATTGTCCGTTGTTGACCTTGGATCATCGTGTATCTCTTTGTGTTTCGAGGATCTAGCACATGTGTAATCGAATCTTGTTGGTTTGAGTGATTCTCTCGTGTTTTCCCTCGTGAATCCCCCTCGTGTTCTTCGTGTTTTTATTTGGGATCCGCTCCTTTCGTGAAAGATCGGCCACCTAGGGTAGGTGTGAGAAACCAACAAGAATTGGTACCAATTGTGCTATTTCCTTGTCCACATTGGAGTGATCATTGATCCACTTTCAACTTCGGTCAAGGTACATTGGGTACTCGTTCTTCTCTTTCTCCACTCATATTGGCTCGAATCTTGTGATGGATAGGCAAGGCATTTCATCTCCGGTCTTCCACAACAACGACGGCATGCACAACTACATCAATAACAATCTTTCCGCACAAAAGGAGGAGCAAGATGCAAGGATGGAGGAGATTCGGACCTTGTTGATGAAACGTTCTTCCCCTTCATCATCCTCAAGGCAGCGACGTTCAAGTCACAAGTCTTCGGAGCGCAAAAATGATGCAAGCGCAAGTCGTCCTAGTCCACATCTCCATGGCGACCACCATCACGTTTGTGATCCACCTCATCATGAGGGGCAAGTCACCTCCAAGAAACATGTGCACGCCGACGATGAACGACATCTACATCGAGCTCAAGCACGACAACGACAACATCATCATGAAGATGCTCGAGATGCGCCTACCTACAAGTCGCAACAAGCCCTACTTCACGCCAAGTCCAAACCTCATGACCAAAAGAGAAGACCGCGAGACAAGCACCACCAAGACGGAGCTGCGGCTACACCAACCACTTTGGCATCTTCTCCAAGAGACTTCAAGGCATCTTCGCCTTCGGATATATGGCATCTTCGCCAACAAGCACCTCAAGACTACGCTCAAGAGAAGCTCCCCAAGCTCAAGTCCGCGACTTCCACGAGCTACTACGACCTTGACGTCGACCAAACGATTCCTTTCTATGGGACTCAAGAACCCGAGGAGTATCTCGAGTGGGAGCATTTGCTGGACGACTACCTCAAGCTACATTAAGTCCCTCCCGAAGATCAAGTGAAGTGCTCCATAAGGAACTTCCATGACTATGCGTCCACATGGTGGCTTCACACACCTTCGAAGAGCTACGACATGAGTTGGACCAAGATGAAGAGAGCTTTGCGGCGAGAGTTTGTGCCTCCAACCTACACGGAACAACTTCAACGCCAATTGGAGAACACCATCCAAGGATCCAAGTCCATCTACGAGTACTTCAAGGAGATGAAGATTGCCTTGCGACGAGCCGGTGTGGACGACCCATTTTGATGAAGTTCCACTTCATGATGGGATTGCACAACGACATCTCCAAGACGATCTTCCTCGAGAACTACAAGTCCCTCGACGACAACTACATTGGTGCTCTCAAGGCGGAACAAGAACTCATGAAGGCCAAACTTTCTCTACCCCAAGCTCACTTCACGATGACCAAGCTCCATGAGAATGAGCATGAGGCTAGTACCACCATGATGTCCAAGCCCGACGAGCTCCAAGACGATGCTCCCAAGTTCGACTTCACCGCCATCCCTCTCTGTGGCATTGATGATGCCAAGTCCTCCATGACTCTTTTTCAAGACGGTGCGACGACGAGTACGACTATGGAGACCCTCAAGGACCAAGCTTTGGAGGTGAGCGACAAGGTGGCGAGCAAGGATGATGCTTCCATCTTAGGAGGCGAGAGTGATGATGTGCCATCTTCGGCTTTCATCCACGACGGCGATGAGATGGTTGAGCATGGGATTTTCCCTTCGACCACGGCGACGTATGATGACGAGTGACTTTTGCCACCATATTGAGAGTGAGAGTGACTTCACCACTAGCCCCATATATGATGTGTTACCCCAATTCCCATGTGAGGAGAGCCACAACCCCCACCACTTGAGTGAGATGAGTGACTCCACCATACGTGAGATTGAGTGCACCTATGGTGAGGGAGTGAGTGAACCACCACATAAAGAGAGTGAGATAGTTGATAGGTCATGCGAGGCCACTTTCAACACTAACGACTTGACCTCTACATCTATTGTGTCTTCTCATTTGGTGCTAGGTCCCTTATATGATGACGCACCGATTCTCGACGACGTCGTCCTACCTTTGGACAAGACGATGGCCATGGTGGAATATGATGCACCTCCACATGGTTCCATCAAGATGAAGATGACCACCATTTGGTCTTTCCCACCTCACCTACACCACTTGAGTGGAATGAACAAGGTAACATAGGTGAAGGTGATGCTCTAGTCCCACTAGTGGACATTCATGACATTGATTGCTCGCATGATGTTGATCCCCCTATTGACATGCTTCATGCTAGTATGATTTCCCCATGCGATGATTTACCCATTTATGATGAGTATGATGATTGCCATGTGGAGTCTATTAGTTGTGATGCCATGTTGCATAGGATATCTTGTGACAATTCCTTAGGTCACATCATATTTGCCAATCCGCTTGACTTGTCATATGCTATGCATGAGATCAATCATATGTCATATTTGCAATCTCTTCATAGTGACTATGCATATGCCATTCAAATTAACCCAATTTGCACTTATGGCATAGATGACAAGCCCATGGTTATTGGCATTTGTTTCTCTTGTGATGATATTGATATGCTCCCTTTGCATCATTTATCTCATATGCCATGCCATGACCACCTAGCTTCGGATATGCATTGTTTTGGATGTTGTCCATTTTCTCCATATGATGTTTCCAACATTGCTCATGAGGAGACCCCCATAGTTTCCTCATACATGTTTGGAGATTTTGATCACTCCAATCCATTGCATGATCCCAATACTTATGTGCACAATATGCTTCCCATGAATAAACATGCTATTGATGTGCCATATACTTGTATGCTCAATTTGCATCCCCATAATGTTATGCACAATAACTATTCTTTCATGATGGATGACATGTTCTTATACCATGCATCAAATTTCTTTGACCGATGCTTATCTTGTGCTAACTCACACGTGCACATACACATCATGATGGATGATGTGTACATTTACCACGCGCACAATTTCTTTGGTTTGTGTCTCTTTTGTGTAGGTACCCATGAATTCTTGTCAACCTCGCAATCCCACGAGTTCACAAAACGAGCTCTAGAGAGCAATGATGACTTGGGATCCCATGGATTGTCTTTCCCACCGCTCTCTTCACGCAAAGACTTCACGCAATTCTTCTACATGACCCTCTCTTGGCTATGGGTTATTGTCCACTACATATTCTATGCCCATCTTGCCATGTTCACTTTGGATGATGTGCTCATTACTATGCTTTTTCCATGCATTCGTGACCCATGCTTTGCATTACACATGATGATTGATTCTCATACTTGTATTTGTATTTGCAAGCTTGGTGGAGACATTGCTTGTTATTGCCATGTTTGCTTTGTGCCCCATGCCTATGATGATACTTTCATCTTACTCTGTGTTCGTGCTTGCGATATGTCATGTGCATTGTCTATGTCTATTATTTGCTCACATGACATGATTGCCATGATTTCCTCTAGTATGTTGCATCTTCGCACTACTAGCTTGCACGACTTGATTACTATGATTGACTTGATTGCCTCACACATGATGAACAATTGCTCTTTCTATTGTGTTGAGTGCCACACGGTATTCACTACACCCAATGCACATTATGATTGGATTGTCTTGCACTTGACACATGTGTTTAGACACTTCATTTTATTTGGTGTTGTGAATGATTCCTATGCCTACCATAGTCCTTTCATTGAGCAATTTGTGAATGCTTGCTATGAACTTGAGGTAGATGCTTCTTCACTTGTCCAACATATTTGCATCAATACCTCACATTTACACGCTTGTCCCCATGATATCCTTGATTATGCTCAATTTATGTGCTTACATGCCATGTCACAATCCTTTGTCACACCATATGCTATGCTTGATGACAACACTTGTTGGGTGAATCACCTCTTGAATGCTTGGTTTTGCACTAACGCTAACCGCATTTGTTTTTCCAAGTGTTTGTTCTCCTTGGTCCTTTTGAAGGAATCACGAGACGGTGCGACATTGGAGAGTTCCCATTTCAAGCTTCAACATGACGAGAACTCGGTGATCGACCACTACTACACGGCGACACCATCTCTTTCCCATGGTGATTTGGATTTCGATCCGAGGTCGGATCTTTCCCAAGGGAGGGGAGATGATGCGGAGCATCCTATGGACATCACCATGTCAAGAGTCCGTTTGGCAAGAGACACATGCGACCTCTACTTCACATACACAAAGGTGAATCATCTCCTTTACACGTGCTCACTTGACCCGTTCGAGGATTGTATACTACTTGACACTTCTCCCGTGTGCATGCACAGGTATTGTCGGAACGCTGCGGACGACGTGGAGGAGTGCAAGCGCCAAGGAACACCTACACCATCCGCGGGGGAATTGTGGAAACGAAGACGCAAGAAGAAGAGTTGTCGAAGAAGCTCCAGCCACGGGACGACCGGTCGAGTCCGAACGTCCGGCGCCTGAAGATCCACCGGACGACCGGTCCAGACCGGACGACCGATGTCCCTGCACCCGAGCCAAATGAGCGGACGTCCGATGCCATCGGACGACCGGCGACCGGACGACCGGTCCAGACCGGAAATCCGCTACACCAGCATCCGAGCCAGATCGAGCGGACGACCGGCCCCTACCGGACGTCCGGCCGCCCACGAGCCACCGGATGACCGGTCCCCAGCGAACGTCCGGTACCTGGCTATGCCCAGTTGCGGGCTGAGGCCCATGTACCCCTTCACTTCACCCCCATTTGCACTAACACTATAAATAGACCTCTCCCTCCTCCTTTCTAGGGTTAGCGTTGTGATAGCTCATTTGAGAGATAGAGCTACGCTCATCCATATTGGATCTACTCCTTTAGAGAGACCGCGGCCCCTCTTCGGAGAAGATCCACCTTTGGATTCAAGACCCCTTTCTAAGGGAAGATCCCCTTGTGGATTCAAGACCTCCTCACGGAGAAGAACCGGCCACCTCTTGTATCGTCCGTTGTTGACTTTGGATCTTGTATCTCCCTTTGTGTTCATGGATCTAGCGCATGTGTGACTATTTCTTGTCGGTTGAGTGATTCTCTCATGTTTTCCCCCGTGATTTCCCTCGTGTTCCTCGTGTTCTTCGCGGGATCCGCTCCTTTCGTGAAAGATCGGGCGATTAGGGTTCTACCCTACATCACTAACCCTAGAAATTCGTACGGGATAGAGTATATATAGTCTAGGTGACGAAAGGGTACACGGGCCTCGGCCCAAGTGGGTGCGCGCAGGCAGGGCCCGAAGTTCCGGGAACCGGAGGTTCCGGGGAGGGTCCGGCCTAACCAGAGAGTTGGCACAGGGTGGAGATGTGCTGGCATCCGGGGGCCGGAAGGTCCGGGCAGGCGGGAGGTTCCGGGCGCCGGAAGGTCCGGGACGGGGTCCGGACTAACCCGAGAGTTGGCACGCCTGGGCTGGTCGAAGTCATCGGCGGCCGGAAGCTCCGGGTCCGCCGGAAGGTCTGGGGGCCGGAAGTTCCGGGCTCTGGCCAGAAGTTCCAGGCTGTCCAGAGTGTTGACTCCTATCTCTTCTTCTACAGTCCTCGGCTCCGAGTCTTGAGCTCTGTACCTGATGACACATAGTATCTTGGACTTCGGCAGTAGCCATGTCTCACTTGAAGAGGGGGAAAACTCAAGTAGGAGTGATGTCACCTCGAATTGAATAGCACGTGCCCTAGCCCTTGTCATTGATCCACTTGGAGCTTGGATAGTTGAGGTGGCATCCATGGGGATGGTCGTGGGATGCTCCGCATCACTGGATGTTTGGGGCTTCGCGACGGCCCGGATGTTCGGGCTAGCCTGGGTCTTCCAGATGCATTCGGTGATGGAGGGGCCAGATTTCCGGGCGAAGGGGCCAGATTTCCGGGGCTTCGGGAGGAGCCGGATGTCCAGGGTGATGGCCGGATGTCTGGGCTGTGGTGGACCTTTGCGGTGCTCTCTGGATGGCCGATGCCGGATTTCCGGGGCTCGGGCCGGATGTCCGGGCTCGGCCGGATGTCCGGCCGCTGTAGCAGCTGGCCCTTCTTCCTTCTCCTTCCTTCACTTCCGTGCACGCTTGGCCTTGGTCCTTGGGCTCTCCATGGTCTCCTCGGGTGTACCTGAGTATGCACAAGGTCCGCGCTTGAAGTAGCATCCATGTCTTAATGCGGAAAGGGAAGATTCAGAAAGGAGCGAGTTCACCTTGTGTCCAATGGCGTATGCTCGAGTGTACATGGGGATGATCGTAGGATGCTCCGCATCATCTCCCCTCCCTTGGGAAAGATCCGACCTTGGATCGTGATCCTCATCACCGTGGAAACAGTTGTTGTGGACGGACTTGTAGTTAGACGAAGTTGAAGACATTGCACAATCCAAGTACTCCAAGGTGTCGCCGGAGTGGTATACATGCAAAAAGAGCAAACACAAACGACACTCAGAAATACAATGGTTAGTGCACACAAAGTGTCCATGAAATAAGAAAGAGTCCGTGCAACAAGATTGGTCATGACAAGGTGCATGAATCTTATCCAAAAGATATGGAATGGTATGCAAAGCATTCATGGGAGAAAAAACATTCATTGCGCACACAAATGTGTTGTGAATACGATCAATGCAACCACGGTGCAAAATGATCTCATAGAGAGACAGTTTATCAATAGCATGAATATGGCAATGGATGCTCAATATGAATAAGTTATCATGCAATTGATGGTAGGCAATAAGATCATGATGTATGAATATGCCATCAAGAAAGATCACAACAAATTTGCTAAGAAAGTGCACAAGCTCATGTATCATGGATGACATGGGAATACAAGATGCAACAAGGCAATCATAATGTCAGTCAATCCATGCATAAGATGCAAATTTGTTATGGGTGGTGTTGTACCATATCTCGATATCGTGGCACTCCTCAACTTGAAGGTGCATAGGGTCCATCTCCAATGTAGGTCCTCCATCCGATAGATGTATCATGTAGACAACAAGAAAGAGGCAACAATGAAAGAATGACCCATCCAATATGTGTATTTGAGAATGACTCAAAGGGAATGAATTCACCTTTATGAGGATGTTGAAAATGTTGGTGTTGTGCATCATGTACGTCTTCACTTGACCAATATGGCTCATGATGGTACCACCTTGTGAATCCTTCAAAACTACAGAACATGACAAACACTCGGAAAAACAAATGAGGTTAGCGGAAGTGCAAAACCTATCATTCGTGTGGTAAGATACCCAACAGGTGTATGCATCATGCTCATCATAAGAAAGGACAAGGGAGCATTTCATAGTATGGAGGCATGTGATGCGAGAACAACCAAATACAATAGGCTCTATCAAACAAGCGTGCATCACAAGAAAAGTGTCCAAGTCTCCAAGATCAATAAGCATAATTGGAGGCAAGCGACAATGAACAAGATGTATCAAGTGAGAGGCACAAGCATATATGTCATCAACCCAAGAAAGTGCGTAAGAGTTGAACATGGGTGATGCGACAAAGCAAGCAATCATGGTGATCAATTCAAGCAAGCTAGTAGTGCGAAGATGCAACATACTAGAAGGAATCATGGCAAGCATGTCATGGGTGCAAATAGTGTGCATGAATAATTCACATGACATAGCACAAGCATGAAAGGAGGATATGAGCAAAATAGCATCAATAGCATGAGGCACATGATAAACATGGCAATAGCAACAATG